>NC_067168.1:32753027-33061873 GCF_903995435.1 Acomys russatus | reverse complement strand
CGGGCGGGGGCGGAGGGGGGCAGGCTGTGGGCTGGGGTAGAGAAGGAGGAGGCCAGTTTCCTGGGACTTCCTGCTAGGCCACCCCAGCTTCAGTATGTGGTCCTTTCCAGAAAGAGCCAATAAACTGCAAGGTTCTTGCTCTAAATTAGCCAATCAGATTCAAAACCAGGTGCAAGCGGTTAAGAGAACTGGCTGCTCTTCCAGAGGACCTACCTGGGTTCAGTTTCCAGCACCCGCCTGGCAGCTCATAACTATCTGTAGCTCAGTCTCCAGGGGACTTGATGGCCTGTTTCTGACCTCTGAGGACACTAGGCACACATAGTGCAAACATACATGCAGGCACAACACCCATGTGTGTGTGTGTGTGTGTGTGTGTGTGTGTGTGTGTGTGTGTGTATAAACTTAGCAAGAGTGAATGTACTGCATTCTCTAAATGGGGACATAAGGGACCCAGAGGTTAAGGTGATGTTTCCTCATTAGCTGATACGGAAGACAGAGGAGACCAGAGGTGGATACCTTCCTGCTTTCAAGGCTCATTTTGTTGCCCTGCTCAGTGCTCATGAGCTTGAGAGGATGCTATGGTTAGTGACAAAGGAAGGATCAGGGCATCTTCTGAGAATATATCTTTATTTTGTCTATTTATTTATTTATTTTGAGATAGGATTTCTCCATTACACAGAGCTCTGGCTATCCTGGACCCTCTTTGTAGACCAGGCTGGCCTCAGACTCACAGAAATCCACATGCCTCTACCTCCCAAGTGCTGGGATTACCACACCCAGGAGACACACACACACACACACACACACACACACACATACACACATACACACACACACACACATACACACACACATATATATATATATAATATACTCTGATCACCTTCTCCCTCTTAATCCCTATCTCTTCCCCTCTCCTAAGTCCCTTACTTTCATCTCTGTGTGTGTGTGTGTGTGTGTGTGTGTGTGTGTGTGTGTGTGTGTGTGTGTGACTGCATGAGGAAAAGTCTGTTCACATACCGTAATTAAAGGCAACTTACCAGTGGCTCCACCCCTGGAAAACTGAAACCATTCTTCACCTTACACCCCACAACAGCCATGTCCACAAAAAGCACTAAAGGCCAGAAAGATCCAGGCCTGGTGGCGAGGCACACTGGTGCGACGCACACTGCTCAAGGCTGCTGTCAGTGCGTGGGTCATTCAGTGCTGGTGGAGAAGGATACTGGCCCAAAAGCTGGAGAAGAGAAGGCTGGCAGCTCTTCACTGGATGGCACTGGAAACAAGGGCCTGTGTCACCATTCAGTCGTGGGTCCGAATGCTGCAAGTCCGCCAGAATTACTGCCGTCTGTGCTATGCCACTCGCATCATCCAGATGTCATGGCGCTGGCATAAGTGCCACACCCGTGGCTTCTTCCAGGGCAGCTATGAGATTATAGGGGACCAGCTACGTCTTCAGCTTGACATCTTTCTGGGATCACAGGTGTGTCGTATATCAGACTGCATATCCTTGCCAATAAAGAACTGATCAGGTCCCTCCTACACATACGCGTCTCTGGGTCTTTCTGTCCAGCAGCCAGTCCACACAATGACCGCACACACAAGCACCACACCAGCTTGCTCTGTGACAGCAGCAGCAGTATGTGTCTGAACTCCCCAGGGGCAAAGGATGCAAGAGCCCTGGACCACAACAGTGCCGTGTGTGATTCAGCAGCACCTACGCGGCTGGAGAGCTGGGGCTAAGAGTCACCCGGGACACCGCAGGATGCCCGCTCCCTTTAGCTGTTCGGATATACCATTCTCTCCTCTTCGATCCTCTCAAGTCCCCCCCCCCCCCTCCTTAGAACATGTTTGACAGCCCTTCCTCACCATGGTCCACAAGCCCTCCATGGTCTGGCCATATCCTTCAGACTCTCCCAGTGTCCTCTTGGGCACTGGGCCAGTCATTAAAGCGTCTCAGGCAGAGCTTGCCAACCTTGTTCCCACTCAGAACCCAGAGCTTGTCTCCTGGTCTCCCAGGGCAACGGCTCTCAGCCTGTGGGTCATAGCCCTTTGGGGAGTCTCACATTATTATGCTTACGACTTATAACTGTAGCAAAAGGGCTAAGAGATGGCTCAGGGGCCAAGAGCACTGGTGGTTCTTCCAGAGGACCCGGGTTCAATTCCCAGCACCCACGTGGCAGCTCACAACTGTCTGTAACTTTAGGATCTAACACTGACCATACAAGCAGGCAAAACACCAATGCACATAAAGTTAAAACAAAGTTAGCAAAACAGCAGTTATGAAATCGCAACACAGCTGGGTGTGGAAGTGCCCACTCAGGAGGCAAGGGCGGGCAGATCTCTATGAATTCAAGGCCCGTCTCGTCTACAGAGCTAGTTCCGGGATGGCCAAGGCTATATACAGAGAAGCCTCATCTTGAAAAACAAACAAAAAACAAAAACAAGTGAACAACAGAAACAAAAGTATCAACAAAACAATTTGATGGTTGCGGTCACCACAACATGGGGAACTGTGTTAAAGGGCCCTAGAGTTAAGAAGATTGAGAATCAGTGCCGTAGGGCGTTCTCTCCTGCGTGCTGCCTTTATTCAGCTTTGTCTCTGCACAAAAGCCCCTTGGAGGGGCCTCCTCTGTCTTCCTGCTTTGTGCAGCTCTCCCAGCCACCGCCTTTGGACTCTAGCTGGCGACTCTGATATCCCGGATGCAAAGTTCTCATGAGGTGCTATCATCTTAAAGTCTGCAGACCTCCCATTAAACAGCCAACTAACTGCAAGGGGGCAGGGCCCTACGTGAGGTCCTCACAAAATGCCTGCTGCCCATGACTCCGTCTCTTCCACAGTCAGCTCCTAAGCGCCTGTCCATTGCCTCCTCATCCAACCCAGCGCAGCGTGGCATGTCTATCTACACTTCCCGCCCGAGGACTTTTGAGTGCAATAAGCTTTGTTGTGTGAGATTCTTCTGTGCTGCTGCTGCTGCTTGTGGCTGCCTGAGCTGACCACTTCCTGTCTCCTCTCCTGTCTCTCTCTCTCCCCCGCACTTCTCTTCTCTCTCCCTCTCACGCAATCTTGTGTGTGTGTAACAGCAACAACAAAAATCACAGCACTATAGATCATCCATGTCCGTCACCTACTGTATAATATTCTGCTCCGTGTGTGTATATATATCACAGTTTTACACTCATTCCTCGATGGTCAGATTGCTTGCATTTGGGCCTCTTATGAATAATGTCACCATGAACAATCTGCAGTTTACAATCCCACCAGCCATGCACAAGAGTTCCGCCTTTTTAAAAAAAAAAAATACTGTCAGCCTTTCAAATTACTGCCATCCTATTGGCCTAGTGTGGTGTTTCCTGCTTAGTGACTATGGGTTTTGAGCACCCCTAGATGAATAGTGGCCATTTGTAGAGTATTGATGTGAATAAATGCCTGTCTACTCAAGTATTTGAAAATGACTTTAATCGGGTTGCACTTACCTTTTAGAGTCTAAATAAGCATTTCTTTAGCACATGAATACACAGTTCCTGATTCTACCCAGAATCTGGATTTGTGCCTCTACCACGGATGAAAGCCTCCTCCTTAGGAATAACTCCCTAACCACTCCCGGACAATTCTGTCTGCCAGTCGATGGCAATAGGCGTAGTTGTCTCAGCTCCTCTGAACTCTCTCTCCTCCCTCCCTCCCTCTCTCCCTCCCTCCCTCTCTCCTCCCTCCCTCTCTCTCTCTCTCTCCCTCTCTCTCTCTCCTCTCCTCCCTCTCTCTCTCTCTCTTGGTTTTTCAAGACAGGGTCTCTTTGTGCAGCCTTGGCTATCCTAGACTCGCTTTATAGACTAGGCTGGCCTCGAACTCACAGCAATCTGTCTGCCTCTGCCTCCCGAGTGCTGGGATTAAAGGCGTGCGCCACCATCACCCGGCAAACTGTCTTCTCTTTAGGTGTTTTGTTCCTGCTCTATCTCATCTCTTCTTCCTCTTTGTCCTTACTAAAGTAGGGGGAACGAGTCATGGGAAGTGACAGAGCCAACCACAGCTTCAGTGCCTCAAGCCCGAAAGCGCCTTAGGACCACTCCATTACCCAAAAAGATTTCTGAGAAAGGAAATTCTGGCTTATTTTGATGTGGGCCACCTCCCGTCCCCAGCCCCCTTTTGTAAGTCTCCATGCAACAAGAAGGCTGCAGACCTCACAGGTAACACAGGGCAGTTCCCTCTGCTTTCCCTTCGGTTCTGAGAGACTTGAGACTCAACACAAAATAAGATCCTTAGTTATCAAAGCGTTGTACATTGTACCTTTACAACTATGTGTTTTTTCTGTATTTTCCTGTTTCAAAGTGACCATGATCCTGTTTAGTGAATTTTTTAAAAATTAGATTTATTTTTCTTTTTTGTGTGTGTATAGGTATGCTGCCTGCGTGCATATCCATTTGCAACATGTGTGCAGAAGAGGGCGTCAGATTCTCTGGTTATGAGCCACCATGTGGGTATTGAGACCTAAAGCTAGGCCCTCTGCAAAAGCAGCAAGTGCTCTTAGCCACTGAGCTATCTTTGCAGCCCTTAATGAAATGGTTTAAACCTATTGACCTGACCAGCGTCTGAAACCCAATCGCTCTAAGGAAGATCCTCAATGAAAACACAGCAATGGGAATGTGGGGTATGTGTGTATGAAACTGACAGAGGACAAATTTAATAAAAGATCAAAATAGAAAATAAAGTAGCATCCATACAATGAACGATAGCGATCACCCCTCTAGTGCCAACCATTTAAGAGTTTAAGGGACACTGGAAGCACTGTGCGCACTGGCGCATTCACGAAGGGATGCCCAGAAGTGAGACGGACTTCTGGGTGCCAGGGAAGGGAAGTCAAGCGACTCAGGACTGAATCCAGCAAACAGGCAGGACAGCATTCATACACTACACCCACCCTGCTCAGCTCGCTCTCCTTACATCCGCAGCTGCTTTAACACTCAGTGGCAAGTTAGCAGCTGAGGTTGGTCCTGCTCTGTTCTTGCATTGCCACGTCCTCCTCCTCTTCCTCCTGTTCCTCCTCCATCTTGCCCCCCCCAACTCCACTCCTCCCCCTCCTGCTCCTCCTCCCTCCTCCCCTCTCCCCCTCCTCCCTCCCCCCTCCTCTCCCTCCTCCTCTCCCTCCTCCTCTTCTTCCTCCTCCCCCCTCCTCCTCCTCCTCCTTCTCTCGCCTGTCTCCTTTTCCCCTTTCCACTCTCAAAGCCCGCAGAGTATCACTCTTTATAAGGTCTCTGTGTTTCAGCTTCCTGAGAGTGGCATTCTACCTTTCGTCAAAAGCACCTCAGCTCTTGTTGCTAGCGTCCCCCTCCACTTCTCTTCTGCTCCTCTACTCTTTCTCTGTCGGCCCAACACTAATCACTCGTCTGTGGATTTTTTTCCCTCCGTTCCCGCTTTCTTTCCTCCATCGAGCCAATGTCTGAGAGAACATAGCCAGATGAATGAAGCGAGGAGATCAGCACAAGATGTGAAAATAAAACACAATAAAGAGACTGAAGTGGTAAAGAAAATACAGCTGAAATGCTGGAAATGAACATTGTAAGAAGCCAAGTGAGAAGCTCTGGGAAAGTTTCACCAATAGAATGGGTCACAAGCAGGACAGGTGTCAGGCTTGAAGGCAAGGCAGAGGACCTGGACTTGCCAGTCGGTGGCAAAGATTAAGTAAAAATAGACAATGGAAAAAGGAAAGGGTCTATGGGACACTCTGAAATGACCTTAGCCTCATGCTGAAATGGTCCCTGGCACTCCCCCACAGTGCCCCGTGATCTTTCATGAGCTTCCCACAAACTCACCTACACACTCCTATTGCATCCCTCAGTTTCCCCTTGGGCAGTTTCTCTGAGGAGACCCAGGGCCTGACACCTTGTTCATAGGCTTTTCTGCTCCAATTGACTTGGATGCGTCAAGTGAGCTTTCCAGAGCCAGGAGCAGGCAGAGATCGGGTCCTGCCTCTGCTGCAGTGGCTGCCCTTCACCTGCCTCCTACGAGGGTAGAGAAAGAAGAGCCTAACGTGTTTGCGCCTTAGGCAAAGCCCGACGTCTTTCCAGCCTGTAAGGGTCATGCTTTCTGAGGAGGCTGATAGCACTGGAGTCTACAGATAGTCCAGGGTACACAGTGAAGCCGCACCTGCTGCTTACCCTTGTCCTCCACTGTCATATACACATGACAGTCACTGAATATATATGTGTTTATACACGTAAACATGTGTGTACATATGTGTATGTATATAAACACATATATATCAGTCTCTTTTACAGAGATTTTATAACACACGCATATAAACGTAGACAGGGACCACACTGTCCCTCAATTTGTCATGTTCCCTTTCTGCTCTTCCAGGACAGCACAGAGACAAGCTCTCTCTGCAGCCGCATAAGGCACCTGGTGTGATTCGTCACCAAACTAGCTACCACTCACCAAGGTGTATTTCTCCGTGTTTCCTTGTGCTGTTTCCAGACACTACCCGTCCCATCCTTATTCTAGCTGGGAATGCTGCTCGGATTTCTCTTGCCTGTGCACTAGACATCATTTCATACACACAAAATCACTGGGTGGATAATTCTTTACACTCGGCATCTGCATTTGGCAGAATTTGAGGCTGTCCTATATTATTGGGTGTGTGTGTGCTGGGTTACACTATGCCCAAGTGTGTGTGTGTGTGTGTGTGTGTGTGTGTGTGTGTGTGTGTGTGATAGTGCAAAGCCTTCATCACAACCTGAGGTGGCATAATCTCGTTGTCTGCAGACCAAGGAGACAGGGCTCTGCACCCAGATTTTGCAAAGAGTATCACTCCTTGTTGCTGCAGGGACTGATCATGACTGTGTGCGTGTGTGTGTGTGTGTGTGTGTGTGTGTGTGTGTGTGTGTGTAAAATGAAAACCATTTAAGAGTGGCTATAAAGGCCATCTAGTGTGTTCACATTATTGAGCAGCCACGACCTACATCAAGTTCTAAAACCTTTTTATCACGCTACATGATCCCCCCAGCCTTTTAGTGACCGTTCCCCACTAACCTCTCCCCCGAGCCTTTGGTGCCCTTCAAAATGTATTGTGTCCTTATAGCATTCATCTTGACTATCTCATGTAAACACTCATAGCCAGACATTCTTGGTGTTTGACCTCTCTCCTCGGTACACAGTATGCATCAGCACCTGTTACCCACCTGTTACCCACCTGTTACCGCATACCGTCCCGGTGTGAGACTCCATCCCACTGATTTGCATGCCTTTGGGCTCTTGTAATGAAGTCGCTCTGTATGGATTAGCAATTTACAATCCCATCAGCCATGTCAAAGAGTTGGGCAGATTAGAGAGGTGGTGCCGTGGGAAGCATTGTCAAGAGGACTGTTAACACTATTAAAATCACTGTTAATGTATGGATCTTATGGGAGAACCTACTACACTTTACCGACCAGTGGACTACTGACCACATTCTAAAACTTATCTTATACCCACAGATAAATGCAGCACTCACTCTTCATCGAAGACGCTTCTTTTTGCGCCAGAGACTGTTACAGAAAGCCACAAATGCCGTACTTTCAAATTACTGCTCTCCTATTGGCCTGGAATGGTGCTTCATTGTAGTTTCTGATTTGTATTTGTTTAGTGACTAAGGATTTTGAGTATCCCATTTGTAGTGTGTGTGTCTGTGTGTGTGTGTGTGTGTGTGTGTGTGTGTGTGTGTGTGTGTTGGACAAATGTTTATTCAAGCAGCTAAAAATTATTCTAGTTAAGTTGCACTTTTTAAAAACTATGATTCTTTTGTGCGTTTCACACCATGCACCCCAGTCCTGCTCATCTTCCTGTCCCCTCCTATCTGCCCTTCATCCTTGTGACTTCCCACCCACCAAAATAAAATACATACACACACAAACAAAAGTTGAAAGCATAGAGAACATCTCATCATGGAAGCCGTGTGTCACAGTGTGCCCCACAGTGTATCCCTCTGTCCACACAAATCTTTACTTGCAAATGTTTATTGCAATGAGTCACTGATCTGGTTGAAGGTCTCTGGCTTCTGTGACAGCATCAATATTGGATCCTCATCGACACTCCCCCTGGTTATTCTGTGGTTGCCCCATGTCATAGAGATCCTGCAACTTTGGCTCAGCAGGACTGGCCCTTTCATGAGTCCCAACTGTTCAAAGATGATATAGATTTTTGGGATGGGCTGAGCTGGTCGGCACACAGGCTTTCTCTTATCCGCACCACCAGGGTGAGCTCTCCAGTACTGCTCTAACTAGGTGACCCAATGGTACCATCAGCAGGAAGCAGGATAAGCTCTCCTGCTCTCATGCCCTCAGGGCCAGGTCATTGTCACCCATACCTCCAGAGCCAGGTCCACTTTGCTGCCTAGTCAAGGCTCAGGGTCCACTCTCTGAAATGCTGTAGCCTGTGAGGGGCTGGGACAGCTCTCCTGCTCTCCTGCTCTCAGGACTAGCTCACCCAAGCCTTTGTCATCAGGGCCAGCTCCCCTGTGGTGCCTGGGTGAGGTGCAGGGCCTGTTCTCCAGAGTGCTGCAGCCAGTGAGGGGGCAGAGCTAGCTCTAGTGCTCTCATGACCCCAGGGCCAGCTCTCCTGGCTACTGCAGGTGGTGATGCAGGAGGAGAGAGGGTATCACGCCTGAACCCACAGCACCTCACAGCAGAGATTGCCAGCTCCAGCTCTCCTATCCTCTTGTCCTTGGGGCTGGCTCACTGGTGTCCACTTCGACCAGGGCCAGCACTAGTCTGCTGCCTAGGCGAGGTGCAGGGCTTGCTCTCCCAAGTGCTGCAGTTGGTGAAGGGCAGGGATGGCTCTCCCAAGCTCATGACCCTGGCTAGCAGCTATCCCAACTGCTGAGGGGGTGGTGAGGGGCAGGGCATCACCTCTGTGCCCATGCCACCCCATAGCAGAGTGTCAGCATCAGCTTTCCCTCACTCATGCCCTTGGACCAGCTCTGCCACACGTCAGACACCAAGGCCATTGTGCTGCCTGAGCGAGGTACAGAGCCCACCCTCTCAGGTGTCACCACCAGAGAGATAGGGCCAGTTCTCCAAAGCACCACATCCAGTGAGGGGTGGGGCCAGTTCTGCACGGCTCCTGAACACTCCTATGTTCTCTAGTGATAATATGAGCCATGGGCATCTACACTGACCCCTGCTACTGCTGCTGTGTGTCACAAAGGCATGGCTCTGAGTGGCTCACTGGAGTCTCCAGTTCCATCTCTTTTCAGGATGCTTAAGCTGGTCTACTTCTCTTTCTCTTCCATCTGTCCACCACATAGTTGCTCTCACTGCAGGCTGGCCATGTGACTGGTGGGCCCCTGGGTGACATCCTCCACCTATACTGGGTGGTGTGGTGGCAAGCAGGTGTCTATGGCTTGGCTGTGTCATGCCCTGGAGGGCAGGTCTGTGGGTGGCATGGTGGTCCACAGGCCTCCGTTTGTCTTTCTCCTCCCATGCTGCGCTGCCTCGGTTTGGTTTGATTTTATTTGATTTTTATGAGTCCTACCTAGGCATGAAGACGCTTTGGCCAGCACGCCAGGCATCAGCTAGAATGAACAAAGGAGCACAGCCTTCTGCTCTGCCCCTGACTGATTTAAGAACCACAACATCAACAAGGTAGCTATTGGCCCGTTGCCAGGGGAGACACTGTTATAGCCTCAGTAAGTATTTCTTTAGTGAACGAATACACGATTCAAGGCTCCTCGCAGGACCTGGATTTGTGGTTCCACTGTGGATGGATCTCTAGCCCTTAGGAGTAACTTCCCTCATACCTCAACATACCTGAGAGTCACTCACTGGACCCAGTAAACACAGCTGTCTCTGAATCATCACCTCCATCTCTCTGTTTCTTCCTTTCCTTCAGTCTTCTCCTCCCTTTTCTTTTCTCCTCTTCTTCTTTCTTGCTAAAATTGAGAAACTTACTCGAGGCACTCTCCTTGTATGAAGTCAATATTAACCTGACAACAAAACCAGATAAAGATGCAGAAATGGGGGTGGGAGGGGTGATCATGGGCCAAGCTCCCTGATGGAGCGAGATTAATTTTTTCTCACTAAAATACTTCCAAGCCAAGTTCAAAAGCACAACAAAACATAATTTACTGTGATCAAATTCACTTCATTCTAAAAAAAAAAATAGAGGGCATAGTTTTACATGCATATATTAATAAATGTAATTTCACATAAATAAATCCAAAGAAAAGAAACCAAATGATCTCAATAGATGCAGAAAAACACTTTGACAAAACCCACCCTCTCTTTTTATTACTCAGGAGCAATCCTGAGGAGACTAGGCGTGGTGGGATTATTTCTCAACACAATAAAGGCTGTGTACAACAAATCGAGAGCCAATGACATGCTAAAAGAGAACTGTAAAAAGCATTTCCATTAAGAATAAGAACAAGAAAAAAAAAGAAAGAAAGAACAAGAAAAGCATTTCTACTCTCTGTTCTTTTTTTCTTCTTCTTTTGGTGTTTCGAGACAAGGTTTCACTATATAGCTTTGGTTTGCCTGGAACTCACAGAGATTCCCCTGCCTCTGCCTCTGCTCTGCCTTCCTGTGCTGGGATTAAAAGCCATGCACCACCACACCCAGCTACGGCTGTGCGCTCTGAACCCCTCAACAGCTGTGATCACCTGCACACGACCAGGCCCATCCATTTGTCATCACGGAGAGAGGACTGGTTCATTCTCCCTCCCCATCCCTGAGCACTTATAGCTAATGGGTACTTGGGGTGCAAGGCTCAGAAGCATCACCTCCAAAGATCTAGACGCAGTTAATGGTTTCTGGGAGAGGAAGACACATTTTCCTCGGAGGTGTAGCCACTGATAAGTTACCTGTTTTCTGGTAAATAATCTTTTACCTATGTGCCTGTGAATAACCCTAATTAAACAAAAACAAACCAACCTGTGGCGCCCGCACCACCGAGGTACCGAGTCGAGGGCGAGGGACTGCGGATTTAACTCATGCACACACACACACACACAATAACACAGTGGGCCCTTCGTGCTAAGAGAGCAGCAGCTGCAACAGCAGCTACGGGCAGCGGTTTATTATTCTCCTCTCCATCTCAGAGTTCCAAAGAGCCTTCTTATAGGCAGCAAAACAAGACTCCTCCTCCCAGGTGAAATCCCTCAAGAGGTGATTGCACACAGGAGGAAAAGGTCTCGAGGATGGGAGGGGTGCGTTCTCAGAGCAGTAAACATGACTAGCTAACCAAGATAAACACAGACATGGAAGCTGCTAGAAACAGGACATGAAACAGCAAGACAGGCAGGCAGCCCAGTCGGGCCTGGTTCCTACACAAACCAACAAAAAGACAGACAAATATACATGTAGAAAGGAGACCAGTTGGGAAAAGGAAGAGAAATCAGTGGTAGGAGGAGGACAAGAGAAGGACAGTCTAAAGACTCCACCAGAAAACACATTTCCACCAAGTAGCATGGGGGGAAAAAAATCAACATATAGGACCAGAGAGATGGCTCAGCCAGTAAAGGGTCTTGCCACTATCTGATGACCTCAGTGTGATTCCCAGAACTCACATGGTTGTAGAGAACTGACTCCCACAAGCTGTCCTCTGAGCTTCATGTGCGGAGTGTGGCAAATACCACGCACACGCACACACACATATACACACGTGCACACACATGCATGCACATATGCACACACATGTGCACACACATGCATGCTTACAACATGAAAGTGGAATAAAGACCATCTGGAAGGAGGGAGACTGGCAAGAGTGGGAAAGAGAGGGCAGGAGTGTGCTAGTGGTGAATCTGAGCAAAATCTAATGGTGTACATGTGTGGGGCTCATTTTATGAAACTCATTTTATGCACAACCAAAAACATTTACTTAAAGGACTTCAGAGGATGAGAGTGCTTTTAAAAAATATATTAAAACTCCAGAAAGTAGAAAAAAGACAAAAAAAAAAACTACAGAACAGACAAAAACTAAGCCTAGAAAATTGGAGAATGCATCTTGCATGTAATGAAAACTTTCTAAAAGTAGAAAAAGAGAAAAATTCAAGATTAGGACTATCAAAAATTCAGTGTTTCTCAGAGCTAAATAAAATGAATTTATAGCTGGTCACAGCCAGTCACGTAGTGCACACCTTTAAGTCCCAACCCTCAGGAGGCTGAAGCGGGTGGATGATTAATTATATATTGCAGTAGGACCTAACAGTGGATCTCCATGAGTTCAAAGCCAGCCTGGTCTACAAAGTGAGTCCAGGACAGCCAAGAATACACAAAGAAATCCCCCCCCCACACACACACAAAGAAACCAAATGGCTAACTAAGAATAATCCAACACAATAAATGTACAAAAAGTTAAGTCCTGTTTCCATATGTTTCATTTTGTACGTTCAGAATATCAGCGATACAGGGAGTTTAACTATTTCCAGAGGAGGAAATTAGGTCATGTCTCACAGACAGAGGAAAGAGACAAAGATAAGAATTGAAGAAGAAGCTGGGGCGTGGTGGCGCACTCCTTTAATCCCAGCACTCGGGAGGCAGAGGCAGGCGGATCGCTGTGAGTTCGAGGCCAGCCTGGTCTACAAAGTGAGTCCAGGATGGCCAAGGCTACACAGAGAAGCCCTGTCTCGAAAAACCAAAATAATAATAATAATAATAATAAATAAATAAAAAATAAAGTTGGAAAATATGGTTTTCAACTCAGCATGTTAGTGAGGTTTATATCGGGGTGAAAACCATAGTTAAAAGAGACTGAGTGACGGGGAAAGATGCCGGCAGGAATCGGGCAGGAGGCACTGGTTGTTTTCATTATTTCCTCAGAACCATTGAGCAAATGTGAACAACTGTGTCCACAATGCTAATGCAGATGCTAGAACAAAATGTCAACAAGCTCAAAAGAAAATCAATGCTGCCTGTGGCCTACCAGACGGCGGTGGAAAGGTGAAAAGGCAGCCGGCTTTCTGGGGAAGGGTTTTAGCAAAACTTCTTCAACAGAGGGCTGGGGTTCAGGAAATTCTTACTTGATCTCCTGCCAGAACAACCATGCTCTGAATTAACATTCCCCCACATACTACACTTTGCAAGCCAGTGTAACTACTGACCACGTTCTAAAACTTATCTTATACCCACAGATAAAGGCAGCGCCCACTCCTCATCACAGACGCGGCGTCCTTTTGCAGCAGACAGAGACCGTTACGGAAAGCCACAAATGGACAAAACACAGACTGACTGATCACGGGATGCCCGATGGATATATATACAACCCAGCTCCTGCACCCAAAGCTCAGGGAGCTTCATGGAAGATGAGACGTAAAGATGGTAGGAGCCAGAGGACCAGGACATTTGCTAAGAAACCGTTTCCTAGAAATGATGCGAGGCCACACCCGTGCTATCTCAATCTCAACAACAGAGCGGCCTAAAGAAGACCTGAGCCACCACACCACCAATGGACTCTCCTGGGGCCCCACCCCTACACAACTACAAGCAACTAATGACTGCTAAGAGAAGGGGGGAAAATACGTCTCTCCAGGGGATGAGGCTCCAGTTGGTTATCCAATACCAAGTGCTCAGCCCTGAACCCACACATATTCCTATAACACTGAAGGGCAGGCTGTATTTCTGTACCTATGCATTCATATGTGTTTGTGTATGTAATAATTATAAAGACAAAGGGGCTACCAATTTGAGAGGGGATGAGGGGGAAAATGAGAGAGGTTTGTAAGGGGACAAGGGAGAGGTTGGAGGGAAGGAAGGTAGGGGGAAATGATGTAATTACATTTTAATTTAAGCTTTTTCAAACTTAAAAGTAAGTCCTTTAAACTCTCTGATGTTTATTTTCCCTATGAACTATGATGTTCAATGGGAGGAGCCATTTGACTTCCCAACTGAGAAGCTATAAAGAAGCAAATGTCAAGAGGAGAGTAACCACATGTGAACACCCCCATTTAAAAATGTGTATATAAATCTGGCTCGCTCGTCTCCAAATTACACTCAGAATCAAACAGCACCTCTGTGTTTGTTTTTCTGTTTGTCACTCGCCTATCTTTGTCCACCGACACTTCAAGAACTCCGACCCAAGGACCGATACCTGACTGAGAAGACAGTCCGCCACAGAGGTAGTAGAGTAGGAAGGCCCATGTCCCTTCCTGTGACAACATGAGCCATTCTCCGCAATGACTAGTGACAGGATGGGCCCTGGTCAGCACAGCAGTCATCACCGGAGTAGTAAAACAGTACGTGCCCTGCCGTCTCCCATGCCTGGCAGGAGGGTGATGGTCATGTGCTTGCTTCCTCACTACCAAGCATCTCTGAGCTAGGAGAAGACAACCTGGTCCATGAGTCACAGATATCCTTGTGACATCATGGGCACTTGCTCCGTTAGCACCTGTCCTGCTCCCACTGAAGCTAAAGGAGCAAATGTCAAGCGGGGAGTGAACATCAGAACCCCCGTCCCTCCCACCATGGTCAGTCAGGGTTGTGTCACTGTCTCTCATACTCACCTTCCCTGGGGTGGAGACTTAGCCTTTGATGGAAGGAAGCCCTGGATGACTCTGTGGGATTCAGGAATAGACGACAGAGCTGGGGCATTAGACACATCTCAGAGAAACTAGTCTTCGCTGGTGACCCAACTGTCATTGTCACTATTGTATTGGTGTGAAGAGACACCACAACCACAGCAAGTCTGATTTAAAAAAAAAAAAAGAGCATTCAACTGATGCTTGTTTGTGGCATCTGAGGGTTGGCCCATTATCATAGTGGGAAGCATGGCAGCACACAGGCAGACGAGGTCCTGGGGACACAGCTCAGAGTTCTACATCTGGATCTGTAGGTGGGGGAGGGGGGAGACAGGGAGAGGGAGAGAGAGGAGGAGGGAAGGAGTCGGGGAGAGGGGAGAGGGAGGGAGAGAGAAGGAAAGAGGGAGAGAGAGAGACAGACTTTGGGCTTACAAAGCTTCACCCCTAGTGATACCTCTTCCTCCAACTAGGCCACACCTTTAAATCTTTTCAAGTAGTGCCCAAGCACTCAAATCTATGAACCTCTGGGGGCTATTCTCATTCAAACTATCTTACCAACCCAATTCTGACTGCAGGACTCTGGTCAAGGTAACAAAAAGGAAACAGCAGAAAAGACAGAAAAAGCAAAAAACAAGAAGCAACTGAAGGTAGGTAAGAAAACCAGAGACATCAAAGCCCACTGCTCTCAGAGGCCCTGGACTTTGAGGAGCCAGCTCTGGCCCCATTGATCTGACTCCTAAAGCCCCTCCTGAGAGCACAAGGAAAGTGACACCCAGGGTGGCGAGAAATGGGAAAGTAGACATGGGGTGAAGGAGACCCTGGATGGCGAATACACTGTGTGACCATCAGTGAACAGCATCCTGGGCTCAGGGCTGAGTCGCAGATGTCTCCTCCCAGTTCCCCCTGGGAAGTTCATGTGGCAATGTAACCCCACTTGATAGACAAGGACACTGTGGCCCATAGCCACGGGCAAGACAAAGGGACTGGCAGAACCCCACCAGTCTCTCCTGTGTCCTCAGAAACACCAGGAAAGGGGGTGCTAGAGGCCCACATGTTTGGTTCTGGCATTCCCACTGGACATTCTGTTAATCACTTTTTGCAGAAATACGCAGAATAGTGCAGATCTCCCTTTTTGACCCCACCCCCCCCCCCCTTAGATTTTCTATGGTGCATATAGTCCCCTCCAGAATCAGCTGACGAGGTTCACAAACCACTGGTGACTTTAGCTTCCATCCTGTGTCAGTCAGCCGGGTCTGGGCTTGCAGCACAGACCACAGTCTCACAACATAGGCAATCCTTTAAGAAACAGGCAGTCCTTTGCAGATCACTCTTGTTTTGTTTGTTTGTTTGTTTGTTTGTTTGTTTTGAGACAGGATCTCTTTGTGTAGTCCTGGCTATCCTAGACTCACTTTGTAGACCAGGCTGGCCTTGAACTCACAGCGATTCACCTGCCTCTGCCTCCCGAGTGCTGGGATTAAAGGCATGCGCCACCACCGCCTGGCACAGATCACTCTTTTTGTAATAATAAACGTGAATTATGAGGAATTAAGCAGGGAAAGAACAGACACAGCAATCACTAATAACTACCCAGAGTGACTTCTTTGTGGTGGCTCCCTCTCCCTGCCTCATGACTTCCTCCCACGGTCACATCTGTGCCATCCTAGTCTTGTGCCACTACCCTCCCTCATTCCCCTGAAGCTCTGATACCCCACATCAGGTGTCTCTCTCTGTGGCTACCCTGCCCGGCTCCGCCCCTCCCTCATCATCATGCCCTGCCATCCTCCACACTGATGCTCTTCTCCCCGACTCGGGCCCCAGCACTGTGCCAGGCAACATCCCTATGTGAACTCTGACCTCAGTGGGATGAGGTTCCCACCTCCACATTGGCCTGCTGACCCAGGCAAGTACCGCCTTCATCCACCTAGGCACAGAAAGTACCAGCCTCTCTGTGCGACCCTGTTTAGGTCACATTGACTTCCTGCAGACCACCGAAGACCTCCTTATCCCAACGGTGTGATACATGTTAGAGCTGGGAACTTGGACCCCCCCTCTGTGGACCTGACCTATCTTGGCCGGGGTTCCCTACAGGGCCCCCTCCTACACCAACGCCTCCATCACCTGGTTTGACGTCCTTACCGGCTTTGTTTAAGGCGGGCTCTTCTTTGTCCAGCTGTGTTTAATGGCCAGCCTATTGATTTTTCAGTTCAAAGAGGAAAGGGAATTAAAAGGTGAGAGATGAGGAGAAACTACACTTCTAGATTTTTTATTTTATTTTATTTTTTTGTGAAGCAAACAAGCAAGACACAAGCCATCTGCAGATGAAAATTCTCAGGCACTGGCTAAAATGTGCTTCAGGGTCTCTCACCTCAAAGGAAACATAACACATCCAGAAACTCAAGAAAACAAAAACAAAAAGCAGAATGCCCGACAGACACTGGATCCAAATGCTGAGCACGGGCGTTGACCTCACTCTCCCTCTACATGCTCGTGGGAATAACAGAAGAAGAGTGTATCATCTATCTACTGCACCTTTAAAAAGGACGTGAGAAGGAACAATCCATAGGCAACAATGATGCAGAATTCCTACAAGGCAGAAGGCAGCTGTGCAAATGTGACAAGACAAAGAAAATAGGTCAAAGTATATGTACACACACACACACACACACACACACACAGAGAGAGAGAGAGAGAGAGAGAGAGAGAGAGAGAGAGAGAGAGAGGGAGAGAGAGAGAGAGAGAGTGTCTCCACGCAGTCATCCAAGCCCAGAAGCAGCGGGTCCAGGGGCTGCTTGGATTTGGGCTACAGAGGTGCTGGTTGAACTCCAGTTGGACCAATTGACTCTGTGTGGCTGACGAAAGAGGGTCAGTCTCCACAAGGACTGAGGCTGGCTCAAGAGCCTTAGCAGGGTCTGGTGTCACATCCTCACCAGGACACTGACATCAGATCCCCAACAGTCTACTTATCCCACAGAACAGAAGATCCAGAGGTTCCAAAGTTGGGCAAGTGTGGTCTCGTGAGAAAGGAAGTGAAGAGAATGGAGGCGGGGGCGGGGGTGGGCAGCACATAGTGCTCTAGGGGTACCCCACCAATGACCAAGGGTTTTGCCGAGGTGCTTTAGAAAACTCAGGCTGAAGTCAGCAAACACTCTGTATGTAGGGGAAGGTAGGTTGCCACCGGTGGTCAGGATTGGGCAGGCTTGCTGTCTGACCAAAGCGGCTGGGTGTGCGTTAGAATCGGTACTGACTTGGACACAGAACAATCTGACTGCTCTGCCCTTTGACGCTGATTATAGAAGCAAACCGAAGATAAGAAAACCAAAGCTGCAGAAGCAGGTGGAGCCATACTTAAGAGAAGTAAGACTGCAGAAGCCGAGCATCCACACCAGGCAGAGGTAGGTGGTGTTGGGTACCAATGATGGGGGGGACCTCTGTTCTAACACATCTCTTGATCCACCTCACCCAACTGATGATGGGCTTTTGCTTGTCTGTTTGTTGTTTGGTTTTGTGGCCTGTACCATAGGGTAGTCGTGGGATTTATGCTCGGTACATGCATGGTACATGTATGAATAAAAGGTCTGAGTGAAACCATCACTCCGAACAAGCACCAGAAACCACCACAACTGTCTCAGCTAACTGGGGCAGTTATCCTCCCCCAATGCTGCTATGAATAGGGCTTGCTTAGCCTTGTCTTATCCACTTGGCTTGTTGGCTTTTAGAGAGCCTGGTGACTGAGCTACAAAGATTGGCGTGGTGGGGAGGACAAGTCCCAGACAGTGTAAATAGGACTGTGTGAAATTGGGGCATGGGGTGTGTTTAGGGAACATGTTATATTCAGGCTGAAGGGAGGTGTGGCTGGAGAAAGAGGTCAAGGGGGCCCAGTGGCCGATTAGATCCAAGAGCATTCTACAGAACATAGGGCTATTGTCCTAACCTGGCCAAGCCAGCAGAGACAGCAAGAGCAGATGTACCCCATTCTATTAATGGGGGACATTGAGACTGAAGGAGACACATGTATATCCATTAATAAACACGACAGAAGCCAGGCGTGGTGGCCTACACCTTTAATCCCAGCACTCAGGAGGCAGAGGCAGGTGGATCACTGTGAGTTCGAGGCCAGCCTGGTCTACAAAGGGAGTCCAGGACAGCCAAGGCTACACAGAGAAACCCTGCCACAGAAACAAACAAACAAGCAAACACTGACAGGAAGAGACCAGGCAGGCAGGCAGGCACACACCTTTAATCCCAGAACTCAGGAAGCAGGGGCAGGTAGCCAGGGCTACACAGAGAGAAACTCTTCTCAATAAATCAAACAAACAAACAAACAAACAAAACAAAACAAAGCAAAAGACAGAGAGTAGGGGCTGAATGCCTTTCCTGACCTCTGAGAACCTTCTTGGTTTCCCAGAGCATCCTGAGGCTGAGGTGTCTGAAGACCATTTCCTGAGTGTCCTTTCTTTTTCTATGCAACAACTTCCCTTCAAAATATAGCAGCTGCCTGCTAACGTCGTGACGGCAGGCATAAAGATCCAGGCTTGGTGGCGAGGCACACAGGTGCGCCGGGCGCTGCTGCACGCTGCCCTCAGCGCTTGGATCATTCAGTGCTGGTGGAGGAAAACACTGGCCAGGCTGCTGGAGAAGCAGCTGAAGGAGGAGGTGCAAAACAGACAGAGGCAAGACCACGCAGCTGTGAAGCTGCAGTCTTGGGTGCGAATGTGGCTCACCCGGAAGCGTTACCTCAACTGGCGCAATGCTGTCTGCAACCTGCCAGAGTCCAACAACCATCGCTACGTTTGTAAAAATCATAACATGATCCAGGGCTCCTATGAGATCTCAAGAGGCCAGCTGAAACTTCAGGTTGATATCTTTTTTGAATCACAAATTTGTCGGATCTCAGACTGCGTTCCTTTCCCAATAAAGAAGTGACCAGGGTTGCTCCTAATAGGTGTCTCTGAGTCTTTGTTAGACAAGGTCTAGTCTCATCAGTGGGTCGGGAAAATGACTGGCAGAGTGTGCTCTGGAGGATCAGGAGAGACTGTCTGCATTCCCTGAGGTCAGGGAATGTGATAGCCTCAAGTTTACATGATCGGGATCTGTGGTTGATTAGCAATGTCTGCTGGTTCACAATATTGGTGTTATAGAGTTGTGTGGCGTTGTGTGGCCAAGTCCAGAGGCCCACCAATGTCCATTTAAATGATGTCTCCTGAGCTGTGCCGCATGAAGGAGCTCCCCCATTGTCCACGTTACCTTGTTTGGTGTGGCCTGGTCTTTGCACTTTCTAGGTGTCCTTCCCATGACGCTGAACAGGAAGGAACTTTGAATTCAGTGACATTAGGATAAAACTCAGGCAAAGAGTATAAATTTTATAGGCAAAAATATGGGTAGCGGAAGGTGGGTTCGGCTGGAGCCGAAGGAAGACAGAAGGATTCAGTGTATGTTGGAATCCTGAAGGAGTGGGCTGTAATGCTAGAGACTCGATCATAAAGGCAAGCAGGCAAAAGAGCAAAAGCTTCCTTCTTCCTTGTGCTTTATGTAGGCTGCCCCCAAGAAGTCGTGGCTCAGATTTAGGGTGGGTCTTCCTTTCTCAAAGGACCCAACTGTCTAAAACTTCTCACAGGTGTACCCAGGGACTTGGGGTTTTTTAGTTCATTACAGATGTAGTTCCAGTTGACAGCCAAGAACAGCCATCACAGGGGCTGAGGGTAGACTTTTATAAACGAGATTTTAAATGTTTTCTCCCATGTGTACGGGTGTTTTGCCTGCATTGTGTATGTGTATTCCTTTCATGCCTGGTGCCCTCAGATGCCAGAAGAGAGCATCTGATCCCATGGAACTAGAGTTACAGATGGTTGTGAAACACCATATGGATGTTTGGAATTGATCCTAGGTCTTCTAGAAGAGCAGCCAGTGCTCTTAACTGTTGACCCATTCCTCTCCAGCCACTAGGATGCATGTTTAAAGGAACATCTTCCTTGTGTTTAATACATATCAACAATCAGTTCATCCCTGGAAGCATTACAGCCCCACCCTGGTCACAACAGTGCCTCTGGCTCTTGCAATAAGAGGAGACTATAAAGAAAGACAAATTGTGTGCATTGTCAAAAAGGGAAAAACATATTTATACGCTCCGTGGGTATCAAGATTTAGATTAAGGCCCAGAGTTTATCCCTTCCTTTTCTGGGTTCATAGTCTGTGTCTTACCTAGTCACTGCCAATGATCAGACATTTCAAGCAGAACACCCCAAGCTTGCTCCCACCTCAGAACTTTTCCCTTGCTGCTGGATCCCTGGGGGATCCTCTATTGAAGTTCTCTTCACTTGGGTTTATCTTTGCACAGAAGCTGGGTACAGGTCCCCTCCTGATTTACATAGCTTTCCCTGACTACCTCCTGTTGGCTCCTAACTCTGCTGCCCTAGGTACCAAGTTCTTATCTGTAGAACAAATACTAATAATCAGTATTGATTCAATTTATCAGTAATGCAGCAGTGATTCTTTAACCACCTGTTTTCCCAAATTGCCACACAGAGAGACTAGGATTTATTTAATTAGCCCAGACCAAAATACTGAGCAATAATTACTCCATCCCAAATCTCCAAGCTAGCCCAGCATCCTCCCATTCAGATTTTTCCCCCCAGTCATACTTGCTTTTCAATCATCTCATAGCTCTGGTTCATTCCTTCTGATGATTTCTGGTCCTCTCCTTAAGGTCCAGTCTCTCACTTCCTCTTTCTTTCCCTACCCCTCATTGGATGCAGATGTCCCATACTGTTCTCTTTATTGCTCAGTATTGGCTGATTGGCGTTTTATTGACACAACAGAGAACAAATGGCTGGCATGTTTTCGCAAACTGAAGACAGGAGATACTTTAGAATAAACATCACAGGGCCATGATGGATCGAAACCAGATAATAGGGAAGAGAAACCAGCATTTGAATGAACAAAGATAAACTGTACACAGTACACAAAAACGTGCCACCACTTGCCAGGTCCTGAGCGTTCTATCCTCATTGTCTACTGACTGGGATGGCTATTGCTGCTTGTCAACTTGACTACATCTGGAATGAGCTGCAATCCAGAAATCGATGGCATGCCCATCAAAGATTATTTTTGCTTGGTTTGAAGTGGATGGAGCCACTTCTAGCCTGGATCTTGAGGTGGGAAGACACACCTTTAATCTGGGCCATGCCTTCTGCTGGAAGTCTGTATAAGGACGTGGAATAAGGAAGCTTTTGTTTTTTGCCTGCTTGCCCTTGCCCTGCTAGCACATCCATTATTTCACTGGCATTGGAACTCATTACTTGGGATTCTAGCATATAGTAAAAACCAACTGATATGTCCAGCCTTGTGAACTGAGCAACTACTGGGTTCTTGGACTTTCCATTCCATTCACAGGCTGCCATTGTTGGATTAAGGACTTCGGCCTATAAACCATTCCTATTTAAAAAAATAAAAAAAATAAAAAATAAAAAAATAAAAAAAAATATATATATATATATATATATATATAGAGAGAGAGAGAGAGAGAGAGAGAGACAGAGAGAGAGAGAGACAGAGAGACAGAGACAGAGAGAGACAGAGAGACTCATTCTATAAGTTGTGTTAGAGCCCTGACTAGTATATGACCTCACACTAGAAGCTAACTTCAAGGATGCAGGCTCTGTGCCAGGACCTTGTACAGTTCTGCCCCTGAAGGTTCGTTCCAACACTTCCACCTAGCCAGTCCTAAACTGTTTGCCTGCCCTGTCTGAGCTTTCCAGGGAAACACTAATAAGATTGGACCCAACCTCTCTCCTTGATTCTCTCAGCTGCCTTCTCACCACACCTGGAAACTCACCTGTGATCCCAAGGACACAGAAGAACCTTTCTCCATGGCCTGAGAGAGCAAGGAACTTTGTTTTCCTAAGCTATTTCTGTGAAGTATTGATCATCACATGAACACATGGTTGTGTGTGGAGTGGGATAAAAGAAAAGAAAGAGGAGGAGGAGGAGGAAGAGGATAGTGATCTTTGAGCAGTGTTGAGGAAAGACAGGGTGGCAAATACATGAGACATGAAAAGCAGAATAAGAGACTGTTTAGGGATGAACCTCACACTAGAAGCCAACTTCAGGGATACAGGGGTCTGTTAGCCAGCAAAAGGGACATGGGGCATAGGAGAGGACATTGGAGAGGAGAGAAAATTAGAACAAAGTATGATGACATTGTAAGGACCAGACAAACTCCATTTTGAAAAAGAAACTCTGTTTTGTGTTAAACCTAGCCAAGGGCTGAACCCAGATTCCAGAAAAACCACAAACTAGTCTAAACAGAAAGATATTCCCTAGCAACACAATCAGTTCACCTTGGGAAAGTCCAAATATACTCTCTGCTGGTCAAGCTGACCAGCAGGTGGTCTGGCACATAGCAACAACCAATTAGGAGAAGCCAGGCCAAAGTTCCTAATACCCCCATGGCTGCTTCAACCAATCTTTTCTATAGGCCAACTTGCCCCTATACCTATTATCCAACCACGAAACGCCAAGGCTTGTAACTCCCTGCTTGCAGCTTTTCTGTCCAAGTGCCATCTAATCACATACTGTAAAACCCATTTCTTTGTCTAAAACCTATAAAAACCCCTCTCAATTGAGACTCGAGGCCACTTCCCTGCATCTGCTGTAACAGTGCATGGGGGGGGGGGGGCGGCCCAGGTTCAAACCTGCATTAAAGACTTCCTTGCTATTGCATTTGGACTCGGCTCTTGGGTGGTCTGTTCAGGGAGTCCTCCGAAAATTTGGGCATAACAACATGACTATATGAACACGCCTTCATGAAACCCATTGTTGTGGATATCAACTTAAAAACTGATTTGAAAAATAGAAAAGAAAAAAAAAAGAAAAATAGAAAAGGATAAATTAGAGAGTGGCCCACACATAGCCATCAAAGGTCATTGTCACATAAGTCACATGGCCTGCACTAACTGACAGACCACCTGGTGCAGGAGTGAGGGAGCCAGACCAAGGTTGTCTGGGGAGGGACCCAACCTGGCCAAGTCAAAAGAGAATGGACACAAACACAATCAAATTGAAGCAAAAGCAAAGTCTAACTGTGTAAATAACTCAATGTCCAATGTCTGAGATCCACTCACCATCTTCTGGGCTCCTCCAAAGGGCTTGGGCCACTCCCCTGGCTCCACCTTCTACAGCACACACAATTGGTCTTCTAGGCCCGGGTTGGCTCCACTGCACTGCTGTTGCTGTTCTTGGTGGTTATACCATGGTACTGGCATCTCAAACATTGGGGGCTCCTGCTACAGCTGGGCTGCACTTTCACCAATAGCCTCTCCTGGGCTCTCTTCACAGTGCCAAGCCTCAACTTTTCTCCATGACCCCTTCACTCCTGGGCCTTCAACTGCCCGCTGAAGCTGCATCTTTACCAATGGCTTCTCCTGGCCCCTCACAGTGCCGAGTCCTCAGCTGCTCTCTGTAACCCCTTAATTCCTTTAAATCCAGTACCATCTGGGTGACTCATACTACCAAGTTCTGCTGCCAGTGTGAGGTAAAACCTTGACTGCCTGTGGAACACATAGTCTGTATGCTGACGCTCAGGAAACACTTCCCAGAAGATTTCACCTCAGTGATGCTGGTCTCTTCTTCATCACCACTGCCGCTCAGCTCTGGATGACCGGCATCAAATGTCCCAGGGATGCAAAGGTTTCACGTCAATGGTGCTGGTCTCTTGTTAACCACACCTGACTCCGGGTCACCGAACTAACTCAGTCTTCCAAGCTCCTACAGACCAGCTCACTGAGCTCTCAACACTCAATGGCTTGTCTACCCAAAGTTCCAAAGTCCTTCCACAATCCTCCCAAAAACAACATGGTCAGGTCTGTCACAGCAATACCCCCTCTGTCCTGGTACCAATTTCTTAGTTAGGATTACTGTTGCTGTACTAAAACACCATGCCAAAAGCACGTTAGAGAGGAAAGGCTTGGCTTATGCTTCCATATCACAGTTCATCATCAAGAAAGCCAGGACAGGAACTCAAACATGACAGGAACCTGGAGGCAGGAGTTGATGCAGAGGCCATGAAGGGATGCTGCTTACTGGCTTGCTCATCATGACTTGGTCCACCTGCTTTCTTATTGTAGAGGGATTTTAATCCAGCAACACGGCTGCTTTGATCACATCCAAAGACCTAGGTCTGTGTGACCTGGCTGAAATGCTGCTGTAATATATAAATATAGAGGTCACACAACAGATCTTCTACAAAGAAGTTTATTGTATGAAGGCAGCGGCAGGGGTGAGGGAGAGAAATAGACAGTGGAAGAGCATAGGTGGAGGGAGAGACAGACAGATAGACAGAGGGAGAGAGAGACAGACAGGGAAGGAGGAGAGTGAGCAAAGTAAGAGAGAGAGAAGAGAGAAAGAGAGAGAGAAGAGAGAAGAGAGAGAGAGAGAGAGATGAGAGAAGAGAGAGAGAGAAAACTAAGAGAGTGAAGATAGCTGATAGGTGGCTGGTATTTTATCTGGTGCCCCTCTAGGTGACAGGTGATGAGTCACATTGCTAGGCAACCTAGAAGCCGGGTAATGGATTGGCTTGTGAACTAACATTCCTCCCTTTTTCTATGATTTAAAAAAAAAGGGAGGAGCTAAGGAGGAGTGGCAGGAAGGAGGATGCTGGACTGCTTCTCATGCAAGGCAAGTTAAAGTATATAAATTTAGGTTCATTGGAAGCAGCTCTTGGCCACCATGCAAGGGGGGAAGAGAGAGAGAGAGGGAAAAAAAGCAAGAGCACCAAACAGCGATGGTAAAGTTAGTTTGTAGAAGGAAGCACATGTTTGAAAGTGATGTCTAAATGAGTGACAGACAAAGTGGCGAATGAGGAAAAGACTCAACAGAATAGGATATGCCCAACTCTCATGAGCACAGACAGGAAAGAGAGGCTACTTAAGAGAGAGCAGCACAGAGAGAGGGAGAGGAGGCAATTTTACTGGGACAGCTATACCGTATCAGCCGACTGTCACAACCCGCCAGCTGCCCAAGTAATAGCATAGAGACCTTTTATTAACATGAAAGCTTGAGCTATCACACCTTTAATCCAGCACTTGGGAGGCAGAGGCATGTGGATCATTGTGAGTTTGAGGCCAGCATGATCTGCAAAGTGAGTCCAGGGCAGCCAAGGCTACATAGAGAAACCCTGTCTCAAATAAATAAATAAATAAATAAATAAATAAATAAATAAATAAATAGAGCCTGGCTTTCATAATCTATGTTCTGCCATGCGATCTGTTACCTCTCACTCTCTCAGGCCCAGGGCACTGTTTCTTCTCTGCATCTATCTGGCCAATTCCCTTGCCTGATCCTTTCCCAGAGTTCCTACCTCTGTTGGGTGTCCCGCCTATTCTCTCCTGCTCTTCTATAGGCCATTCAGCTCTTTATTAAACCAATCAGAAGGAGATGTAGACGATGTTTACAAAACAGTGAGACAGGTGATGCCTCATATAAATAATAACACCAGGTGCTGGAGAGATGGCTCAGCAGTTAAGAGCACTGGCTACTCTTCCAGAGGACTGGGATTCGATTCCCAGCACCCACATGGCAGCTCATAACTATAACTTCTGTTCCAGGGGATCTGACACCCCACACAGACATGCCTGCAGTCAAAACACCAATGTACATAAAAAATAGAAATAAATACATTCTTTTTTTTTTAAAATAACAATTATAAAGTCCAGTTTGTACTCAGCTCTCTGCTGGTACAGGAATCAACATCTGAGCAATACAAAGATAATCTTTACACAGTACACAAGAGATATTCCCAATAATACAGAGACAGATTGAAGGAAGAACAAGCTACACACAGGTAAAGACAGAGCCAGAGAATGAGAAGGAGCCAGAAGATTCTAACAGATTGCTAGAGATAGTCTGAGGCCAAGCACAGCAATTCAGTCAGGCTGAGAGAGAAGCCAGATTGAATCAGTCAGCTTAGAGAGGAGTTTGAGCCAGACAACTGAGTTGAACCAGCCAGCCAGAGTTTCAGAAAGAACTAGAAAGGATGATCTTATTCAACAGTAAGTCTCAGAGGCTGAAAGCATTGTAGCCCTAGATTAGATAGTACAGAGGTTAGAAGCTTCCGGGACTAGGCCTAGGGTAGCAGACAAAGGCAGTAAGCTTCGGAAACAATTACAGCAGGCGAGTAAAAGATACTTTTATATCTTATAGAACCCAGGCCCACCAGCCCAGGGATGGCACCACCCACCATAGGCTGAGCCCTTCCTATATCAATTACTAAGAAAGTGCCCCACAGACTTGCCTGCAGCCTAATATTATGGAGGCATTTTCTCAACTGAGGCTCCCTCCTCAATTGATTGTAGTTTGTGTCCAGTTGACATAAAACTAGCCAGCGCATTACTCAGCAGTTAAGAGCACTTACTGCTCTCGCAGAGGACCCAGGTTTGATTCCCAGCATCTATGCGGGAGTATACAAGCATCTGTAACTCTAGTGCCAGGGAACTCAGTGCCTTCTTCTGACATCCACAGGCACCAGGCACACATGTGGCACTCAGACATACATGCAGGCAAAACACTCACACACATGAAATAAAATACATCACTTGAGAGTTTTTTAAAAGAAATCTAGCTGGGTGGTGGTGGCGCATGCCTTTAATCCCAGCACTCGGGAGGCAGAGGCAGGTGGATCACTGTGAGTTCTAGGCCAGCCTGGTCTACAAAGTGAGTCCAGAACAGCCAAGGATACACAGAGAAACCCTGTCTCAAAAAAATTTAAAAAAAAGAAAGAAAGAAAGAAAAAGAAATCTTTCCTCCTCCTTTAAAAATTCCCAAGTGTTTTCCCACAGCAATAAAGAGATGAATAGGACACTCCACATGTTCTGCACCCATCAAAAGAAGGAGTTTCCCATCATCCCAAGGGAAAGGCAGAGAATAGAAGGAGAAGATAAGGGAGGTAAGAGGCACATGTATCTTCTTGTCACAACATGAGCTACTGTCCTCAGTGGCCAATGACAGAATGTCCCCGAAGTAGCCAAATCATATTCATGCCTGGCATAGGACAGATTCACACCCTAAGAACTCCAGCCCATCCCTGGCTAGAAACAGAAAGATGTTTCTTCTCCATCCAATACCTGTGATACTGGAGAAGACAGTCTGGTCTCTGGGTCACAGTTGCCCTTATGACATCATGGTCATCTCTCCCATCAGCCATCCTGGGCCTACTGGCATTGAATGAGCAGCAACCAAGGGGGAATGAACACCTGAGCCCCTGTTCTCTGCCATGGGCTCTCAATGTTGTGTAAGACTGTGGCATTCACTGGCCTAGGGTTGCGGCCGATGGGCGGGGGTGGGGGGGGGTGGTGGCGAGGGTGTGCTACTTGGCAGAGGGAAGTCCCAAGCTACTCTAGGGGACCCTGAGAAGACTGGGGAGCTGGGCATCAGGGAGTTTTGCAGAAGGTGCTGGCTTTTACCTATGACTCCCCATTTTAATTGCAGAAGTCTAACCATGAACTTCATCTACATGAGAAAAGGATGCAACGGAAGGTAGGTGCGACCCAGGACCATAAGTGAATCACAGTCCCCGGAACCTTGACCTCAGGGTTTGTAGACATGGAGGTGCTAGCTTCATTCCCACTCAATTGGCCCAGCAGTGCTCTCTTGTTCCTCAAACCCCCTCCCTATCCTGAGTGATCTGTGCGCGGGACACAGGAAGGTGAGTCACAGAGGGGTGCAAGGGTTGCCATGGGCAGGCATGACTGAGAGAGGTGAAAGGGGGTACCTAGCAGAATTGTGGGCTGGTTCAGAACTGAGAGTTTGTAATGATCCCTGGTCCTTATAAGGACCTCATGAGGTCTTCAGGGTCAGAGAGTCTTTCCCTGAGTCCCCTGTGAACACAATACAAATGTACCTCACTTTATAGAGGAGGTCACTGCGGCTTAGATGAGCAGCTATAGCCATAGCCGTGAATGAAACAGAGGTGGAGACAAAAGACTCTACCTATCTCTCCTGTATCCCCATCCACTGAGCATCCTATCCTTTGCCTGGTTAGCGCCATCATTCAAAACTGCTATGCTACCAAAAAAAGAACGAAGCAGCCAATAAGATCCAGGCCTTGTGGCGCGGATTCCTGGTGAGGCAAAGTCTGCTGGTTGCTGCCCTCAGTGCCTGGATGATTCAGTGCTGGTGGAGGAACATCCTGTACAAGCAGATTCTTAAAAGGCGGCTGGTCCTGCTGAGGATATATGTCATCGAGGAAGAGGCGGCTGTCAGGCTCCAGGCCTGGGTTCGCATGTTGCAGTGCCGTCGGTATTTCAGTAAGATATGCAACACGCTCTGTGTGGTCCAGTCCCTGGATAGCTGCCTTACCTTCCAGAAGGATGACATTTTGCAGGTTCAATATAGAGTTGTTTCCAAGCAGCCAGAGTTCCACATTGAAATCCTATCCATCTAAAGGCCTGCAGCACAAAGAGTTGGCTTCAACACCTAAATAAATACCTGACCTGGTCCTGTGAGTCTCCATGATGGTCATGCTACAGAGACACCCCTGGCCCAACGGTTCAGACTCTATCCCTTTTCCTCTTCTAAGGGGAAGACCTTCTCCATCACCACAGGCACCTCCAAACCAGGAAAGGCAGAATGGGGTATCTCATTACGCAACCCAGGGACCATTCCTGTCTTTTGAAGTCGGGAATGAAAAGGGGCTGAGCTTCTCACGCCAAAAGCACTTGGTGCAAGCACTTACAAGCATCTCCTCATGGCCCAGAAGCAGTACAGCCTCTGGTTTGTTGTCATCATTTTCTTGCCTCCTCCCTTCTAGGAGAGAGGTCAGAATATTACGGCTTGTACAGCAAGGCTTTTTACAAATAGAGACTGAGCAACATTAGGCCCAATATATTATCTGGCCCTTGCTGATTCTTAGGCAGTAGGCGAATCTCTTGTAAAGTCTAATTAGAACTCCTCAGAGACAGACCTAACCAATGGCTTGCTCTCAGCTGCGCCACTCCTGCTCTTGTCTCTCTCTATTTTTCTATTTTTTCATCCCAATGGCCCCCTCTTTCCACCTTTAAATGAGCCTAGCCCTCTGTCTTGCTTTACCCCTGGGCACCAGATGAGCTAAAAGTCTTGTCGGTTGGGAGGAAAGAGTTCGTCAGTTCCTCAGAGACCTAAATGGAAGCCAGATGTGGTGATGGGGTGTTGCGTCTCTGGTCCCAGTGTTTGCAAAGCTGAGTCAGGCGGGCCAAACCTGGGCCACATGGTGAAACCTTGTCAAGAAGTGGGTATGGGGAGTGGGCTGGGGTGTGGCTCAGTGGGTAAGGGCACTTGCCTCTAAGCCTGATGATCTGACCTCAACTCCCAGAATCCACGCGTTGGAAGAAGAGAACTGACTCCCACAGGTTATTCTCTGGGAGGCATACTAGAGGAAAGAGGAGACAGAGGAGATAATACGGGAGGGACAACTAACACTACAGACATTTTGAAAAAGACATATGGAAGCCTACTATTGTAGAAGCTGTCTAAAAATACATAGACATATAAAGAGTTTAAATAGAATGACCTTATTATAGAGCAGAATTGCCCTCCTGGACACAACAGGATAACAAAAGCCCAAAGCTGGGAATGTGTTGCATCTTTAGAAGCTGTTGGCAAATGAGTCCCATGGACCCCAGATGTTACAGGATATTGCCAGTGCGCCTGGTTACCTCCATAACTTGATGGTTAAGACCCTGAGGCGAAAGATGCCAAACAGCTTGAGTCATAGGACACAGAGGCGTCAGGCTGATCCTCACGCGGAAGCATCACCCATGCTGCCTAGCCTTCAAGGTGCTGGGAGGAGAAGAGTAGGAATCATCAATCTGTCCTAGCTATGAGCCCTGTGAGATACAACAGCGACTGGTCTGTCGAGAGGTGTCACAAGTGCACAAGTATCATGTGAGCAACAGACCACTTTCTTACTGAACTTAAGGCCCACTTCAGAAGTTAACACCCACATCTGGCACCATACCCGGGGCCATGAACTCATGGCTAGGCAAGCCATAGGCCTTACAGGAGACCCTACCGCTACCACTCCGTTAAACTGACTCCTGGTAGCTTGTTGTTACACCCCCTAGATCGGTGCATCTATCAACCCTCATCAGAGAAGCTTCTTTTTTGCAGTGGAAAGCAGTTAACACAGAAACCCACAAGTGAAAAGGGCATAGCCCCTCCTCCCAAGGCTCAGGGATCACTGCAGAAGAAGGGGCAGGAGGATTGTAAGACCCAGAGGTCTTACTGACGAGCAGCAAGCAGTGTTTCTGAACACAGCAGAGCAGTTGCACACGTGAGTTCACAGCAGCTAAGACACCATGCAAAAAACCTGTACCAGACAAGAGTCCAGCATCTGGGGGGGGGGGGCGAGCATGGAATCTCACCCCTAGCTAAAGAGCTATTGACAGTTGTCACCTGCTGGGGGGAAGGGAGGGGCTGGCAAGTTAACTCCAGTGAAGGCCGCACATCTGAGAGAATATCGGCAGCATAAATAGTACCTGGTGGTGGCGAAGGACACAGCAAGTCCACTGAAAGGACCTGGGAGGAGTGAGGGAGTGGATGTGATCAAAATGCATTGCACAAAATTCTTAGAAAACATGTGGCACATGTACACTTTCACGCCGGGAGGAAGACAGAGAATACATGTGAAAAACTGAAGAAGTTCCAGACTTTGAAAACATTATGTTAAGTGAAAGGAAAAAAAAAAGGCACATATTGCAGAATTATATAAAATTTATATAAAAGGCCCAAGCGAGGGAAATTATAGAGTTATAAATAAACCAGTAGCTGCTAGCGTCAGCGGGAAAGAAGTGGCTGTCACAGGGGTTTTGTTGGTGGTGGCTTTTGTTTTTGTTTTGAATGATGAAAATAGCATGGAATAAGATCACTATATTAGTTACTTTCCTGTTGTGATAAAACACAATCTCCCGAAGTCACTTCTAGAAGAAAGAGTTTATTTGGGCTTACACTTCCAGAGGGATAAGGAGTTTACCATGGCGTGGGGGAAGCGTAGCAGCAAGTGGCACACATCGTGACAAGCTGGAAGCTGAAAATTTTCATCTTCTGCCACAAACAGGAAGCAGGGAGAGGAAACAGGAAGTGAGGCAAGGCTGTGGATTCTCCAACCCAATATTGTGGTTTGAATGAGACTGGCTCCCATAGGCTCACGGACTGGAATGCTTGGTCCCCAGGTGGTGGAACTGTTTGGGAAGGATGGGAGGTGTGGCTTTGTTGGAGGAGGGTTGTCACTGGGGGGCAGGCCTTGAGGTTTCAGATTTCCCAGTTAGCGCTCTCTGCCACGCGCTTGTGGGTCAGGTATGAGCTCTCCTCGGCTACTGCTCCAGCTCCAGGCCTGCCTGTGGCCACCATGTTCTCTACCAAGTTAATGGACTCTAGCCCTCTGGAACCACAAGTCCTCAAATTAAATGCTTCTTTTTTTTAATATATAAGTTGCCTTGGTCACAGTGTTTTGTCATGTTAATAGAAAAGTAACAAACTTGCTCTGAGGTGAAGCAAAGAGAAAAACTCTATTATGTGGTGGGGGAGTGTGGGGGGTGGGGGGAGAGGGGTGGAGGAGTGTGGGATGGGGGGTGGAGGGGTGTGGGGGGGTGAGGGTGGGGAGGGTTGAAGAGTGGGAAAAAGGGGGGAATCCAGAGTACAAGCCTTGAAAGGCAGAAGGGTGTAAGGATACTGAGAAAAGACAAACTCCACAGAGCCACTGCACGTTGTGTTTTACCGCACTTCAGAACACTGAAGGTCCAGAGATCGTCTCCTGCCAGATTTACACACCTTGTCCATGTAGAGATTTGCGGGGATCGGTTGATAGCTCTTCATACTTTCATGGGCCTTGTTGACCTAAAGCTATCAGAGCCCTCCTCACTGAGGCCAGGCCGTACCACTTCTGTGTTCTTTCTGACCAAGATGCTATTCTAACTATTGATGCAAGAAAGTTCTTTATACCTTCTACCTGAGGCCCGTGAGATGGTTCATCAGGTAAAGGCATTTGCTGGCAAGCTTCACAACCCAAGTTTAATCCCAAGACTCACATGGATAGAAAGAAAGAACTGATTCCTGCAAATCCTCTAATCTCTACACACACACACACACACACACACACACACACACACACACACACTGAAAAAAATAACCCCATAGTATGCTATAATATAATGAATTACATTATATACTAACCTTTTTAAAGCAAGAAATTTTAATTTTTTTTTTCTTTTGAAAGTTTCTTCTTAATGATACGGCCTCTAAAAAACTCAGTGTATATACTTAGTCATTAATTTTGGGGTTTTTTTTTGTTGTTGTTGTTGGTTGGTTGTTGGTTGGTTTTGCTTTTTTTTTTTTTTTTTTTTTTTTCCCTAGACAGGGTTTCTCTGTGTAGCCTTAGCTATCCTGGGCTTTATAGACAGGATGGCCTTGAACTCAGAGATCCTCCTGCCTCTGCCTCCCTGAGAGCTGGGGTTAAAGATGTGTGCCACCACGTGCGGCTGATTTTTACTATTTAGTTGCTCTATGATAACACTCTTTAAAACTGTGTAAGTGCTATTTTTATCACAACACAGAGAGAAATGAGAAACACTCTCAGCTTCAGTTACACAATATAATGAAGACTTTTTAGGAAAGGGAAGCTATTCCAAATCAGACCATGCTCACTTGTTCTTCCTGGATGATGTACCTCATAATCAGACCATGCTCACTTGTTCTTCCTGGATGATATACCTCACTAGCAACCTCACTCATCCTTTTTTAAATTTAATTTTAATGTAATTTATTTACTATTATTTTTATTAGATTTATTTATTTTATTATAACTTATTCACATTATTTCGCAATTGTAATCCCCTTGCTCTTATCTTTCTGTTCCCACCCTCTATTATTATTATTATTATTATTATTATTATTATTATTATTTTGGTTTTACAAGACAGGGTTTCTCTGTGTAGCAGCTCTGGCTGTCCTGGACTCACTTTGTAGACCAGGGTGGCTTGGAACTCACAGAGATCTGCCTGCCACTGCCTCCCCAAGTTCTGGGATTACAAGCGTGGGCCACCCTGCCTGGCTACTAATCCTTTTTTTAAAGTAAAGAATCGCTGTTTCATTATGTCCTTATATTTTTATTTGTGTGTGCAGGTGTGAAGCAAGAGGCTGGCATTAGGTAACTTTATCACTCCACCTTATATTTTTGAGACAGAGTCTCTCCATGAAGGTGAGGCTCATGCACTGGCTAAACAGACTGGCTAGTGATTTCCAGGGACCCACCCATCTCTGCTGGTGACTCAGCACTAGGGTCACAGATGCACCTCCATACCCTCATGTGCCTGTGTGCTAGTGGCCAAAGCTCTGGTCCCCAGGTTTGAACTTCGAGCGTTTTACCCATTGATCCATCTCTCTCCCCCCTGTTTTCTCTTTTGGGATGTGTGTGTGTCTGTGGTTGAGTGGGTGCATCGGTGTGTGTCTATGTGTCTATGTGTCTGTGTGTCTGTGTGTCTGTCTGTGTGTGTGTGACTGTGTGTGTGTCTCTGTGTGTGGGTCTGTGTGTCTCTGTGTGCCTATGTGTGTATATCTGTGTGTGGGTCTGTGTGTCTATGTGTGTGTCTGTCTGTCCGTCTGTGTGTATGTGTCTGTGTGTCTGTGTGTGTATATATCTGTGTGTGTGTGTGTCTGTCTGTGTCTGTGTGTGTGTACCTCTGTGTTTGTACAGGTGAGTGCACACATGATCTCCGCCTCCCGTTTCATTATCATTGGAGTTGCAAGCACACCTCACCACAGCTGGCTTTTATTTATGGGAGTTCGGGTCCTCATACTTGTGAGGGGACTGAGTTGCCTCCCAAACCCCGAGAATGAGATGTCTATGTTATAGCTACTTTCAAAGAAAATGCAAATGTGATGCTAGTATCTTTGGCATTCTGTACATTTTCTGACACAGCCTGGAGACTGATAGGGAAAAACTGATTCAGGCAGGAAAATCTACACCCAAGACTTTACCTTCCTGTCTTCTGCACAAAGGGTACCCAGAAGGGACTTTTTTTTTTTTTTTTTTTTGGTAAAGGTAAAATGGATATTGTAGATAAAGCTGTAATATTGTATTCTAGAAATGCCCTGCGACATATTTTAATCTATGTTATAAATATTTTGTACTGCTAATAGTTTGTTAAAATACTTTTTCTGCTCCCTAAAAATTATTCAAAAGTAGAGGTGGGTATAGGGGTGCATGCTTCTAATCCCAGCATGTGGGAGGCAGAGGTAGATCTCTGAGTTCCAGGCCAGCCTAGTCTACATAGTGAATTCCAGGACAGCCAGAGCTGCATAGTGAGATTTTAATGATAATAATAGTAATAGTAGGGCTGGAGAGATGGCTTAGTGGTTAAGAGCACTGACTGCTCTTCCAGAGGACCAGGGTTCAATTCCCAGCACCCACATGGCAGCTCACAACTGTCTGTAACTCCAAGATCTGACATCTTCACATAGACATACATGCAGGCAAAAGACCAATGCATATAAAATAAAAATAAATAAAAAATTAAAAAACAGTAATAGTAGTAATAATAAAATATTGAGCTAGATACACATGCCTGTAGTCTTAGCATATGGGAAGTGGAAACAGGAAGCTAGGAGTGGCCTTGACAGACAAAGCTGAATGCTAGGCTACCCTAGTGATGTCTCAAACTGAATGGATGCTTCTCAGGGCACATATTGTATTGCAATAATTGGAGATACAGCTTAGGTTATGATTTTTTTTCCCCCAGAAAGCTTAAAAAAAAAAAAAAAAAAAAAGTCAGGCATGGTGTGACATACCTGTAATCCTAGAACTAAGGAGGTAGAGACAGGATTGTAAATTCAAGACCAGTCTAGGCTATAGAGAGAGAAAGAGACCCTATTTTACGGTTTATTTTTCGGTCTCATGGTTTTAGTATATCAGGGCAGGGCAGGGCAGGTCCTGGCAGGGGGACTGTGTGCTAGAAGCTTGCTTCCATCCAGCAAAACAGGATGCAAAAACCAACCTGAATCAGGAGCCAGGCTACCACCTTCAAAGGCTCACTCCTACGGACCTACCACCTCCAGCTAAGACCCACGCCACAGCCTTCCAAAGAGCTCCACCAGCTGGGGGACACACATTCAAAACACAGTCCTGTGGCAGACATTTCAGATGGAACCGTGACATTCCCCTTTCATACCTCAGGCTGCAAGCTACATGCAAGAGACCGTCAGCCTAGTTATGAACCCAGCAAACCCTCCATAGGCTTTTCAAAACTTTTATCTGTAATGGTACCAAGACACTCAATTGCTTTTTACTAAATAACATCAATTTTGTTTTAACTGTGAGGAGATAAATTTAACTGCGTGGTGTGCCTTTTATTGCAGCTCTTTCTATTTTTTAAGTTTTATACAATATTAGAATTCTTTCTCAAGTTTCCGAAGTGACATTTCACCCTTAAAACAATATTTCTAAAACTGAGAGGGTTTTTTTTTTTTAAAGTCAACATTTCAAAATATAATGGGAAAGTTCTAAGCATTTAAAAAAAGATCCCAACTAAAATACATACAGAACCACAAGAGACTCTGAACAGGCTGAATGAGCTGTGGATGAAAAAGTTGTAGGCACACACTTTCTGATTTTAAAAATCAGACAGGGTGTGGGGAAGAAAGTTAAAAGTAGGCAAAAGACTTAAAAAGACATTTTTTCCCCCCAGAGAAAACACATAGCTGGCCGCCAGGTACGTGAAAAGGTAGTCAGCATCACCGGCCTTCTGGGAAAAAAAAAAGATCAAAACTACAATGAACCACTACCTGACATCTGTTAGGATGGTTATCATCCAAAAGACAGGGGACAAAAAGTGTGGGCAAGGGTGTTGAGGAAAATTGGGACAGCCATATGGGAAACAATATGGAAGAGCCTTTAAAAAAATAAAATAAAAATAGAACTACCATATGACCCAGAACCATGCTTCCGGGGACATATCCAAAGGACATACTTTATTCCTATGTACACCGCCTGGGATCCACCAGGCTTTGCCTCCCCCAGCAGCAGGAGTACAGGTGTGTGCCACCATACTGGTTTTTGGTTTTGGTTTTTTTTGTTTTGTTTTGTTTTGTTTATGTAGGTGGTAGAGATCCAAGCTCAAGTCTTTCGTGCTTGTGTGTCACACCCTCTCAGAAAGTCCACCCACAGAGTCAAAGAAAATGTTCCACAGTGGGACACATCGGATCATGAACTTGTGTCTAGTATATAACAACTCATTATAAAATTCTGATGAGCCTGGCTGGAGCCCCTGGGTCAAGACTAAGGCTTGGTGGCAGCAAGGCTAGGCCTGTCCCCTCCCTGCCAGGCTCACCAGACAAAGGCCAGCCCTGAACACTAGCTGTGGACTGCCTGGAGGGCCTCCCATGGGACTGGTGGGAGGGCAGCACGCCCATACAGTCCCTGTATCCTACGGCAGAGGCCTCTGGGTAAGGCGATCTTAAGCACGCTGATGCTCAAATGTTTCACAGATCACAGATCTAAATTATGAACTGAATGTGCTAGTTTGAATAAGAATGGTCCCTCTTTAAGCCCAGCACTTGAAAGGCAGTGGCAAGCACATCTCTATGAGTTCGAGGCCAGCCTGGTCTACAAAACCAAGTCCAGGACAGCCAGGGCTACAAGAGAAACCTTGTCTCAAAAAACAGGGGGAAAAAAAGGCCCCCATAAGCTCATGTTTTTGAATGCTTAGGGAGTGGCACTACTTGAAAGGATTAGGAGGAGGAGGTGTGGCCTTGTTGGGGTAGGTGGGACTTCCTGGTTGAAGGAAGGTTACTGTTATGTTACTAAGGGTGGGCAGTCTCTCCCTGCTGCCTGGGAATCCAGATGCCGAACTCTCAGTTTCTCCAGCACCGTGTCTGCCTGCGTGCCGCCATGTTCCCTGCCATGCGGATAATTGGCTAAGCTTCTGAATCTGTAAACAAGCCCCAGCTAAATGCTTTCCTTTATAAGAGTTGCCACGGCCATGGTGTCTCTTCACAGCAACAGAACAGTCACCAAGACAGTGACCATGGAGGGTCTGTTTCTTAGGCACTTCCAAACAAGCCGTAAGGACACTGTCCATCCACTTGACAAATGCTTACCCAGCAGATCTCATGGAAGAGGACCCTTGTTAACTAGAGCCTTCATCGACTTCTCCTGAGAGCCACTGCGTGCCTGCTGTGCGCCTCTGTGGAAATGCATGCGGTCAGTGTGTCTTGGTGAGGGGATTTTTGGCGAACTTGAGACCGCTCTTCTGTGTATTGCTGGGTCAGACACTGTACCCTTTATATCATGATCCTGATCTTTGAAAAGACCCTGGCCTGCATAGTCCTCATCACACTCCAATGGGAAGAGTCCAATGAGTCCTGTTGAAAACCCGGAGTCTGAAATCCTGACCTCAGCCCACAGGAGAGAGGAGTCTGATGCCCAGGAAGGCCTCCACAGGCTGACCCTGACAGGAGGGAGGAGTTTGATGCCCAGGAAGACCTCCACAGGCTGACCCTGACAGGAGGGAGGAGTCTGATGCCTGGGAGGATCTCCACAGGCTGACCCTGACAGGAGGGAGGAGTCTGATGCCCAGGAGGACCTCCACAGGCTGACCCTAACAGGAGGGAGGAGTCTGATGCCCAGGAGGACCTCCATAGACTAATCCCCCTCAAGCCTGTGGATGTGTCCAGTTTGCGAATGACACATTCCCACACTGAGGACAGTCTGGAGTGAGTCTCTGCAGCAGGATTCCTTCCTTCCTCTTTGTCCCCCCCCCCCCCCCCCGCCTCAACCTCTGTTGCTGTCTTTTGTTGTTTCTGCCTACTCTTCCCTGTCCCCAGACTACCGTGGCTTTAAGAAAAAATCTCACAAGGTCCATCTCTAGACAAAAAGCTATAGGAAATTAATGACAGAGAGGGAAAAATCATCTTCCTCAGGCATAGGCTCCCTAACTGGCTATCCAATACTAAGTGCTTAGCCAAAAAAAGTATACATACAAGCAACACTAAACAGCCTCAGTATGTTGTATTTATTAATATATATTATGTACATGCCAAAATATTATATATAACATATTGCATATTTGTGACTACATATTCATAAATATATGACAAATATACATATATAAAAATACATATGTAACAAAGAAAAAGAAGTCATGAATTTGAGAAAGAACAAAGTAGAAGGGCACAGGGAGGGTTGGTGGGAAAAGAGAAGGCAAGAAACTGTAAATATAATACACATGTCTGAAAAAAATGTTTAAAGATTTTTAATTTTTAAAAAGGGACAAAGAAGCCGGGTGGGGTGGCACATGCTTTTAATCCCAGCACTCGGATCGCTGTGAGTTCGAGGCCAGCCTGGTCTCCAAAGCGAGTCCAGGGTAGCCAAGACTACACAGAGAAACTCTGTCTCGAAAAAGGGGGGGGGGGGCTCAGTTGCTCTACAAGTGATTTAAAACTTTTTTTTTTTTCACATAACAAAGCTTTATTCATCCTCAGTGACTAAAGACAAGCTCCCTGGCGCCTCACCTGAGAACGCTGTCGTCGTGTGCGTCCGCCAGTTCTCTCTCAATGCGGTTCAGCTCATGTCGGCTCTTCTTTTCCTCTGCTGCTCCTCTCCTCCTCTGCCTCGAGTTTTCGGAAACTGTAGCATTTGGCGCCGTAGGCCATGATGAGGACCAGGGCGGAGTGTCAGCAGAACTTGAGCACAGAGACCTGATCCAGTGGAACCATTTTGTCTTGTCCTTGACCTTCGCCGCAAAAATGTCTCACCCAGTGGCATGGCGGAAGGACACAGCACACGTTGGTTATAAGCACAAGGCATACCCGGGACTAACAGTAATAACTCGATGACCAATGTGGCACAGGAATGCTTTCTGTTGTTGTTTTTTAAGACAGACTCTCAATATAGCTCTGGATATCCTGGTATTCACTATGTAGATCAGGCTGGCCTTGAAACTCACAAATCTGCCCTCCTTTGCCTCCCTAGTACCCGGATTAAAGGTGAATGCCACATCACCTGGCTTGGAACGCTTGCTTATTCAAAATAGCTTTTGGAGCTATTGTTCTAAAGTCTGCTTTCTGTGCTTTGATAGTACTGCTATTTTTAAAATGTGTTTATTTCCTATAAATATAAATATTCTATATATATAATTTTTATTCTTAATTGCAACTTAATTTTTAATCATTTATTATCGTTTTAGGCGTCTGTGGGTGTGTGCCAGGTGCCCACTGACAGCCTACCTCCTTGTGGTCAGAGGACAGCCTCCAGAGCTGGGGACTCAGTTCTCTAGTGCCACCTTGTGGATTCAGGGATGAATCTCCGATCACCAGCCCTGTATGCGAGTGCCTCTACCCACTTAGCAATCTCGCTGGCCCCGTGTTACTGTATTTTTAAGTTCTTTTAATGCCTCAGAAAATATACAATGAATAAATTAAAGTAGGCAAAATACCTAAAACCAAACATTTCTCCTAAGACACACAAATGTCCAATAAGCACACAAAATATATTTATCAGCATTAATCTCAAAAATGTTAAAAAAAAAAAAAAAAGAATACAGACTAAGACCTGACACACATTAGCAGAAGATTTAAATGGCTGATCCCTATGGAAAGCAAAGCCTCTGCTCCCCAGTGATTAGATAGTTAACCATGAACCCGAAGTTCAGTCCCTAGGTATAGAGAAATGAAAGGCTATTCCCAAGCCGGGCATAGTAGCGCACACCTCTAATCCCAGCACTCAGGGAGGCAGAGGCTGGTGGATCTCTGTGAGTTCAGCCCAACCTGGACTACAAAAGAGTCCAGGACAGTCAAGACTACACAGAAAAACCTTGTCTCAAAACACCAAAAAAAAAAAAAAGAGAGAGAGAGAGAAAAGGCTATTCACACACAAAAAAATTGTACATAGGTATTTATAGATGCATTATTTATAATAGCCCAAAGATGAAAATCAAATAATACAAATGCCCATGAAAGGGTGGGCATATAAGTAGAACGTGGTATGTCCATGCAGTGAAAGGTGACGTAGCAATAGAAAATTATCAAGTACCGATACGTACTGCAACACGGATAAACAATGAAAACATTCGGTGAGTGAGAGACTCCAGACACAACGGGCACATGCATGATTCTAATCAGAAACACAAAAGTGCTGGGGTTACAGATGTCTGCCACCAAGCTCAGCTGTCCCTGGGGAATCCTCTTTTTTTTTTTAAACCTTTTTATTGATCCGGGCACGGTGCTGCACACCTGTAATCCCAGCACTCAGGAAGGCAGAGGCAGGCAGATCTGTTTGAGGCCAGCCTGGTCTACAAAGCGAGCCCAGGACAGCCAAGGCTACACAGGGAAGCCCTGTCTCAAAAACAAACAAACAAACAAACAAACAAACAAACAAAAAAATCTTCTTATTGATTCTTTGTGAACTTCAATCATGCACGCCAATTCCAGTCATCTCTTCGTTCCTTTGTATTCACCCTTTGGTCTTGCAAGCTCTCCTCAAAAAGATAAGAAGATAGTAAAACAAACAAACAAACAAAAACAAAACAACAAAAAAAGAAAAACCTGAAGTAGAAGCTATAGTGTGTCCCACAGTATATACCCTTTTCTTCACAAAACTTTACTTGCAAATGTTCATTGCAATGAGCCATTGGTCTGCTTCAACGCCTCTGGCTTCTGCTAACCCAGCAATACTGGATCCTCACAGGCTCTCTTCTCAGACATCCTGTTATTGCCCTGTGAGATCCTGCAGCTTTGGATCTGTAGGACCAGCCCTTCCACATGCTCCAGCAGATCATAGATGGGGTAGATGTTGGGGTGGGCCAACACAAAGCCCTGGATCTGGGCCTGGGAGGTGGCTGAGTTGGTGAGCCCGGTAGCTCTCCTGTGCCTGCACCACCAGGGCAAGCTCTCCAGCCTTGCCCAGGCTAGCTCACCCAATGCTGCAGCCGGCAAGGGACAGGGGCAAATTCCTCACTCTCATGCCCTCACCTTTACCACCAAGGCCAGCTTTACTGTGCTGCCCAGACAGGTGCAGAGGCCACTCTCCTGAGTGCTGCAGCCAGTGAGGGACAGGGGCAGCTCTCATGACCTCAGCGTCAGCTCTCCCACCTGCCACAGGTGTCAAGGGATGAGGTAGAAGAGGGCATCTCTCTCTTGCCCAAGTCACTCCATGGCAGACTAGGGCCAGGGACCTCTCCTGCATGTGGTGACTGGGAAGGGGCAGGACCAGTTTGTCACAGTGCCTCAGGCAGCAGCCCAGACCAGGGACATCTGCATGGCCTTTGGTGGTAAAAATGAACCTGAGACATCAACACAGACCCCAGCAGCCATAGAACCAAGGACCCAGACAAGGCCTCTGGCAGCAGCATGGGCCAGGATGTCCCCATGGCCCCAGGCCACTCAAATCAGCATGTCCCCATGTGACAACGCAGCCCTTAAATATCCACATGGTCTCTGGTAGCAGCCAAGACCATGGACATCCACTTGGCCTTTGGTGGTAACTCGGGCCACAGACATCAACAGCGACCCCAGCTGCAGCAGGACCATGGACCTCACATGGCCCTTGGTGGCTGCCCAGGCAGGGACCTCATCATAGCCTCCTCATTTCTGCCTGTTCCTCACTACTGTCAAGTCTCTAGTTCCACCTTTCCCCACAGTGTATGAACCTCTTGGCTTCTCTTTATCTTCCCTCTCTCCACCATGTACTCCATCTTTCCCATCTCTCCATCACACATTCGTTCATCATAGTGGTACCCACAACAGGTACTTAGGTGTCTTTCTTCCAGCCACCCTGGCCACCCCCCTGTGAAACTCTTATCTTTTGGGATAATTTTTAATAAGCAACATCTGAATTTCTAAGTTTTTTGTTTTTTGTTGCTGTTGGGTTGTTTGTTTTTATTTCTTTTTATTTTTTTTAAGACAGGGTTTCTCTGTGTAGCCTTGGCTATCCTAGACTCACTTTGAAGACCATGCTGGCCTCAAACTTACAGTGATTCACCTGCCTCTGCCTCCCAAGTGCTGGGATTAAAAGCATGAGCCCGGCAGAGGATTTTATTTTGGTTTGGTTTTTGGTTTTTGGTTTTTGAAGACAGGGTTTCTCTGTGTAGCCTTGGCTGTCCTGGACTTGCTTTGTAGACCAGGCTGGCCTCGAACTCAAAGGGATGTGCTTGCCTCTGAGTGCTGGGATTACAGGGATGCACCACCAAAGTTTTTAAAGATTGGATCTATTGGTTCTTAGTGCCTATTTATGATAGATCTTTAAATGCCTTCTCAGTGGGTTCTGGGTCTCTGTATTAATCTCCATCTACTATAAAAAGATCATCTTTAATAAGGGTTGAAAGCTACACTAATCTATGGGTATAAAAATAAGAGCTTGGGGAACATTTATTACCATGACCATTTGGCAGAATATTACTAGGTTCTCCCGTAGGGCCTATGAACCAGCCTTCCCTGGGCTCTTACTGAGTTCAACAATGCCAGACACAGGTTCCATTCTTGTAGAATGGACTTAAAAGCTAATCTGAAAGTAGTTGGTTACTCCAATAATAATATTTGTGCTACTATTGTACCAGTCAGATCAGTTGTTTTTATAGCCTGCAGAGTTCACAGCTGGATAAGACTGTTGACTACTTTTCTCTCCAAGTAGTATGCATACAGCCTATGAGCATTATGAACGCTAGACTGGAGCTTCTAGTTCTGACTACAGAGATACTTGTACACCCATGGTCATCAATATTCTTGGTTGGTTGGTTGGTTGGTTGGTTGGTTGGTTGGTTTTTTGAGACAGGGTTTCTCTGTGTAGCCTTGGCTGTCCTGGACTCCATTAGCTAGGAAGCAGTCAGCCTAGATGCCCACTAATTGATGATGGATTATGAAAATGTTGCATATACAGGGAACTGAATTTTACTCAACTGTAAAAAAAAAGTTAAATTATAAGACTTATGGGTAAATGGATGGAATTAGAAAGTGTTCTAGCTCGGCGTGGTGGTGCACACCTTTAATCCCAGCACTTGGGAGGTAGAGGCAGATGGATCTTTGTGAGTTGCAGCCCAGCCTGGTCTACAAGTGAGTCCAGGACAGCCAAGGCTAAACAGAGAAACCCTGTCTCGAAAAACCAATAAATAAATAAATAGAAAGTGTTCTATTGAGTGAGACAACCCAGGCTCAGAAAGACAGGTGCATGTTGCTTCATATGCAGAGCCTAACCTTGAATTTTTAGGTTTGTGTGGTTTTCCTTGGAAGGCCTGTCAAGGTGAGGAAGCCAGAAGAGGGGCCGCTGGGAGGAGAAAGGACTTGAGAGAGGAGGGAAAGTAGGGCACATGTAATGTGTAAGTAGAGAGGGGAGAGTCTGAGGCAGATATTTTAAGTCTATATCACAAAAGCCGTGGTTAATTCCATCCCTCCCCTCTCTGCCGCCCCAGATCACTCACATCAGACACTGGGAAGCAGGCAAACCAAGGCTAATGAGCCATCTAGATGCAGGTTGGCTATGGTGCTTAAATTCTGTGTAAGGGTCATGACCAGATCTAGCAGGTGATTAGAATAAGGGTGTGAGTGGGTATCATCTTGGACTTCACCCCATCTAAGGAAAAGAGGCAATACTAAAGCGATGGGTGGATTTGCACAGCGCCATCGAAAAGAATGGTTTTACTCATGCATGTATTTCTCATTTAATTTTGGTGACAGTCCAAGAGCAGTTTAGTTGCCCTTGTAAGTGAAGATGAACAGAAAACTATCCAAAGGCAGAAGAAACAAAAGGTAAGAGTGAGTCGGGTCACCTCACAGTGAAGAGAACTCCGGACCATTTGTACCCACGTCCCAGGGCTGTGGGATCCTGCCTCGCACACATCTGAGTCTAAAATGACCAAGAGTTAAGTCAGTATCTGTTTGTGACCTAGCGGCTGGAAAGAGGGAAACCTGTCAGAAACTGCTTGGGGCTAGAAGTCAAGAACACGGGTACTCTGAGTCAAGCAGAATGTTCTACACACACAGCAAGGCTGGTTGTAGAATACGCAGGAAGTGCTACAAACCCTATCATGAAATCAAAATGCATGATTATCGCAGAGAGCAATCAGATGGTGTGTTCTGGGACATGAGTCAATGACAAAATAAAAATAAAAACAAAAACAAAAACAGACAAATGCATGAGGATAGCAAATGTTCCCAAACCAGCGAGCCCTGAAGATGTAGAGTGACTAGCAAAGGCCCTCTCATCCCCAGGACACCTTGCCAGTGAGTCTGGTTTTCCCTTGGCCTAGGCAGCAAGCAGTGAGGTAGGCAAGCAAAGAATGCTACGGGCCAAAAGTGGAGGTACACGCGTGTAATCCTAGCCCTTGGGAGACGGATGCAGGAGGAACAGAAATTTAAGACCATCCCTCCTCTACACAAGGAGATCAAGAACAGCATACAGGGAATGAAAAGGAGAGGAACTGTGTGACACAGCGAAGGAGATGAAGGGTCCTTAACAGGTCTCCTGGCTCCTTGTCACAGTTCTGCTAGATTCCCCCCAAACTCTCTGAGGAAGAGCCAGTGTTAAGACACAGCCCAGACAGGTGATGATGCTGGAAGTTACTAGCATAAAAAAAAAAAAAAAGTCCCTGAGTAAATCTCTCTTATCTCTGTCTAGAAAAAGTTAAAAAACAAAAAGAGAGCAGCCATTCGGCTCCAGGCCTGGTGGCGTGGCACCCTGGTGCGCAGGACACTGCTCCACGCAACCCTCAGAGCCTGGATCATCCAGTGCTGGTGGCGGCTGACAGTCAGGAGGATGCAGGAGAAGAAGCGGAGGAAAATGCTGCTTGACTACTCACACAAAGAGCAAGCGGTGGTCAAGCTCCAGTCTCTGATTCGGATGTGGCGGGTCCACTGGCGCTACTGCCAGGTCCTCAGTGCCATCTACATCATCCAGGGCCACTGGAAATACCACAACTGCCAGTCCTGTTCTTTACTGCGGGGTCACTGCGTGATCACGGCCACTCACCTGCAGTTCCACATTGAGATCATTGACCACTGAGGGCTGACTAGGAAAGAAGCTGTGTCTTTGGTTCCCAATAAAGCCCTAAGTGCTTTGTGCGTGTTTGCGTTCACAGCTGATTGGAAGCCTTTAGACTTGGGCCTCTGTGGCTCCTGTTGTCCCTCACAAAGAACCACGTGAGGTCTTCCTGTGTCTGTGTGTTGGAACGGTAATGGTCACGTGCCACTCAGTCACCAAAACAGCAGCCAGGTCCCAACCTGACCTTACCTATGACACAGCCCGAAGTCTTAATTCCCGCTCCTTTCTCCCCACCACTGTTCGGAAGGTGAGTGAGCTACACCCCTTGAAAACTCTTGACACCTGCTCGTACAGACTGAGTCTGGGGTCTAGAGTCAGCGTTGACTGGGATCTAGAGTACCTCGGTTTCCTCTCTGGGAAGCCCCTAAAGCAAATGCCAGCCCCTGAGTGAGGGCATCATAATGTGGCTCCAAGTGAGGATAGGAGTTTGGCCATGGTGCTGGGGGGCGGGCCTGGGGCAGGGCATCTCAACAAGCAAGGAGGTGACCCTGAGAACAAGTAGGAAGACACTCAGCACCCCCACCCCACCCCCTGGTTCATTCTTCACAGTTGCCTCACCCAAACAGGGTGCTATCACTCCTTCCTTCCTCTGTTGTTTTAAAAACAAAATTCCAATCGTTCCATTTACCAAGCCAGATTTGGGGTGGGGTGGGGCAGGTGGAGGTGAAAACTTGCTAGTTCACAGAGGCCAAGTAAGCACCCAGCTGACCTCCCTACTCAGGCAACAGCTCAGAAGGAAAAAGGCACAGAAAAAATACAAAAGCTTCCGCTTCCTCCTCCTCCTCTGCTTCCTCTTCCTCTTCCCTTTCCCCCTACCCCTCTCCCTTCCTGTCCCCCTCCCACAGTCTGTCTTAAATACCCTTTACCCAAGGTCCCTCCTTTAATCCCTGTCACCCTCTTGACCTGTTTACAGAAAGCTTTGGATTAAAAGTGTGCTGGGGCTGAGTCAAAAAAACAAAAAACAAAACACACCAGTGCTTGTTTACAGTAAACAGAAAGCTCTAGGTTCAAAAATTGAGCCATACCATACTAAAAACAGATTTTTACAGTTCATTGGGTGTTCGCCAGATGCAGTGGTGCACACCCGTAATCCCAGCACTGAGGAGGCAGAGGCAGGCTGTTGGCTCTGTTTCTTAACAATTAAACTTTATTATACAACCCAACTATCTTACATAAGAGAGAAAAAAGGTTAAAGGGAAAAAAGAACGAACCTTCCGGTATCCGTTCCACGGGGCAGGTCCCTAGGTATCTCTGACCTGCGCGCTGGTCCGGCCTGTTCGCTGATCCTCTTCCTGAGCTCGAGCTCGGTATGAACCTGCTGCCCCTCTCGTCCTCTCCGCCTGCCTGTCTCTCACGTGCAAGGGCCGGTCTCCTCCTCCCATCGAGGGTCCATTAGAAACACAATAATCCAGGTGGAGTCCCCTGGTCCACTTCCTGAATTCCAGGCCCAGGATGACTCCACCCAGTCTATCTCAAGGTTAATCTCAGGGAGTATCCTTGGTGTGTCCAAGGGCAAAGCCTGCCAAGACTGCTTTCACCTGTGACAAAGCTTACACTCCTTCCCACAGCAGGCGGATCTCTGAGTTTGAGGCCAACCTAGTCTACAAAGCAAGTCCAGAGCAGCCAGGGCTACACAGAGAAACCCTGACTCAAAACAAGCAAACAAAAAAAGGCAAACAACCCCACAACTAAGTGTGGTGATTTACACCTGTGATCCTTTAAAAGAAGGAAGAAGGCTATTTGTCCATCTGTGATAACATCCTCGTTGTCAAACTCCCAAAAGGCAGAGTGACGCATATCAGGCAACAGATGAATACAAGGCAATATAGGGATTCTCTGGGCTGTTCCGCAGCCTTCAAACAGGAAACCTGACACGTGCTGCAACACGAACTTGGGGGAACTGAAAGAAGCCAGTCACGACAACACAGGTATCGTATGAGTTCTCTGGGCTCTCCAGAAAGCCGGAGGCAGGGGCACTCATATGGCAAGTTGAATACATACAGACAGACAACAAGTAGTCAAGGACTGAGAAAATTTCTCAAAGAATTACTATTTCATGGGTAGAAAATTTCAGCTTTGCAAGATGAAAACACCACGAAGATGGTGACAGTTGTGCAAGGTAAGTACCTTTTTCAGTCTAGTTTTAAACGGTGAGTTTGTGTCATATTTTCACCCGTGATTTAAACACAAAACCCCAAAAGACAAGCTTCCATATTGTGTTGTCAAGGGAGACCAATTGTATATTCTCCCCGGAACTGAAAGGCACCTGGCAACCCTGAAATCCTAACTCCCCTACCCATGGCAGACATTGCTAATCCATCCCTGATCCTCATCCTCCATCACTGAGTTCTCTTTAGTGTCCCTCAAAGCTGATTCGCTAGGCACCTGTGTGAATAGAGCCATGCTGCCTCTAATAGTGTCTTGGAAATGCTTCTGATAGAGAGTGGAGAACACGGTTTGGCAGACCTGATCACTCTTTTATTGGTAGGGTTATGCACTGCTGCACCTTGCAAGCCTGTGAGCCCAGGGAAATTTCAAGTTCAATATTCAGTTTGTTTTCTTTGATTTCGTAGTCGCCCTGGATAAAGCCACGAGTGTGACAACTGTGCCAACGCCAGTAAACCTGGATGATGCGAACAGCATTGAGCAGACGACAGTATCGTTGGCGAACGCGCCACATTCGGAACCAGGACTGTAACTTGACAGCTGCCCATGTGTTTTGAGCATACAACTCCAGAGCCGCCCGCCGTCTCTCCTCCTGCATCGTCGCCAGTATCTTTCTCCACCAGGACTGAATGATCCACGCGTTGAGAGCGGCATGCAGCAGCGAGCGGCGCAGCACTGTGCCGCGCCACCATGCTTGGATGAGCACAGCTGCAGATGTTTTTTTCATGGTGGTAGTCTGTTCTGGGCCTTGCAAAAGAGAACAGATCGCTTAGGACGCTTAGGAAGCTCCGGGTGTGCCAGACAGGAACCCTGCAGGGCCACGGCTAGGTTGGCCTGCCTCTGGTACATGCAGGTTAATTTGGCATGGATACATCAACCGGACCTCTGAGTTATCTGGACATTTGCCTGTCGGTAAAATGGGAGCCCATCTGGCCTAGCTACCTCACCCAGTTTTCCATAAGCCTGTATGGTCAGTCTAGAAATAAAACACTTTTTGTTTCTTTTTGTTTGGTTCATTATTTTTGAAGACAGGGTTTCTCTGTGTAGCCTTGGCTGTCCTGGACTGGCTTTGTAGACCAGGCTAATCTCGAACTCACAGAGATCCTCCTGCCTCTGCTTCCCAGAGTGCTGGGATTACAGGTGTGTGCCACCACGCCCTCCCGGCTAAGTCAAATGCTTTTAAGACTCACTTGTGCAGGACCACCTCCCTGGGATCCAGAACCTTCTGTTCAACTACCTACCAGAGAACTGTCACCCACCCATGTTATCAACAGCTTAAACTTTAGTTAGCACATACAGCATTGCAAACATACACAGGTGCACATACACAGGTGCACATACACAACACATAACATATTTAGAATGCTTCTTTGTTTTCTTTAATGATCTGAAACTCACTATGTAGCCCTGGCTAGCTTCAAACTTGTAGCAATTTGTCTGCCTCAGCTTCCAGAGCATTTGGATTACTTTTATCTTAGTGATAATAATTTTAAAAACTCAGGCTGGTCATGGTGGCGCGTGCCTCAGGAGGCAGAGGCAGGTGGATCTCTGTGAGTTTGAGGCCAGCCTGGTCTACAAAGAGAGTCTAGGACAGTCAAGTTTCTGTGTAACAGAGAAACCCTGTCACAAAAAAAAAAAAATAATAAATAAATAAAAATATTAAACTCTTTTTGTGCTTAGAAGGAAAATAAGGGAAAAGGTAAAAATGTTTTCCCTGGTACTAAATCAACTCCATTTCTGGCCTTTCTTGTTTGTTTGTTTGTTTGTTTGTTTGTTTGTAACAGGGTCTCACTGTGTAACTCTGGCTGTCCAGTTCAGGCTGGCCTTGAACTCATAGAAATCCTCCTGATTCTGCCTCCCCAAGCACTGGATTAAAGCTGTGGACCACCACACCCAGTTATTTCTGGCCTTTGGTACAACACAAGACATGGAGGGGGAAATTCTTTCCTTCGGTAACTAGGAGACATTTACCATACCCTATCGAGTGTGTCCAAACTTTTGGCGCTGTCATCTACAAAGTTCACACGAGGAAAAAAAAAAAAAAAAACACACCCACATGACCACATGATTGAGTTACAGAACAAGATCAGTCACACACATAAATCTCACAGCATTTTAAGGAAGGTTACAATTTCATATCGGGCCGCGTTCTTGGCTATGCTTATCCATGTGCTGCCTGAGGGCCGTGGGCTGGACGCACTGGCTAGGTGAACCTCTTAGAAAACACTCAACACTCTACAGACTACGAATTACCCATAGTTAGGGGCTAGATGTTCCCATCACCCTCCGGTCTGCACTCCTCTAGCTCCAATTCAGCATAGTGAGTACATAGGAGAGTGATGATGTCATAAGGGCACCTATGGCATAAGTACCACGAGGCCTTCCGACAACCAGTGTTCTCAGCCCCTCCCTGTGTGATGTCATTGGCTATGAAGGGAGGAGCCACTACACCCCGTCTACAAGTCTCCATAACACACTTCTTTACACACTCAAGTCCTTGGGGGCTGCAAGGGCTGGAGAAGGAGCGAGACTCAGGCTTCTAAGCTCCTCAGCTCATCTAGGGTTTGGGGTAACCCTCCCTTGGGAGCTGCAGTGCCTCTCCAGAGAAGGCTTCCTCTCAGGCTATGTGGTTCCTGGGCTCCCATGTCTCAGGGTGCCACTAGGACTCTGCCCCACTCCAGAGCTGTGTGGTTCCTGGGCTTCCGAGTCCCATGACACCCTTTCATCTGAGTACCAGGAAGACCAACAACAGCCACAGTATGTTTTCATGCCTTCAGGAAGCTGCTTTGTGGCTGGAGAGATGGCTCGGCGGTTAAGAGCCCTGGGTGCTTCTCCAGGGGACCTGGGTCCAATCCCCGGCACTCATGTGCTGCCTCACAACCCTTTCCTGGCTTCCGTGATCACTACACACATGTTGTGCACAGACGTACATGCAGGCAAATACATGTCACATAAAATAATTTTTTTTTTTTTTGGTTTTTCGAGATAAGGTTTCTCTGTGATAGCTTTGGCTGTCCTAGACTCACTTTGTAGACCAACCAGGCTGGCCTCGAACTCACAGTGATCCACCTGCCTCTGCCTCCCAAGTGCTGGGATTAAAGGCGTGTGCCACCACGCCCAGCGTAATTTTTAAAAATTAATAATGCCTTTGGGCTGGAAATAGAGTTCAGCTATTAAAGTGCTGGCTGTGTGATTCCCTAGAACCTGCATAACGTGACTGGGCTCAGAAGCTCATGTTTGTAATCCCAGGGCTGCTGAGGTAGAAGAGACCAAAAAATGCCTGGGCTTTCTTACCAGACAGCCTAGCCCATTATGTGAGCGACAGGCCAACGAGAGACCTTGTATCAAAATAAGAAAAGTGAGGCCGGGCGGTGGTGGCATATGCCTTTAATCCTAGGCACTTGGGAGGCAGAGGCAGGCAGATCTCCGTGAGTTCGAGTCTATCCTGGACTACAGAGTGAGTTTCAGGACAGCCAGAGCTGTCTCAAAAAACCAAAAATGAAACAAAAAACAATAAACAAAAAAGTGGGCATCAGTTAAGGAATCACACCACCCGGGGTTGTCCTCCAAGACCTCCGCAGGCACAAAATATATGTGCACACACGTGTGCCTGCATATGACCATGCACTTGTGCATGTACACACACACACACACACACACACACACACACACCAAAAAAATGTCTTCTTTGGCTGGGTATGGGGCACATACCTGTAATCCCAGCTCTTCTGATGGGAGGTAGGAAGAAGCGGCAGTTCCTGGTCTCCTCAGCCAGGCTGAACTATATGGAACCTTGTGTCCAAAAAGGTCTTGTCCTAGAGGGCATCTCTTCCTGGTTGAGGTATCTGCCGATAAGAGAGAGAGGTGGTGGTCTAGACCCTTGCCTCTGGGAGGTCTTGTTCTCTGGTTGTACTTTCAGGCCATGACCACTGCACCTGGGCAGCAAGGTCCCTTCCAGTAGATCACCTCCTGAGGTTAAAGACTCATTATCTCTGCTGGCATGGTGGCGTTCTTTCATTACTTGTACCTCTTGATAAGATGGAGGTTGATGTTTCCGGATCATAGCATGGCTTTAAGTTTGATGGAATTCTTGCTCTCGACTCTAATATGCACTTGTCCTCCCTAGACTCTGGAGTTTTCTATCAGACAGAGCTTGAAATTGCAGGGATTTTTTTTTTTAACAGAAGATTAAAGTCCACAGTGGAGGGGCTGGTGAGATGGCTCAGAGGTTAAGATCACTGGCTGCTCTTCCAAAGGTCCTGAGTTCAATTCCCAGCAACAACATGGAGGCTCACAACCACCCATAATGAAATCTGGTGCCCTCTTCTGGCATGCAGATATATATGTAGATAGACCATTCATATACATAAAAAAAAAATAAAACCTAAAATAAATAAATAATAAAAACATTATTAAAAAAACATAAAAACAAAGGGACTGGAAAGATGGCTCAGAGGTTAAGAGCACTGTCTGTTCTTCCCAAGGCCCTGAGTTCAATTCCCAGCAACCACATGGTGGCTCATAATCATCTATAATGAGATCTAGTGCCCTTTTCTGGACTGCTGGCTCACATGCAGGGAGAATATAAATAATAAATAATAGATCTTTTTTTAAAAACAGATATTTTTTAAAAAACCAAGCCAAGAAGAAAAGATAGCCATACTTATAAAATAATGACAAAACATTACACAATAGCACTGGAGTTGTGCTAAAAGAATTCATCATCAAGCCAGGCATGGTGGCTCACGCCTTTAATCCCAGCACTCAGAATGCAGCAGCAGGTGGATCTCTGTGAGTTCAAGGTCAGCCTGGTCTACAAACTGACAGCCAGGATTACAAGAGAAGCTCTGTCGAAGGAAGAGGAGGAGGAAGAGGAGGAGGAGAATGAAGAATGAACAATCTCTGAGCCAGATTTGAGAGTGCCATTAGAAAGGGATTAAAGAAAGGGTTTTTGTTTGTTTTGTTTTGTTTTGTTTTTTTCAAGACAGGGTTCCTCTGTGTAACAGCCCTAGCTGTCCTGGAACTCACTTTGTAGACCAAGCTGGCCTCGAACCCACAGAGATCTGCCTGCCTCTACCTCCCCAGTGTTAGGATTAAAGGCTTGCACCACCATGCCCAGCAAGGGAAGGATTTTCAAGGGGAAAACCACAAGAAAACCTTCAGTACCTACACAAGCAAGCAAAAACTGATCTGTTATACCAAGTTTAGGTGTTAAGACAACTCAACGCAATCTCTGGGTATTTGAATGGTCATATAACAGGTAGGTAGTCACAACTGTACGTTTTTGGGTTGGGGAGGGTCACTGAATCAGGGTTACTGGGAACTTACCTTCCAGGGACTCGAGTCAGACAAGTGACTAGCGGCTACTAAGATGGATACCTGGCATAAAATGGAGTTTCTTTGGCCATCACTGTATATCGGTGTGAAAGTTTGTGTTGTCAACATGACAGAATCTAGAATCACCTCGGAGATGGGTCTCTGGCTGCCATCTTAATTTAGGGCAGGACCATTCTCTAGGCGAGGGAGTCCCCGCCTATGCTAAGGAGTCAGAGGAACTGAAAAGCAGCTCGCCTTAATCCATTACTTCTTGATTTTTAGACGCAATGGGACCTGCTGCCTTGACTTCCTCGCAGTGATGCACTGTGCCTTGAACTGGGAGCCAGAATAGCCTGCAGGCAAGAATAGGGCATCAGATCTCATTATAGATGGTTGTGAGCCACCATGTGAATGCTGGGAATTGAACTCAGGACCTCTAGAAGAGCAGTCAGTGCTCTTAACCTCTGAGCCATCTCTCCAGCCCCTCAAATAACCTCTTTCATCCTTAAAGGGCTTTATGCAAGAGATTTTATCACAGTCACAAAAAAAAAAAAAAAAAAAAAAAAAGAAAGAAAAAGAAAAAGAAACTAAGATAAAGGGTTGGAGGGATGGTTCTGTGTTTACAAGAGCTGGCTGCTCTTCCAGAGAGGAGATGGCTTCAATTCCCAGCACCCACATGGTGACTCACAACCATCTGTAACTCCAATCTATGTGACTCCAACACCCTCTTCTGGCCTCCAAGGGTACCGGATGCACGTCATATACAGACACACAGGTTGGAAATACTCAATGTCATATCTCTTCACAGAAGAACCTTTCAAAAACTAAAATGTGAAAATGAGACTGCAAAGAAAATGAATTTCCATACTGGTTCATTTGCTAACCAAACAAGGAACGCCGTCACCAGGAGTGAGCTTAATTAAGTCAGTTTGATTGCCACAGCTGAACAAATGTGTCCAGGAAAAAAAAAAAAAAGGCATTATTAGCCTTTCAGTAAAAAATAGCTGCTCGGAGAATTGAAGACATGAGGGGAAAACATCAATAGTCAATTTTGAAATAAGGAGCATGTTTTCAAGTGGTTTTCCTTTGGCTCTTAATGAGTTGACAGACATACCAACACAGCGCAGCTGTTGTCACTGTCAGGGCAAACACCAGCTTTGAAGTGATTGCGAGTGAGTCTCTATAAATAGCACGTGCGAAACAAACATATGTGAGAATAGCTGTTGAAGTAGTCAAGGGGAAAAAATTCAACACCACTTGACATGGACTCTTCCTAGAAGTGATAAGCCCCATAGCAATGAAAATAGGAGTGGGACAAAATGGGAGGGAGGGGGGACAAGCTTAAGAAATGAAAGCCCCGGGCTGACACTTGAGGACAGAATGCTTGCCTTAGCCTGTGCAAGGCCCTGGGGATTTGATCTCAGCACCACAAACAAACAAACGTGTGCAGTGCTTAAAGCCTCCGGCTTATCACTGTGTCCATATCCATTAACAGAAATACTATAGACATTCGTGGAATCTTCCGTGCTGCATGCCACTAGGAAACTACTTGGCATCATCGATTTAGCCATCATTAATTCCACAGCTGCCCTGCCCAACCACCCCAGGGTTCCATGGCTTAGCAGTGGGAATATTTGACTGAACCAAGATTCAAATTTTCTGAATGAGAAAAAAAATCCATCTGTAGCTACTAGTACCCAACACTGAAGAGAAGCCTATGTTCTGGTACCTTCACGTTTCTTTTCCTTTTTTTTTTTTTTTTTTTTTTTTAGAGTTTTTGGTGTTTTAGAATTTTTTAAAATTAGCGTGAGGGAAGAGGCTGGGGAGATAGCTCAAGAGTTTAAAAAAAAAAAAAAAGGCACTGGCTGCTCTTACAGACCCTAGCACCCACATGGCAGCTCACAACTGGCTGTAATTGCAGGGCGTCTGACGCCTTCTTCCGACTTCCACGGGCATTACATGAATGTGGTGCACAGGCATACAACAGGCAAAACATCCAGATGCATAAATAAATAAATCTTTTTTTTTTTTTTTTTTTTTTTTTGGTTTTTCGAGACAGGGTCTCTCTGTGTAGCCTTGGCCATCCTGGACTCACTTTGTGGACCAGGCTGGCCTCGAACTCACAGCGATCCACCTGCCTCTGCCTCCCGAGTGCTGGGATTAAAGGTGTGCGCCACCACGCCCGGCTGCATAAATCTTATTTTTAAAATTATAAAAATATATAAGATTAGTATGCAAAGTAATAGGCTTCCTTTGGCATTTTCATACATACTTTGTTCTTGTGGGGAGATGTGGGGTGTGTGTGTTTGTGTGTGTGTGTGTGCGTGTGCACGCAGGGGCACATGTGTGTGCACCAGATGTACACGCATGTATAGAAGCTGTAGGTCAACTTTAGGTCTAACTCCTCAGAAGCCGTCTTTCTTCAGTGTGTTGTTGCTATTTAATTGGATTTTCATTGTTGTCTTGTTTTGGGGGAAGCAGGATTATTTTGGATTTTGCGGTTTTGTTTTGTTTTTTATTTATTGATTTTGTGTATAAAGGTGTTTTGTCTGCCTGTACAACTGGACACCAGAAGGCGGCATCAGATCCCATAGGACTACAGTTATAGACAGTTGTGAGCCACGGTGTGGGTGCCAGGACAGAATTTCACTGTATAGTCCTGGCTGGCCTGGAACTCAGAGATCCACCTACCTCTACCTCCAAAGTGCTGGGATCAAAGGTGTGCACCCCTCTGCCTAAATCTCCCCCATTGTGTGTGTGCGCGCACGTGAGTGCATACCTGTGTGTGTGTGTGTGTGTGTGTGTGTGTGTGTGTGAGTGTGTGTGTGTGCAGTCAGCTCTCTCCTTCCACTTTGTTGAGATAGGGTCCCTCTGTTTCTACCATGCTGCATGCTCTAGGCTGCCTGACCCATGAGCTTCTAGGACATTCTCCTGTCTCTGCCTCCCATCTCCTGGTAGGAGTACTGGGACTACATATGCACACCTCTGCATTTGGCTTTTCTACACTAATTCTGGGGGTGGAACTCAGGTTGTTAAGACAATCACTTTTACCTGCTGAGCCATGCCTTTTTTTTTTTTTTTTTTTCTGTCTTTAGATTCTCGTTGGCCTGGAGCTCTCTGATTCAGCTAGGCTAACAGGCTATCCAGCCCCAGTGCTGGAGTAACAAGCCTGGGTCACCACTCCTGGCTTTTGGCTTTTCGAGACAGAGTTTCTCTTATAGTCCTGGCCTCCCTTTGTAGACCAGGCTGGCCTCGAACTCACAGACCTCTACCTACCTCTGCTTCTTGAGCACTGGAATTAAAGGTAGGCACCACCATGCCCGCCTGAATCCTGGCTTTTTAAAAAGATTTATTTATTATTTATATATGCCTGCATGTATGCCTTCACTATAGATGGTTGTGAGCCACCATGTGGTTGCTGGGAATTGAACTCAGGACCTTTGGAAGAGCAGCCAGTGCTCTTAACCTCTGAGCCATCTCTCCAGCCCCCTCACTCCTGGCTTTTTAATGGGCGCTAGGGATTGGATTCAAGTCTTCATGACATTGGAGCTTATAAGCACTCTTTCAACTGGGCCCCAATCCTGTTCTTGGTTTTCTTGGTGGGAGGGGGCTCATTTGTTTTTGTTTTTTGAGACAGGGCCTGGGTAGCCCAGGCTGCTCTCAGACTCACTAAGTATCTGAGACTGCCCTTGAATCCCTCATTTTCCTGCCTCCACCTCCCAAGTACATGGCTATTGGCGTGCACCACACCAGGTCTTTGCTCTTGTTAATTTGCCTTCACCACCCCAGTCCCCCTGCCCCCTCCAGCTGGTCCCACTTCCTGTAGACATCTTCTGGTTTCAGTCACACATATTCTATTCACCTCTTCTTCTTCCTTTTAAAGACGTTTTTCTCTGGGGCTGGAAAAAAAAATGGCTCAGTGGTTAAGATCACTGACTTATTCTTCCAAAGGACCAGGTTGGATCCCAAACAGCCTCATGGCAGCTCACAACCACCTGCTTCTTCAGTTCTAGAAGATCCAATGTCTTCCTCTGGCCTCTGTGGGCACCAGGCACAGGCCCACAGGCAGGCAACCTTCCCATACACATAAAACAAAATAATAACAAAGATCTTTTTCTCTCCCCACATCTTTGTGTTTCTTGATGAATTAAACCCAAAACTTAAAAGCAAACCCATGGGGGCCTAAAGAGATGGCTAAGTGGTTAAAAGCACTGGCTGGTCTTCCAGAGGGCCCCAGGTTCAATTCCCGGCACCCACATGGCAGCTCACAACTCCAGTTATAGGGTATCTGGCACCCTCATCCAGACATGCATCCGATAATGTGCATAAAAATCATCTTTTTTTGTTGTTTTGGTTTTTCGAGACAAGGTTTCCCTGTGTAGCCCTGGCTGTCCTAGACTCGCTTTGTAGACCAGGCTGGCCTCGAACTCCCAGCGATCCGCCTGGCTCTGCCTCCTGAGTGCTGGGATTAAAGGCGTGCACCACCACGGCCCAGCCAAAATAAATAATCTTTAAGGGGGAAGAAAAAGCAAAAGCAAAAAGAAAAAGCAAAACTCTGGAAAATCAGCCAGTGCTCTTAACCGCTGAGCCATCTCTCCAGCCCCAAGATAATATTCTTGAAAGAATTTTTTTTATAAGTCTGCTTGGGTCCAGAGAGGTGTCTCAGTAGTTAGGAACACTTGGTGCTCTTCCAAAGAACCCACATCAGACAGCGCACAACTGCCTGTCACTCTAGCTCCAAGGATCTGACTTCCTCTTCTTTGCAGTCACCTGCATACACATGGTCATATACACACAAGAGAAAGCATTGCTAATCCCATACCAGAAACAGGATAGTCGAGAGAGACTTAAGGAAACCTTAAAGCTGAACGTGGTGGCACACGCCTTTAATCCCAGCAGTCGGGAGGCAGAGGGAGGTGGATCTCTGTGAGTTCCAGGTCAGCCTGGTCTACAGAGCAAGTTTTGGGGCATCCAAGGCTACACAGAGAAACCCTGTGTCAGTGGGAAGGTGGGGGAGATTTAGCCCAGAGTCCCCTTGCTCCCCACTGCCTCCAGCAACCTCCTGTGTTGGTGTCATGTGAGACTGCACTCCTGTTTTATAGCAATCTACATATAGAGAAATCTTGTTTGGTTGTGACAATAAATCTTAGTCACAGCTGTTCATTGATGCTTATTGTATCATGATCATGTTCAGAGTTAACTCCCCAGAAATACTTTCAGAGATTGCCTGGGGAGAAAGTAAAATGCTTCCTTGCACAAGGATCGATCTGAGATTTATTCTTGAGGCCTGCCTGGTCTACAGAACTGTCCAGGACAGCCAAGGTTAACACAAAGGAACCCTGTATCGAAAAACCAAAAAAACAAAAACAAAAGTGGGGCGAGTGGGGAGGGTTAGGGAAGGACTAAGTTCAAGGTTGTCTTAGTTTCTGTTGCTGTAACAAAACATGACCAAGAAGCAAGTCGGGGAGGAAAGGGTTTATTCCATTTACATTTCCACAGCACCAAAGGAAGTCAGGAGTGAAGCAGGGCAGGATGCTGGAGGCAGGAGCTGAGGCAGGGGCCATGGAGGGATGCTGCTTACTGCCTTGTTTCCCATGGCTTGCTCAGCCTGTTTTCCTGCAGAACCCAGGACCGCCAGCCCAGGGATGGCACTGCCCACCATGGGCTGGGCCCTTCCTCGTTGATCACTAATAGAGAAAACGCCTTACAGCTGGATCCCATGGAGGCATTTCCTCAATTGATGCTCCTTCCTCTATCTATGACTGTAGCTCATGTCAAGTTGACGCACAAAGCCAACCAGTACAAAGGTCATCTTTAGATACACGGCTACTCTTTTCGGGGGAGGGGTTCGAGACAGGATCTGTGTAGCCATGGCTGTCCTGGACTCACTTTGTAGACCAGGCTGGCCTCAAACTCACAGCGATCCACCTGCCTCTGCCTCCTGAGTGCTGGGATTAAAGGTGGCTAGCCTTAAGATGAGCTAAATGAGCACCCTTGCCCCCACAGCCAAAAAAAAAAAAAAGTGCTTTGCACTTTGTTCTACTTGAGTGGCATTTGGGGGTCATTCAGTGCTCCTTGATCTCTTTCAGAGCACCGGGTCACTCCACACTCTTCCCTCATCCCACATTGCTGTTGAGAGCACCCATGCCAATCTGATACACGGTCGCTGGATAGGTAACCTGTTTATCTCTTTATGACTTTGTTGCTGTGACTGGTGTGGAGCACCATCTGTCTCCATCTTTTTTGGGCCAGTGAGTTCCGTTAGGAATCTTGTCCATGCTACTCTCCATCCTTCCTCACCTTTCCCCCTGGGACTCAGCTATGCCTGGAACTTCTGCACTGGTCCATCTCTGCCTTTTGTTTTGGGAAGGGAGGTGTTGTTTTTGTAATCTTTGCATTTCTCTGCCCTTTTGCTTCCACATCAAATGTTTGACTCATGAGCCTGCACTTGGTGTGTCCTCTCTGCTTTTCCCATCAGTTAATGGCCTATCATGTTCCTTTCTAATGGCTCTTTGATGGTGGTTGTCTCATGCCTAACGCAACCTCTTCCCTCCACTGAGGATATTAATTTCACTCTTTATATTTCCCTTTCACTCACTCTGTGTGTGTGTGTGAGAGAGAATGTGCATGTATATGTATATGTGTGTGTAACTGTCTGGATGTGTGTGTATATGTGTGTGTAACTGTCTGGATGTGTGTGTATATGTGTGTGTAACTGTCTGGATGTGTGTGTATATGTGTGTGTAACTGTCTGGATGTGTGTGTATATGTGTGTGTAACTGTCTGGATGTGTGTGTATATGTGTGTGTAACTGTCTGGATGTGTGTGTATATGTGTGTGTAACTGTCTGGATGTGTGTGTATATGTGTGTGTAACTGTCTGGATGTGTGTGTATATGTGTGTGTAACTGTCTGGATGTGTGTGTATATGTGTGTGTATCTGTCTGGATGTGTGTGTATATGTGTGTGTATCTGTCTGGATGTGTGTGTATACATGTGTGTCTGTGTGTGAGTGTCTGTGTGTGTGTCTGTATGTGTGTCTGTGTGTCTGTGTGTATGTCTGTATGTGTGTGTGTCTGTATATGTGTGGCTGTGTGTGTGTCTGTTGTGTGTTTCTGTGTGTGTGCCTATGTGTGTTTGTCTGTGTGTATCTGTCGGTATGTCTGTATGTCTGTGTGCATGTGTCTGCCTCTGTGTGTCTATGTGTGTTTCTATGTGTGTGTGTCTGCACCTGTGTGTGTGTGCATCTGTGTGTGTGTGTACATACATGTGTCTATGTGTGTTTGTGTGTGTGTGTGTGTGTGTGTGTGTGTGTATGTATGACAGCATGTCACAGGAAGAGACATTCAGAGAGTCTATAATTCCCCGAATCATCCCTTGCAGAGGAAAACAAAGACTTCCTCAGCTCCTGGGTCTGTATCATCTGAGTCCGGACACTTACAGCTGCAGAGCCCCCTCCATTGGCCAAATGTGGAGAAAGCTGAACCTGGTCTCCTCTGGGGCTCAAGGGAGAAGTGGGAATAAGAATCTGGTGGGGCTGGGAGGGGTGGCACTCATCTTTAATCCCAGTACTTGGGAAGCAGAGGCAGGTGGATCTTTGAATTTGAAGCCAACCTGGTCTACACAGTGAGTTCCAGGACAGCCAGACCTACCCAGAGAAACACTGTCTTGAAAAACCAAAACCAAAACCAACCAACCAACCAAACAAACAAACAAAAAAAAAACGAATTTGGTGGGACTCCCTTGACAGCTTCCAGTTTGAGTGACAAGTTAGACTCAGAAGCCGAAGATCAGGATGATAGCCAGTCCAGCAAGGAGACAAAACCCCCAGGGTTGCTACTTCCTCGGAGCTAGTATACAAAAAACGCTAAGTATCTCCCATCATGCCCTCCTGAAACTTGTCAAACAGAGAAACTGCGCGTAGTACCGCCTCACTGCTTTAACGGTAAGGGAATACACTCAGACACTATACAAGGCCCAGAGCCCAGCAAGATCTCCAGCTCAAGATGCAGCTGTCTGGCCGTAATTCGGTATCGGCCCTTGATGACACCGCCTGAAGTGCAAGCATGGCCCCTCCAGTGAGTCTGAATGACTCGGACAGCGTTAAGCACCTGGCAGTATCGCCTGCGGATTCGCCACATGCGGATCCAGGACTGCAACCTGACCACTGCCCACTGCTGCTCTTGGAAGGTACCCAGGAGCGACTGCCGCCTCTTCTCCAGAATCTTTGGCAGTATCAGCCGCCACCAGCATTGGATGATCCAGGCCCTGAGGGCTGCGTGCAGCAGCGCCCGACGTACCAGTGTGCCGCGCCACCAAGCTTGGATCTTTACAGCTGGGGTCTTTTCGGCGGTTTCCTGGTTTTTGGGGAACTTGCAAGAAAAAAGAGGGGACACTCAGTGAATTTTCTCATCCACTTCCGCACAAGGAGGTGCTGAGAAAGGCCCTGATTTCGTATCTATAACTGCCCCTCCCTCTTTTCCCCGTGAAATTCATAGCCTCGGTCAGGATACTGACTGGAAGCAGAATATTGGGTTAAGCGTCCTGCCACTGTCACGTTCTGGCTTTGGGCCACTGGCAGCTCACTTTGTTCCTTGAGTCTCGGTCCTGGCATTCCAGCTTCCCCCACCTACCAGGTTAACAGGCTGAGAGCAAAACCTGTGACCCATATCCATAGGAAACAGTTATGTCCTGGCTGAGCCTGCCCAGCTTCCCTGGACCAGGTCCCTTCCCCGTTAGAACTTCCGGAGAAACTGGTGCCCTTTGTTCACTTGTCCCTCTCTTCCTTGACTCGACCCACCTTCAACCTTCTGACCCTCCTCTTGCTGAATCCTCGGGTTGAGTTTTCTCCAACTCATGTAGTCCAATCTCTCATCTTCTTGTTCCTATTCCCTCTACCTTTCTCTTCCCACCCTGTCCCCATCCTGTGTGCGTGCACACACGGGCTCGGGGGTGGGGTAGGTGAGGCGGGGTGGATGGGGATCGGGGTTAAAGACAAGGTCTATGTAACTTCTTTCCTAGTGCCTCAGCCTCCCAAGTGCCGGGATTATTGGTGTGCACCATAGGGCCTGGTTTGTCTTCCTCATGGCTTTCACACGTCTCATCTTAGCTGGCAGGCAGACAAGTGTGCAGAAGCGCACACACACACACACACACACACACACACACACACACAGCTCTAAGCAAATGTCCCTACATCTTAGTTATTACATTCCACAAACACGTTCCCAGACTCGGCCCTAGTCCTTTGGTCTGAGCAGTCATAGTCTTCCCAATTTCACACCGACATTAAAACTGCTTTCCCTTTCTGAACCAGAGTCTTAGCCTGGAAGTGAAATGGGACAGAAAGGAACTAAGGGCAAACCATCTGCTCCCGCTCTGAGCTCTGTACCATGCAAACAGCAAGGGCCAGAGACGCCGAGGCCAAGCTGCCTTGCCCACCTTTGCCTTCGTTTCTGAGGCTAGACCAACCAGCTGCTGCTCCTCCTCAGGAACACTGTCAGTAGATGCATTCAAGTCTTCAGGCTTTGGCTGCTGCTCACCCTGTAGTCAGCAATTACGGAAGTCAGAGGTGCCACCTCTCCCTCACTGTTCCCCACACATCCCTGACTTCTAGAGCTTCCCAGACTTTTTATTTTCTAGTTATTTTCGAAACAGGGTTTCTCTGTGTAGCCCTGGATGTCCTGAACTCACTCTGTAGACCAGGCTGGCCTCAAACTCAGATCCACCTGCCTCTGCCTCCTGTGTGCTGTGATTAAAGGTGTATACTATCCCCGCCTGGCTGTTTCTCAGACTCTTGAGCTATCAGAGGGTCCCCTCGTTGTGAGACATCTATGGGGACACACATTACAAGCATAATATGTCTGCCTTCTCTTGCTTACCATGGTTCACACATGAACTGGGTGTAGATGGTTCAAATCCCCTCAGGTCTCTGCTGCTCCAGTGTTGGCTGAACAGAGAGCAAAGGAGGGTGTCCCATGATGTCACAAGGGCAGCTGTGACTCAGGCAGCAGTTGAATCCCTTCCAAGGAAAAGGGAGTGTTGTTCTTTCTTCTTTCTTTTTCCTTCTTCTTCTTTCCTTTTCTTCTTCTTTCTTTTTCCTCCTTCCTCCTCCTTCTGCCATAAATGCCCATTCAGGGTGGTATGGCCATAGACTGCTTATACCTTCAAATACTATATAAGTTTTGGGGTTTTTTTTTTGTTTTTTTTTTTTTTACTATATAAGTATTAAAAAGTGTGAGTCAAGTCAGACGTGGTGGCTCATGCTTGTAATTCCAGTGCTCAGGAGGCTGAGGCTTTGGGGTCAAAGCCAGCCTGAGCTAGTCTCAAAAAATAAAAATGAAACTGTCTCAAAATACAAAAACAAAACAAAACAAAACAAAAAAACCCCACGTTATCTACAGAAATGTATCTGTAAGTAAAGAAACTGCAGCTCACCGTGACTGAATTTATGCAAACTAACAACAATATACATATCTGAACAGGAATGCCTGGCAGGTGAAAGGCATTTACACAAACTGTCAGCCATGCCAGAGGCAGGGGATGGCTGGCCTGACCCAGCCACTCAGGGCCCAGGACACCCCAAGAACCAGCCTGGGCTTCATCCCAGTTCTGGGTTCATTGTCTTCTTTCTTCTTCTGTCCTTAAAGACAGCAGGGACGCACCCAGACAGGTAAAAGGCAGCTGCTCCACAGGGGGAGGCCCCTTCTGCTGGTCTTCCCATCACCCAAAGAGACCCATCTTGATAGCGTAGGGCCCCGAGTCCGTTCAGAGTCATGTCCCAGGGGTCACTGGGCAGTGCTTTCAGAATGTATATGGTTAGTACAGGAGACTAAGGGACTACCCTGAAGAGTAGGGGGTCATGTGAGGCGCGAAGTGTCAGTGTGACGTGAATGAGGTGAGGGAGATGTGGGGGCAGGTTGTAGGTGCAAAGTCAAAGATGCACTCGCCTCAGTTGTTTTTACCTCCTTTCTCTCTCACAAATGGGGGGCGGGGCTATTGCAGGGTTTACACGAGAATTTCTGAGTGCCATAATATTGCTCACACATATGCTGCTGCCACCTGCCATAAGCACCTCACCAGAGGTCATCTGACATTGGCAATAAGCTGTACTAACACAGTGGAGGAAAAATTTTATGTTCTAGGGAAACACTGAGATCCCGATCAAGACAACTACATGGTGGTGGTGGTTCTAGGGTGGAGTAAGTTTTTTTGTTTTTCGAGACAGGGTTTCTGTGCAACCCTGGTTGTCCTGGACTCACTTTGTAGACCAGGCTGGCCTCGAACTCAGAGATCCGCCTGCCTCTGCCTCTCAAGTGCTGGGATTAAAGGCGTGCACCACTACTGCTCGGCTATAATCTTTCTTTTAAAGATTTTATTTATTTTATATATGAACGCTCTATCTGCATGTACACCTGCATGCCAGAAGAGGGCATTAGATTCCTGTATAGATAGTTGTGAGCCACCACGTGGTTGCTGGGAATTGAACTTAGGACCCCTGGAAGGCCAGACAATGCTCTTATCCATACACTGAGCCATCTCTCCAGCTCCCTCTAGAGTGGAATAATTACCTAGTGTTATTCAGATACTTGAGTGTCATTCTGGGTGAGAATGTGAGGAAAACAAGAAATAAGAGACATTTGAGAGTTTATAATTCTGAAGAAAAACTATTAATTTTTTTATGTACATTGGTGTTCTGCCCTCTTGTGTGTGAGACCTCCTGAGTTACAGACAGTTGTGAGCTGAGACCATGTGGGTGCTGGGAATTGAACTCAGGTCCTGGAAGGGCAGCCAATACTCTTAACTGCTGAGGCATCTCTCCAGCCCCAAAAAACTATTAAAAACAAAAACAAACCCAACTTTTAAAGAGCCAGGCAGCGGTGGCACTCAGGAGACAGAGGCAGGCAGATCTCTGTTTGTGGCCAGCCTGGTCTACAAAGTGAGTTCCAGGACAACCAAGGTTGTTATACAGAGAAACCCTGTTTTGAACCACCACCACCCCTCAAAACAACAACAAAACCAAAACATTTTTTAAGGAGCTGGAGATATGGCTCAGCTATGAAAACAGAAGACCTGTTCTTGCAGAGACCTGAGTTTGGATCCCAAGGCCCACAGTGGGCAATTCATTACAGCCCAAAGGACCGTTGTCCTCAGCTGACCTCCAAGGGCACTCCACTCCCATGACTTCCAGACATACAGGCTTACACAGAAATAAAAATAATAACATACACAGATTTTCAAAACGTCTTTAAGAACGAGCCCAACTTTTACTTCTGAGAACATGGGGCAATGAATTGAATAGCCTCTGCTCTCCCAAGCCTAGGACTCGGTGCTTCGTTTTCAGAAACTGTTGCTGAAGCTCCGGGTCACTTTGAAGCCTGCACCTTCGCAGGTTGACTTTAGGAACAAAAGCATGTCCTCTGACGACTGGCCATAGAGAATTCTCGCGGCTGTGTTCGTGGGCGTTGGTGAAGGTGCCCACACTGACGAAGGCAGCCACACAGCTCTGCAGGACTGGGAGGACTGGGAGACCAGGTGGCATTAATCACAGTGCTAAAGAGGCCACAGAGAGAAAAGTGTCTTCTCCACTAGCCAATGTAGGTGCCTCGGTGCCTAGCTACGCGCTATGTTCCGTGGAATCGCCTGAGTACTTACCGGTCCTCTAAGAATCATCCAGTCTAGATTTGAAAGCCTCAAAAGAAAGACAGGAACCATCTACACAACCTCCGTATAGAAGGAAGAGCATAGACACACTTTTCTTTGAAAGGGGAATTCTTCATACTCTACCAAACTTACAGACTGGGAAGGAAAAGCCAGTTGTCGCCAAGTTTGGGGTGGGGAGAGGCACAGGCTGGAAATTAAGCAGAGGTCTGGCTTCTCCCTCCCTTCCCAGGACACCGGGGCTTGTGCAGTGAGTCCAGACAAAACACCATTTCAGTCACCCACCCTGGGGTAAGAGCAATGTGGAGAAGGTGCTTCTCCTGCACCGATGAGCCCGACTCCAAGACCTTCATTTCCGGGGTCCAGAGAGCCCATGGGGAGCCATTCCCGCCCCCACATTTCCTCTGTCACAACTCATGCTCAACCCCAAATGGCATGGACACACAGAGGCTAAGCGCTCACAACCCACAGGCAGCGCTTCAGTCATGGGAGTGGGAAAACCCAAAGGCAGACCCACACCATACTTCCTTTTCCTTTCTGATTTCTTCCTGTTTCCCAAGGAGGTATAGCCTGGTTGCTCCTGGGACCCTCTCCCATCTGACCTGGAATCCTGTTATCTGTCTACAGAACCTGTCTTCCTCAGCACTCTATTGTCTGGCTATCCTATTACCCCTATATAAATAAAATATTAAAAAAAAAAAAAAAAAAAACCCTGCTCCACCGCCCACTTAGTTGTCCTCACCTCAGGGCGCAAGTCATCTCTGGCCATCCCAGTCCATCCATCAGCAAGATCCGCGAGCCCAGCCCCCACCTCGAACACAGCTGTGCCCTCCCTGCCTCTGCTGCCATCCCTGTATCACCCCCACCATCTTGCCTATAACATTATTACTGCAGCTTGCTGACTGGCCTCCCTTCCCCACCCCTAACAAGCTCTCCTGCTCACTACCCCTGCAGCCAGATGCTTATGTCGTCTACTTGTTTACTTAATTATTTTATCTATCAAGATGGCATGTGCCATGGCACGCGTGTGTGGAAGTCAGAATACAACTTTTGGGGGTCAGTTCTCTCCTACCATCTGTGTTCTGAGGCTCAAACTCAGGTTGTCAGGCTTGGCAGCAAGTGCCGCCACCTACTGAGCCATCTCATCAGCCTGGTCATTTTTTCCATGTGACCCAGAACCGGTCCCTTAGCTCCCAATCCTCACGGCTTCCCACTGTCCTTGCATGCTCTCTCCATCACTTTTTAGATTTCAATGTCACTTCTCAAAAAAAAAAAAAGCCCTGGAGGGCACCTGACCACCTGTCCTACTCCTCTACCTCCCCAGTCTCTCCTCTCATTCACTGTTGCACCCCATGATCGGGGTGAGTCACCCAATATGTAAAAATATTCTTTGACCCGCCTCCCCAGCAGGGTCCTTGCCTAACGCTATCAGACTGAAACCTCTTCCCCACTTCTGACCTTGTCCCCAAGCACAGACTCCCACTCCAGGGGCCATCTTCTTCTGTTTGGTCCTCAGATCCCAGCTTGAGCCTTCACGCAGGATTGGAAAGCCACAGTGTCCTGGCTGTGGGGGAACAGACTCTGACCCCTATCAGCCCAGAGTCTTGAGAGCAGCTGGCTGATAAGGTCAAGCAAGAGCCAGCTGGGGTTCCCACCCACAGCCCTGGGGGGGGGGGGGGGGGGGGGGGGTCAGCCTTCGGCTGAGACAAGAGCTTGCAAGAGTCCAGCCTTCCCAGGTTCCCAGGTCTCTGACACACAAACACACACACCCCCTCCCGCTCCCCCCTCCAGAAGCCAGAAGAACAAGGTCTAAAATAAGAGGCTTTAATACAAAAAGGGGGCGGGGCCTGGAAAGCACTTAAATAAGGACAGCGTCAGGAGCCTGCAACAGGGGGTGCGGGGGCCCTGCGGAGCGGGATGATGCAGACTGAGTTGCGAGCCTCTTTGATCCTCCACCATCGGCCAAGCCTATGCGGAATGAATGATCCATCAGCTGAAACAGACCGGAGACACCCCCTCTACACTTCCCATCTGGCCTGTGCCACCTTGCCCTCAGCTCCACCTCCCATCACCTACCTGTGCTCCTGCCCCACTCCTGCCACCAAGAAGTCCCCAGCACTGGAGAACTTGAGGCTGTTGATAAAACCAACCTGAGAGAGGGGGGACACAGTAAGACATCAGGACGCTCCTCACCACAGCTCCTGACGTCAGTCAAGTGTTGGAGGATATTTTTGGGTGCTGGCCTCGAACTCACAGATATCTGCCTGCTTCTGCCTCCCAGAGTGCTAGGATTACAGGCGTGCGCCACCACGCCTGGCTCAAATACTGATTTCTTTACCCAGACATCTGGCTACAGGCTGGACTTTGGCACTGTTATTTTTACGAAGCATCTACTGTCTCAATGTTGTGTAAAAATTGTTCTCCATCACCTTTTAATTGGTTAATAAAGAGCTGGCTAGGAAAGTTAAGGCAGGACTTCCCCGGCCCAGAGAGACAGAGGGGCACTCAGGTGGGGACCAGAGAGGAGGCACCAGGAAGGAGTCAGATGAACAAGGTGCCAGAGGGAGACTACTAAGATGACAGGTAACAGGCCATGTGGCTGGGAAGTAGGCCAGGGCAGCATAGGTGGGTTAGAATACCATCTGCCCAGCTATAGTGCCTTAGGTTTTGTTTTGTTTTTTTTTTTTAAGATTTATTTATTATTTACACAGTATTCTGCCCACACGTGTGCCTGCCCACCACAATAAGACACCAGATCTCATTACAGGTGGTTGTAAGCCACCATGTGGTTTCTGGGAATTGAACTTGGGACCTTCGGAAGAACAGACGATGCTCTTAACCTCTAAGCCATCTCTCCAGCCCACCTTAGGTTTTAATAATTTAATAGGTCTCCATGCCATTATTTGGGAGCTGAGCAGGCAAACAAAAAATCCCACTTTTACAGTCAAGAGTTTGGTGGGAAGGCCTGCTGCCTCCTGCACCTGGTTTGGTGGACCAACCCTTTCCCCCTGGGCAAGTGGAGCACCAGGGGAGCAGAAAGATGGTAAGGACTAAGGAGACAGTGCCCCTTCAAGCGTGTCAAAAGCTGCCTTGGGTCTGGCTCCTGGCATCAGGGCAGCCATCCTGACCCAAGCTGTCACTGACATACCCAGAGACAATCCAACAGGTCACCCCATGGTGTGGATAATCAATTCCACACAGCCCAGCCTGGTTCTCAAGCCAGTACCAGCTACACAGAGCCAACCCCAGTACAGGCAGGCCTCCACCCTCTCACCATACTATTCTCAACCTGGTACACAAAGTCAGAACTAGATGGGGGTTGGGGGTAGGGAATGGAAGGAAAAGGAGCCAAGAGGGAGTCCCTGCTAGGCTCTGTGACAGTAAGTGGCCTTGCCCTGAAGAGACTCCTCTGGATGAGAAATTGCTCATTCCAGGGCCCTCCAGAGTCTGGCAAAGACATCTAAGCTCACTTACCAGGGGGATGTCACAGAGAGGGTCGAGCTGCCGGAAGCCCTCTCCACACTGCCAAAGCCGCACGCAGGCATTGTGGGAGCCTTGGAGGAGAGAGAGCCAATGAGCTACCCCTATTCCAACTCACTCTGCTGCACCCCCCCTCTTCCCCACCTCACAGGACACTCACCTGTGGCCACAAGGTCTGTATTGAGCAGGGCTGCCACAGATGATACCCAGAAGGGCTGCTCCAGGCCCGGCTCCCCATGCAGCCCGTGGGCTTCACGCTGGAGGGCAAGTGGCCGTTTCTTGGAGAGGCCCCACAAGGCTACAGAACTGTGGGTGGGGAAGACAGTCTGAGGGGCCGGAGCAGCTGGACAGAAGGCACAGGACACAGAGGACCAAGCGCATAGGACCATAGCTGAGGGGCATGGATAAGATCAATGATCCAAAATGCTTCTATACGTTAAGTCCAGGTCAGTCCAGAGCCTGGCAGGCCGGAAGCACTCACAGGCAGCTGCAGTGCTCAGACACATCAGAAAGACAACTCTTACCCATCGTCCGCACCCGACACCATGTGCTCCTCGTTGATCAGATGGACACAGTCAATGGAACCCCTAGGAAGAGATGCTGTGAGGGACCAAGTTCCAGCCCCCTTACCAGCCCATAGAGCCCTGAAACAGTGCAGCAGACTGCCTTACTGGTGGCCATAGAAGACAAGCTGGGATTCCTCGGGGATCTTCCACACGCGCACGGTCCCATCCCGACCCCCAGCTGTCACACAGCATTCTCGGCTCAGGGCATCCAAAGCAGCCACAGCATCCTGGTGCCCGAACCTAGAGAGAAAAGAACAGAGCAGGAAGGGAGGGTCACACGTGACCTCGCGCCTACAGGGGAACCCACAGGCACACTGCCTAAGCACACTCACAGGGTCTCCACATAGGAGTTTTCTGCTACGTTCCACACCTTTACAGAGCGGTCATGGGAAGTGCTGTAGAGCTGGTGGGTACCTCTTCGGAAGGCCAGTCCCTAGAATGGCCGGAGAGAGGACAAAAGAGTCTGGACTAAAGCAGAGGAAACAGAGGGCAGGCCCAGAGAAGAGAAGCGCTCCTGAAAGTAAGTCACGTAACCCTGGAGCCTGCTCTCCCAGCACTGAGAGCATTAATTACATAAGGCCCTGTGTGGAACCAGGAACATGCTTGCCTGGCCTCAAACAGCTAGCTACACATCCCTCAGGCCCTCCGTGGGGGCTTGTATCAGCTGAACCTGGTCTCCCTCTATCCCACTGATGCCCTTCACACACCGCCCAGAATGGAGGTCTCCTGGGGAGGGGGGCACTTAGCACCAGGTGCACAAGCTCAACAGGTGTCCCAAGTGGGTCACTGGCCCAGAACCTCACCGACACAGCGTCCCGGTGTCCCGTGAAGGTGTACAGGTGCTGGCAGCTCTGGGCCTCCCAAATTAGAATGAGCTTGCTACGGTCGCCAGAGGCCTGTGGGACAGAAGATAAATGGCCACAGGCACACACCACACACCCAAACCTCCCACCTGCCCACGGGGCCAACCTAGTCTTACGAGATACTTGCCATCAGAGGAGATGGCCATGCAGAGGATGTGGCTGCTGTGGCCCGTGGGCTGCCCTTGGGTACCCTTCTGGGCTCGAGGTATCACACGCAGCTTCCGCCCACTCTCTACGCTCCCTGCCACCAGGAGAGGAAGAGGTTACTGAGATGGGGAATACGGCTGGCTGCTTAGCAACCTCCCCTCTCCCAGTATGAACGGGCAGCATGGACAAGGGGTCACGGAAGGAGGTCTGGACTTAGGTGCGCAAGTCACTTTGGTCTCATCTGCCAAACGAGGCCAACAGTCCCTCATGGCAGCCATAACCCCCAAAAGAGAACACAAAAGTGGCTTGGAGAGTGGAGGTACTGCTCAGTGGGGACCACTTGCAATGGGCAAGGACCCAAGTTCAATCCCAGGAACCCGCTCAACTGCCACAGGTTATCTTCTGACATCTCTACATGTGAGCTGTGGCAGACGTACACACCACACACACAAAATAAAAGCAATAAGAGACCAAGAGGAAGAGGAGAAGGAAGAAGAAAAGTGCAAGAAGAGGAGGAGGAGGGGAGGAAGAAGAGGAGGAAGAAAAGTGTACTGGGGCCAGATGTGGATCACTGTGAGTTCAAGGCCAGCCTGGTCTACAAAGCCCAGGACAGCCAAGGCTACACAGAGAAACCCTGTTTTGAGGGGGCGGGGGAAGTGCACTGGAACTGCTGGCACGATTGCTTCCTCTGAGGATGGTGGGAAGGTAAGGACTATGCTTAAGTGTGGAGGGCTTGAAGGACCAAGGACTCCATCCCAGTCAGTGCAGAGCCTCAAACACCTTCTACTCCAATTGCTCGTTTGAAGCCTCGGTCCCCATTTTCCTGTCTTTGCCACAAGGAACTCAGAAGCCCTACAGCTGCTCAGAAGCTCCAACTGTCACTCACAAAGCTGCTTCCAGAAGCTTCCATCATCGGGGCTCTACCTCAGACACACACCTTCAAGGTCTCACTCACACTTAATGATGGTGCAGTCTTTGGCAGCGGAGAAGATAGCCAGGTCATCAGGCGTGATAACCAAACAGGTGATGGAGAGCTGGTGGCCCCGCAAGACTCGGATGTCGGTGGGAGGTGGGGCCTGGATCTGGGCAGACAGGGAATGGGTCACTGAAGATGGAACTATAAAGACACATCCCGGGCTGGAGAGATGGCTCAGAGGTTAAGAGCACTGTCTGTTCTTCCAAAGGCCGTGAGTTCAATTCCCAGCAACTACATGGTGGCTCAAAATCATCTATAATGAGATCTAGTGCCCTCTTCTGGCGTGCAGGCACACACGTGGGCAGAATACTGTATAAATAAATAAATCTTAAAAAAAAAAAAAGACACGTCCCACCAGAACCAATCTTCCCCACCTACCCTAGCCAGAAGGAACACGGGACCCAAAGCTACCAGGGTAAGACCCCTCCTTACCTGACTATATCTGCCTAGGTGTCCACTGTAGTCTACAAAGACTCCAATAGCCCGAGCAGCATTAAGCCAACTGCCTACCAACCCAGGAGAGTATGCTGACCCTCTCACCATACACCAAGGAGCCCTGCACACTCACCTCCTTTGCCACTGACTTCTGCAACCTGCCTCTCTGCTCGAGCTGCAAAGAGGAGAGAAAAGAGGAGTGAGGACCTGGGACAAGGCCCAGCCTCCCACCACATTGACACCATGCCCTCTACACTCACCACATCCTCCTTCAGGCGCCCCGCCACCTGATCCTCCTCGAACGCGCGGGCTTCAGCCTTCTCCTCCTCTGCGGGACAGACCAGTCCACGTAATCCAAAACTGAGGTCCCCTTCACTCCTTCCGTCCCGTGCCTAGCTCTCTACCCCAGGGCTATCTTATAGGAAGCTCCCAATGCCTCACAGAGGGAACGGGAAACTACACAGTCCTTTTCTGGCTTTGCTTATCAGACTGGCCTTAGCTCCATACAGGTCTACTCTGTCCCAGGGAATACTGGCCCAATGGAGATCCTAGCCACCCTCCCTCCGCAAAGTAGCCGACACCATCACACTGTCTGCGCTGGCACTAGCAGTGTGAGCCTATGTGGCTGCCCATCAGATGGCTGGGGCTACAACAGGGGCAGGAGGCAGGCTCTGGCAGGCACCCTGGCCTTCATCAAGCCCTCCAGCTCACCTTGCTGCCTGAGCTGTTCAAGGTAGAGCTTGGCCAAGCGTAGCTTCTTCTCCTGTGCAGTCTCCTCCAGCTCCTCATCCTCTTCTTCTGTTTTCCTCGGAGCCAAGCTGTGGGAAACAGGGGCAGAGTCTAAGGGGATGGGCGCCCCTCATCTGGCGGCTAGAACTGTGCTTCCTCAATGCCAGCCTTGCCCTTGGCAATCCTCGGGGCCAGTGACACTATGCAGAAAACTGAAGGATGCGACTTGACCTACTGAAAGGCTCCACTCGGTGTCCAGCAAAAGGGTAAAAAATAGCCAGGGCCCCCTAATACCAGGAAATGATTACAGACCTTCAACAAGAAGAGAAAGAGAAGGTTCCACAAGCTTCTAAGAAACCAGATTGTATGCAAAAGATCAGAAGTAAAAAATGGCAGGCCTAGCCAGAGGCATGGTGACCCATATCTTTAATGCCATCACTCAGGAAGGCAGAGGCAGGCGGCTCTCTGTGAGTTCGAGGTCAGCCTGGTCTACAGAGTGAGTCCAAGACAGCCAGGGCTACACAGAGAAACCCTGTCTCAAAGGAAAGAGAAAAAAAAGAGGAGGAAGGGGGCTACAGGCCTGCAGACTTACAGTAGCTCAGTGGCTGAGTAAGGGAAGCATTGGGGGAGGGGGAGAGAGGAGGTGCCTGGATAAAACAGTGGCAGATGAAGGTGTGCCCATGGGCAGGGCTCAGTGACAGAGTAAGGTCCTGAGTTCAAGCACCAGCCCCCAAAACCATATCGTCAAGCCAGGCACAGTGGCACCCCTAAAATCCTAGAATTTGGAAGGCTAAGACAAGGAGACTGCCACAGGGTCAAGGTCAGCCCGAGCTGTAATAAGACAATCTCTAAAACTCCTTGCTAAAATGTCATTGTCAGGGGACTGGAGAGATGGCTCAGTAGTTAAGGGTGCCACGTGCTCTTCCAGGGGTCCTGAGTTCAATTCCCAGCAACCACATGGTGGCTCACAACCATCTATAACGTGATCTGATGCCCTCTTCTGGCATACAGGTATACACGCAGATAGAGTACTCATATACAATAAATAAATAAAATCTTAAAAAACAAAAACAAAAAAAGTCATTGTCAGATGTACAAGGTGTCAAGAACTGGTCCTTTCCTTTTACTGAGCTTCCCAAACGAAAGGAGAAAGGCACAGGGTACCAAAAACAGGAACTCCACCATAGAGAACAGAAAAGGTCAGGATGCCAACCACTCTGAGACAGGCCCAGCAGAACCCAAGAGACAGACATGCTGGGGCTATCCTAGGCTCTCCGCCTCAGCATCCTCCTTGTACCCCGAGGGTTCCAAGTGAATCCTACACGGTAGTGACTTAAGACATGTGCTGATGAATTTCTTGCTGTCCCTTCTTCTAAGCTCCAGCCCCTGGACCAGCTGAGAACACTCCCTTCACTCAAACACAGGTCCAGCTTTGGTCTGTTCCTGGGAGTTTGAGGTAGATGCTGAGAACTCCCAAGCAGAGAGTCCAGGGCGGCCCAGTCCTTCTGATCACAAGCCAGCAGACATGCGGTCTGCTAGCTGCTCTGTCCCCCAGCGCCCTGGCCCAGGACTTCTACCAGAAGGGGCCTTAAAACCCGTCAGGAAGCCCAGTGTGGTGGGGCATAGCCCGGCACTTGGGAGGCAGGGGCAGGCAGATCTCTCCGAGTCAAGACCAGCCTGGTTTACATAGCAAGTTCCAAGACGGCCAGAGCTACAAAATAGGCCCCTACCCAAAAACAAAAAAATACGCGTCAGAAAGGTCAAGGCCAGACCATGCCCCAGAGTTTACTCAAACCAATCAGTCTGATTTTTAAGGACCTACACACAGAAAAACAGATGGGAGTGGTGGTGCAACAGCTCTGCACGTAAAGACCCTTGTTGCCAAAACCTTATAAATTGGATTTAGCAACTCTGCTTTGTTTTCTTTTGTTTTCCAAGGCATGGTTTCTCCATGTAGCCCTGGCTGCCTGGAAACTTGCTCTCTAGACCAGACTGGCCTCAGACTCATAACTCCACCTGCCTCTGCCTCCCAAGTTTCTCTGTGTAGCCTTGGCTATCCTAGACTCGCTTTGTAGACCGCTGGCCTCGAACTCACAGTGCTCCGACCCACCTGCCTCATCCTCCCGAGTGCTGGGATTACAGGCATGTGCCATCATGCCCAGCTCCCAGCATCACTTTGTGTTAAAAAAGTACCTTTGAAAGAAAACTAAGCCAGATGCAGTGGTGCATGCCTTTAATCTGAGCACTCAGGGAGGCAGAGGCAGGATGATCACTGAATTTGAGGCCAGCCTGGTCTACAAAGCAGTCCAGGACAGCCAAGGCAACGCAGAGAAACTCTTTCTCAAAAATAAGCAAATTAAAAAAAAAAAGGAGCAGTGGTGCATGCCTTTAATCCCGGCACTCAGCAGGCAGAGGCAGGCGGATCGCTGTAAATTCGAGGCCAGCCTGGTCTACAAAGCAAGTCTAGGATAGCCAAGGCTACACAGAGAAACCCTGCCTTGAAGACCAAAAGAAAGTTATTTCAGCCCTGAATGTAATGCATGTATACATTTATTTCTATTTTGCCCATGTTAGAAGATCAGTAGAAGAAAACTGAGTGATGCTTCTGCATCTAATACATTCATTTCATAATACAACTTAAAATACTTAAAAGTGGGGTGGAAAGATGGCTCATCGGTTTAAAGCTCTTGCTGTTCTTGCAGAGAACCTGGGTTCGATCCCCACCACCCCCATCAGATGGCTCACAACCACCTGTCACTACGGTTGCAGGGGGTCTAATGTCCTCAGTCTTCCCTGGGCATCTACACAAAGGTAGTGCATACAAACTCATGCATGTATGTATGTATACATACATACATACATACATATAAAAACAAACAAGAAACTTAAAATGTTTAGCATATGTCCTGGAGACAGAAGCAGGCGAGTATCTTTGACTTTGAGGCCAAGCTGGTCTATATAACTAGTTCCAGGACAGCTATAGCTACATGGAAAAACCTTGCCTCGAGCCAGGCATGGTAGTGCACTCCTTTAATCCCAGCACTGGGAGGCAGAGGCAGGCATATCGATGTGAGTTCAAGGCCAGCCTGGTCTACAAAGCAACTCCAGGACAGCCAAGCCTACACAGAGGAAACCATGCCTCGAAAACAAAAAATAAAATTAAAAAAAGAAAGAGATCATTTCTCTGAGCTAATGAAGGCAACGCATATTTATTTTTAGAAGAACTGCTAGTCAGGCCTGTAATCCTAGCATTCAGGAGGCAGAAACAGGCTGATCTTTTGAGTTCAAAGATAGCCTGGTCTACAGAGTGAGTTCCGGGACAACTGCTGCACAGAGAAACCCTGTCTGGGGGTAGAGGTAGGGGGACAGAATTGCAAAATCCAGTTTATATGGAAGGTTCCAGGATTCCCTAAGGATGACAACCTGTCCCAAGTCTTTGGAAACCATGTAGCCATCTCCATCACCTGCTGAAATGAGGGAAGCGTTCCGCCCTCCTCCAACAAACCTACATGCAGGTAGCACACGCCCTTGTATCTTTTCTCCCTCCCACCCCAGCTTAACTATCTAGAAAGCCGAAGCTGTAGGAGCCATTTGAAGCCAGGAGGTCAAGGCTCCCTTGGGCAACACAGCAGAGACCTCATCTCAAAAAGCAGTCCAAGACACTGCTAATTGTACTACTGTGTGAAGATAGAATGAAGCGGCAGGTGTGTTCTGAACCCTTCTCCCACTGCCTCCTAATCAATCCAGCCCTGCGCCTGCCTCCTTGTCATGAGGCCAAAAAAAGGTCTCAAGCTCTCCCTCAAGGGCCCAGAGTCCTCTCCATAGACACATCAGAAATGAAAGACATCTCACTGCCAGATATCAGAGGAAAGACCCATGATCTCAAGCCAAAGGCAGCCCCGAGTTCTCCGCCCAGCTCTGTTACTAGTCTCACTGAGCCGATCTGGTCACCATGAGCCTCAGTTTACCCTTCCACTTGGTGGAAATCAACTCACCTCTCGGTCTCAGAATCGCTGGAAATCTCTTCATTCATTTTGCCGCCGCCCTTAGACTTGCCTCTGGCCCCAGCAGAGTCGACCTGGAAACAATACGAGCCTGTCTTGGTCAAGAGCCCCAGGACAGAGAAAAGCAGTGGCTCCTAGCCCTGGCCAAGTGGTGGAAGGCTTTCCAGGATTCGGTGGATGAAAGAAAAAGATCGACGCTGCCTCCAGATGGGGCTGGGCAAAGGGATGAGCCCCGATGGGGGCCCTGGGATGGAATGATGGCTGTGCCAGTCGCGAGATCGGTCGAGCCCAAGGAAACGCCATGCTCACCTTTCGCCGTCTCTTGCCGGCCCCTGCTGCGGCCCCGGGCCCGGGGGCCGGCTTTGCCCGCTTACGAGCTGCAACGGTGGTCGACATATTGCTCATCAAGGTGCCGCTGAGGCTGGGGAGGGAAACTCACATGGCTGCTAAACCCGGGCCGCATGGCAAGACCCGGAGCCCTGATAGGTTCTCAAGGCGCGGCGGGCCCCGCCTTCCGCAGCTCCATTGGGCCCTTCAGAGGATCCTGTCACGCCTCCAATCGCCTATTGGGCCGATGCATTGGCCACGCCTCCAAGAGTTCCCATAGGCTCCAGCTCCAGGCTGGAGTAGGAAGCAAGTCTCTCCGGCTGGCTTCCGGCTTAGGCTTGTGGCGCTTGCGCACTGCTGCCACCAGACTTCAAAGAGGGATGGAGCCAAGAGGACATTGCTTGCGCTTTCATCTTACAGCCACTGGGGGGAGCCAGAGGTGAGGGCTTCTTCGTTCCCAGAGAGATCACGGCACACCCCGCCCGCCCCCGCCCCTCCCATCTGCAGGGAGGATAAAGCTAACACAGCCAGGCTCTAAACTCTGAAACACAGGGAGTAGAATCCAGGCAGGTCTGGAGAGAAGCAAGCAGTATCTGAACCCAGAGCCAATGTCACCGGGCAAATAACGGATACGAGCTGCCTGCGCCTAGTCAAAGCTGCATGAAGGATATGTCAATCCCTGAGGTTTTGGATGTGTCAGATTAATGTCCTCTCTTCCACCATAGGACGGGCTACCAAGTTCGGCCTGCCCAGCCTCTGACTCACCCACTAGTGACCAAATGAGTGAAATTCTACACCACCCTCAAGTTCTTTCCCCCCTTTCTGGTGGTTGCTGGGAAATCCCTACCAAAGACAAACCGAGGGCTCGTGAAAGGTCACTAAACTTTCTTAGGAGGAGCATTCAGCATTCCTGATACCGGGCTGGGTGACAGCTACCTCTTCCGGGATCCTGTTTCTTTTGGGTGAGTGTCCTGTGGCCATGCCCTGGAGTCTTCTGCAGGGCAGGGCAGGGAAGGGAAGGGTGTGTTAAAGTGGTTTCTGATCTCGGGCAGCTGAAGGCCACTTATCTGAAACCTTGGCTGGCACCCCCAGAACTCAGGACCGTTAGCCAGTGGCTTCTGCGCCACTAAACTCTAGAAAGGTAGATCTGGCTGCGGAAGGGCTGCTTGTAGAGCCCTACTCCCCACCCCCACCCCTTCTCTATAGCTCCAATGATTCAGCCCCAACACCTTGCCAGATCCACAATGGCTGACAGGAGGAGGAAATGTTCTAGAAAGGGAGGTGCCCAGAAGTGGGAGGGCTGATTCTTCTTCTCTTTCACTTTTTCAGCTGCCTCAGGGCACACTGGACTGGCTGAGCTGGCAAGGGTTAGGGAGCCAATTTCTTCCTAACCCCAGGGTGGCCAGATTGGACAGGCTCTAACCTTGTATTTGCAACCTGGGGAGAGGGCATATCTGAGGTACAAAGTGCAGTTTTTTTGGAAGTGAGGAATCTGTGAAACGTTCCCTACTTCTTGCCCCAAGCTAGCCATGGCTCCAAAACGAAAGTCTTCAGCGCAGCCGGTGGGCTCCAAGAAGAAGCCACGGGGGACAGGGGAGGAGGATAGCTTCCGGTCCACTGCCGAGGCTCTCCGAGCAGCTCCTGCGGATAAGCACATCATCCGTGTGGACCCCACATGTCCATTCAGCGGTAACCCCGGAATTCAGGTAAGCTGCGCCCATGTTCAGACCACGGCCTTCTCCGCCTTGGGTTCTCCGTTCTAGCTCAGTAGCTCAGCCTCTAGGGAAGTCACGGGTTGCTTACATGTCTTCTCAAGACCACAAGGGTGGGACATAGTCCATCACATCAAGGTGTGCCACGTCTGACCATCAGACACTAGGGTGTTGCCTCTTGCATCACACTCAGGGAAGGGATGTGACTCAATTTCCCCAAGACTCTTTTCCAGTGTTCTCTCAAACTCACCCCTCAGGGCAGAACTGGGCCTTTTTCAGATTCCCCCCTCCTCGCCTCTCCTCCCCGCCTCTCCTCCCCCCTCAGAAAGCAGCTGCACCCTCTCCAAATTCCCACGGGTACAGCAGGGCTTTGTCACGTGCAGTCAGGCCGTGTCCCCGAGGGCAGGGTCACCGGGTACCAAAACGGGGTCCCCTCTGATGTCCCCCAGTGTGCACACCCAGCCCATCTTGCCTAGCCAAGCAGCCTTGCCGGACTCACCCCACACAGGTCCATGAGGACTATGACTGTACCCTGAACCAGACCAACATCGGCACCAACAACAACAAATTCTACATCATCCAGCTGCTCGAAGACGATGGCGGCTTCCTGTGCTGGAACCACTGGGGCAGAGTGGTGAGTGGCCCGTCGCCATTGCTGCCCCCCTCCACTGCCCGCTCCCTCCCCCTCCCCCACCACCACCACTCTGCACACACTTCAAGGTGTCCGAAGGGCCACTGCTGCTGACTATTCCACTTTCACCTTCAGCTCTCCAGAGGCGACCAACCCAGCCCAGGGACCAGCAAACATTTTTGTCACGGGCACACCCCTGAAAGTTGTTGTCACTTGCAGGGAGAAGTGGGCCAGAGTAAGACGAACCACTTCACCTGCCTGGAGGATGCAAAGAAGGACTTTAAGAAGAAATTTTGGGAGAAGACTAAGAATAAATGGGAGGAGCGGGACCACTTCGTGGCCCATCCCAGCAAGTACACACTTATAGAGACGAAGGGAGAAGCAGAGACCCAAGAGGCTGTGGTGAAGGTGGGTGAAGAAGAGGGAAAAGACTGCCTGCCTTGGCAGCACGCCCTCCAGTGCCAGCCTCCCTCTCTGGCCTCTCCTGTCCTGCCCCCTGTGAGGGCATCCTGCCCACACAGGCCTTCTCTCTTCAGGTGGACGGAGGCCCCGTGAGGACTGCGATGAAGCCCTGCTCCTTAGACCCCGCCACTCAGACGCTTATCACCAACATATTCAGCAAAGAGATGTTCAAGGACGCGATGAGCCTCATGAACCTGGGTGAGGAGGAGCTCTGAGCAAGGTGGCAGGGTCCCCCTCCCACCCCCCCCCCATATCAGGAGCTATAGGGCTGAAGCCCCTCCCTTTATCCCCCAGATCTGAAGAAGATGCCTTTGGGAAAGTTGAGCAAACAGCAGATTGCTCGGGGCTTCGAGGCCCTAGAGGCTCTAGAGGAGGCCATGCAAAGCCCCCCAGGTGGCGGCCAGAGCCTAGAGGAGCTGTCCTCCACCTTCTACACCCTCATCCCGCACAACTTCGGCCGCACCCGGCCCCCGCCTATCAACTCCCCTGAGATTCTTCGAGCCAAGAAGGACATGCTGCTGGTAAAGGGCTGTCGAGCCCTGAGGAGACCAGACAGACTGGGCAAAGATGAGAGAAGCAGCTGGCCACAAGGCCCAGAGGGTCAGGCCGAGAGCCAAGGGAGGGGAAAGCCAGATGGAGAGATGGGGTAGGGACGGATAGGTGGGGTGTCTGTCATCACATCATCAGAGAGGTTGAGGGTGGACATGGAAGTCCACTAGGCAGACAAGCCCCCAGAGCCCATTCTCTTAGGTGCTAGCGGACATCGAGCTGGCCCAGACCTTGCAGACAGCCCCCGGGGAGGAGAAAGTGGAAGAGGTGCCACACCCACTGGACCGGGACTACCAGCTCCTCAGGTGCCAGCTTCAGCTGCTGGACTCTAGAGGACCCGAGTACAAAGTGAGCTCTGCCCACCTACCCTTGAGGTACCCAGGGAGCCTTGGTTCCCAGCATTCTCTCCTGCGTGCCCAGACCTAAGGAGAACTCTGGAATGGGAGGACCACAGCACACTAGTCTACAAGTCTCCCACCAGCATCTGTTCTCCACAGGCAATAGAGACCTACCTGGAACAGACTGGTAATGACTACAGATGCCCAACTCTACAACATGTGTGGAAAGTGAACCGAGAAGGGGAGGTGAGGACAGGTCACCCCATATATCACCACCCTGGCCCTTCTGGGGATAACATTCACTTATCTGTCCCTTGCTAAACTGGCTTAGCAACTCCGACCAGTTTCCACCAGGCTGGGTGAATGCTAGTGACCTGTGGGGCCCTAAGCTTTGGTCATGCTACCCCAAGAAGAAGGAGGGACACCTATAAACCCTCATGTGGAATGTTGCTACCGTTTTCTGCTTCCCCTCCTCCCCCCACAACCCCAATTCAGGAAGACAGATTCCAGGCCCACTCCAAACTGAGCAATCGGAGGCTGCTGTGGCATGGCACCAATGTGGCCGTGGTGGCTGCTATCCTCACCAGTGGGCTCCGAATCATGCCACACTCGGGTGGTCGTGTTGGCAAGGGCATCTATTTTGCCTCGGAGAACAGCAAGTCAGCCAGCTATGGTGAGGTGCCCCTGTATCAAGACCTGGGGGTTGGGGTGGGGTGGGGAACACCAAGATGGACTGGACCAAGTCCTGGGAGATGAATCCTATAAGCATGACTGACCAGAGTACACAGTGAGGTGTCCCAGGCCTCAGAGACCCTAAAGAAGCACCTGGCAGTTGAGGAAGAGGCGGGACAAATAGGATGAGAGCAACAAACAGACTCTGAGAAGTGAAAAAGAAATCTTGAAGGGGAGGAGAGAGGCTATGTGGGCCAGGCCTTGCCAGCGTGTTCTGTGTGGACGTTCACAGCAGTGTCAGGTAAAGGGGAACATGGGACCATCAAGGGAGCCTTCTCCAGAGCCAAGAAGAGACCAGGTGGATGTGCACATCAAAAAGCCTCAGGAGCTGGAGCAGTGGAGAGGGTGACAGAGGAGTGGAGGATGGCTTCTCTCTGTGTGTCTCTCTGTCTCTCTCTCTCTCTGTCTCTCCCTGTCTCTGTCCCCATCTGTCTCTCTCTGTCACTCTGTCTCTCCCTGTCTCTCTGTCTTCCTCTCTCTCTCCCTCCCTCCCTCTCTCCCTCCTCCTATGGGCACTGGCTCTGGCCCCAGGGCTACAGAAATGAGAAGAGAGAACCATCAGCGGGCTTAGGAGGCACTATGGTAGCACGCGGAAGAAGGTCAAAGGTATCTCCAGTGACTTCCAAGTTCATGGTTAGGGTGACCTCAGTTTAGTGACATCATCAGCCCAGGGTGACCACGTTACTGGAGGTCACCATCACCTACTAGTCCAAGAAACAAGAGAGGATCTAAACAAAAACAAATGGGGCTGAAGTTCTTGGTGAACAAGGAAGTCTACCAAGAGGACAGAGTATTCCAAGAAAGACTGGCTGTGGGGCCTCAAGAGAGCCAATCAAAAGAGTCCATGGTAAAATAATAATAATAATAATAATTTTTTTTAAAAGAGTCCATGGTGGGACCCGATGCCAGTGACAAAGTGAATAGAGTAGGCCAATGAGAGATGCCCCTTCCTAGGTCCCAGGCTGGGGTGCCATTGGCTGACTCATTAGCTGAGAGCCTATGGGGGCCGAGTGTGTGTGTGTGTGTGTGTGTGTGTGTGTGTGTGTGTGTGTGTGTGTGTGTGTGTTTGTGTTTGAGAGAGAGAGAGAGAGAGAGAGAGAGAGAGAGACATGGATCAGGGTAGCAGCTGAAGTGGCAGGGAGCAGGCCAGGATGAGAAGTGCTGGAAGATGGCAGTGCTCCCTTGGGCTGCATTGCCACTTCAGGAGAGATGGGGGTCGGAGGCCTGAGCTGCTTCCTTCTGCCACTGAGCCTCTTGTGTCCTCTAGTTACTGCCATGCACTGTGAGGGCCACCAGGTGGGCTACATGTTCCTGGGCGAGGTGGCCCTCGGCAAAAGAGCACCACATCACCACCGATGATCCTAGCCTGAAGAGTCCACCCCCTGGCTTTGACAGTGTCATCGCCCGAGGCCAGACAGAGCCTGGTGAGCCCCAGATAATTGGGCAGGTCTACAGTGGGGTTGACATAAGGGACTGGAGGAATTTTTTTTTTTCTAGAAAGAAGACAGCAGAGAGAGTAGACTGTAGGAGAGGCAAGGACACGCAGCCTTTCTTGAGGAACTGATTGCGTGTCAGCAACAAACACCCACAGATTCGACAGATCTCTCCAGGGTGGCTAAGAGGGCTGTAAAGAGGCTAAGCGCTAGCCTAGGGCTTTCCCAGAGGAAGATGGGGGATGAGATGGCATTTCTCTGTAGCAAGTAGCAGGTGACAGGGAAGGAGCCGTGGCTAGCCCCAGGCATCAGTGACCCCCTTGGCCCTCCATCCCTTACAGATCCCAGGCAGGACATCGAACTGGAGCTGGATGGGCATCGGGTAGTGGTGCCTCAAGGTCGGCCTGTGCCATGCCCATCGTTCAAAAGCTCCAGCTTTAGCCAGAGTGAGTACCTCATCTACAAGGAGAGTCAGTGTCGTCTGCGCTACCTGCTAGAGATTCACCTCTGAGCTGCTTGCCCTCCCCAGGTCCCGCTAGGCTGGACCACAGTCTTCACTCTCCTCTCTCTGACTCTCATAGCACTCCGTGTGCCTCCCAAGAACAGAGTACAGGCCAGGCACATTGGCACACACCTATCGCCTCCGCTACTCAGGAGGCAGAGGCAAGGAAAACTCTTTACCCTGAGATTTGGAGGCCAGCCTGGGCTACATAGGAAGACATGTCTCAAAGGAAAGAAAAAAATTACAGTCACGAGCCAAAACCAAATAACAATGTTTTGAAGCAGGCAAAGACGATTCATGCCTGTGATCCCAGTACTTGGGAGGCTGAGGCAGGAGAATCACTGTGAGTTCAACGTCAGCCTGGGCTAAATAGTGAGTTCCAGGCTAGCCTGAGCTACAGAGTGTAACCGTGCCTCAAAAGTATAAAAGCCAATGCTCTGATCAATGATGGACTGCATAATCTAAGTTTATATCACCTAGTGATACTGATATCTTCTCAGTCTGTGTAAACATAATCTACACACAGTGACAGGCCACATGGTGACATGCTCCTGAGACTGTGTCACTACCATCAAGTGAAGAATGGCTATGCATTGTCATCATCTGTGGTCTCTGAGTTGTGCAATAAACTCTTGAACTCATGTCTCCTGTCTGACTGAATTTTGTGTACACACTTTTCTAAGCCCCTTCCCTCTTTACTTCTGTGGGTCCAACTTCTTTTGGCTCCACATGTAGGTGACATGTCGTGTTTGTCTTGGTGCCTGGTTGCCTTAACATGATGTCCCACAGGGTCTCCATGTTGTTTCAACAACAGCCTGTCCTTCCTTTTTTAAGACTGAGTAGTATTCCAGTATTATGTCCACACCACATTTTCTTTGCTTATTCACCCATCAAGGGACATTTAGGATGATTTGTATGTTGGCTATTGTGAGAAAGAAAGAGAGAAAGAAAGGAAAGAAAAAGAAAAATTCTACCTACACATTTCATTTCCTTTGGAGTAGTGGGATTGCTAGATCCATTTTACCTCTTCCTGCCAGCCCCCAACACACACACCCATATCTAGAAGAGTGATTCCCAGCACCCTCCAATTCCAGCTAGCCTGGTCATGGCTGTGGCCCCAGAATCTTGCCTCCTAAAGTGATGTTTAAAGGGGCACAGGCTAAAAGGGGTTGGATCCTGTCCCTAATCCCCAGCCTATTGGGGTGTTTTCTTTTCTTTTATTTCGGTTTCTGTGGTTGGGGACTGAACAAGGCCTCGGGCATGTTAAGGGAGATGCTCCGACACTGAGTTACAACCTGCGTTCACAGGCAGCTTTGCTAATCGTTAACCTCTCGCCTCAGCCTGTCTTGCTACAGTGGCCATGGGCTTCCTTTCTCTCCATGGTGGCCCTGTGCGTACAACTCTGGCTACACACCCAGAAATGTGTGCTCACATGAGCCGATAATGGCCACACACAGTCCTGCCCACTCAAGGTCATCCCTGTAGCACCCGTCTCCTTTAATAACTGAGCATCCGAGGAGGAGCCTCACCATCAACTCAGAAACTTGTCATTTGGAAACCCATCTGGTGCTGTCTTCCTAGCTTAAGCATTGCCGGGAGAACCAGGCACCCCTGTGTGTCCTGGTGTCTGTACCAGAGGGCACAGCTCTGCAATCCTCAGAGACTGACAGCTGTCATCTGGATGTCCCTGTCCTAGCCTGGGGTGCAGGTGCCAGAAAGCAAGGTCAAGGTCCCATCTGTGGGTCATATGTTGCTTTCTGTTGTGTCTCTTTTTTTTTTTTTTTTTTGCGGGGGTGGGGGTGGGGGGCGGCAAAGATTGGTTTTGTCTGGGTTTCTCTGTGTAGCCTTGGCTGTCCTGGACTTGCTTTGTAGACCAGGCTGGCCTGGAACTCAGCGATCCACCTGCCTCTGCCTCCCGAGTGCTGGGATTAAAGGCGGGCTCCACCACACCCAGCCTGTTGTATCTCTTTTAATCAGATCATCTTTCTCAACCATTTTTTTTTCTTTCATAACTTCAACTTTTTCTTCCTATATAGCCTAGGCTGCCCTTGAACTCTCATCCTTCTAAGCGCTGCGGCTACAAGTGTGTGTCAACACTCCCAGCCTATTTTGACATTCGGAAGACTGGGGGCCGTTGTTTCATACAGTGACTCTTTAGATTTTATTTTTTGTGTATGGGTGTCTTGCCTGCGTTTTATGTCTATGTGTCACTTGTGTGCCTGGTGCCCACAGAGACCAGAAGAGGACATCAGATCTCCTGGTACTGGAGTTACAGATGGTTGTGAGGGGCCTAGTAGGAAGCTTGGCATCCTGAGTTTGAACCCACATAAAGGTGAATAGCCTCCACACATGTGCCACAGCACCCCAACATATCTAATAATAATAATAATAATAATAATAATAACAACAACAACAACAATAATAAAGAGCCTTTCTGTCCCTCCCTCACTCCCCCTCAGCTGCTGCATTCAGTTTTGGTTTTTGTCCTCCTTGCATTCCTCTGCAGATTTACATAGCCAACTGGTTACACTCGCTACAAAGAGTTCTATTTTTGGTTTTGGTGGGTTTTTGTTGTTGTCATCTTGGTTTTTCCAGGCTGGGTTTCTCTGTGTAACTCTGGCTGTTCTGAAACTAGCAAAGATCCGCCAGCCTCTGCCTTCTCAGTCCTGGCCTTCAAGGTGTGCTGCAGCACCACTGCTGGGCCGAATTCTATTGCTCTTAATAGAATCTCACTATATGGCCATTATGGCTATTATGTAGATCAGGGCAGCCTTGCACTCACAGAAATCTGCCTGCCTCTGCCTCCCAAGTGCGTGGATTAAAGGCATGCATGCGCCACCACACCTGACTTCTTTTTTTTTTTTTTTTTTTTAATTAAGTATAATGATTTGGGGCCAGGCGTGGTGGCACACGCTTTTAATCATCGGTATAGGTAGGAAGATCTCTGAGTTTGAGGCCAGCCTGGTCTACAAAGAGATTCCAGACCAACCAAGGCTACATAGAGAAACCCTGTCTTAGAAAAATAAAAAAATAAAGTCTAGTGACTTGGGAGGGAGTATGTTCCCACCCCTCCCCCAACAGATCCTGTCCCTTCATTGCCTTCTCTAGACTCCTTTTCTCATTGGCTGTTCCAATGGGCTCTGCTGAGCTTCCTCTGGGCTGTGGAGGCTTGAGATGCTGTCCCACGCCTGCAGGCTTGGCAGAGCAGAGAGAAGAGGGATGAGGACTGGCTCTCCCCCCCCCCAACCCCCCCACTCTGAATGAAAACCTCAAAGATCCAGCTGCACCCTCTGGAGGATGCAAACACCACATCCAAGGATGGGAAAGGGATGTCGGTGTGGAACGAGCTGGAGGAGGGAGGTGACCAGAGCCCTGGCTGTATGAGCTAAAGCGCAGGCCACCCTTCTCTGGACCCCCAACCTTCTCGCCTGAACGGTGGAAAAACTGGGCTGTGACCTATCAGATTCCAGGGTGGAGTGAGTCACACCGAGAGGCTGGAGCCTGATCTCTAGAGAGGAAGTGATGCTGAGCTTGTTCTTCTGATGACCTTGGAGGCACTGCTCCAGGCAAGAGGCAGACAAGGGCCCTGCTCTTCCAGCCCAAATGATATGGCGCACACGTCTATGAAACAGAATATCGGGACAGTGCCTGCAAGAGCACTAAAGCAGGGTAAACGGATTAATGTGAGCCGAATCTGGGATGCTTTTAGAATAGATGGTCAAGGCAGGCCTCTCTTGTGAGTAGAAAACTGAAGTAAAGGACAGATCAAAAATTAGATTCAGTAGCATATGTCTGAAGTCCTAGCACTCAGGGGAGGAAGGCAGTAGGGCTAGAAACTTAGTATCATCCTTAGCTACAAGATGAGTTTGAGGCCAGCCTAGACTATATTAGTTCCTGCCTCAAAAATGATAAACAAATAAACTACAGCAAAGCAGGGAGCGAGGCCCGGGCAGGCAGAGGGAGCAGCAATGCAAAGACCCGGGAGAGCAGTTTGCCAGGTGAGAGACACAGACCAGTAAGTAGCTACTGTGCCCGGAAGCATGCAGGGCAAGGAGGAGGAGGAGAGGTGGGAGGCGAGCCGAAGAGAGCTGATGGAGGCTGCCTCGCTGCAGGGAGGAGCTCGGATGCTTTGGGACAGAAGGAACAGGTTCCATGATGCCACCTGGTTTTTTGTTTGTTTGTTTGTTTGTTTGTTTTTTAAACCTGGTTTATTTTTTAAAGGATCCACTTCAGCCACTGCTAAGAGTGGACTGTAGGGAACAAGTCAGTGAAAAATCCAGTGAGCAAGACAGGAAATCGCACTAGATAATGGAAAACCAGGGGAACTAGACACAGAACAGAAACTACCCAACAGGAGACAGTGAGGCAACCCAGAGATGAGCAACAGCAGGGAAGCCATCTCCACCCACCACCCAGAGGGAGTATGGGGCCAGGTTCATCTTGCAGGAATAAGAGCACAGATGGCTGGGCGTGGTGGCGCACGCCTTTAATCCCAGCACTGGGGAGGCAGAGGCAGGCAGATCGCTGTGAGTTCGAGGCCAGCCTGGTCTACAGAGCGAGTCCAGGACAGCTAAGGCTACACAGAGAAACTCTGTCTTGAAAAAAAAAGAAAGAATAAGAGCACAGAAAAGACACCCCCCCCCCCCCCCGTGAAGGAAGCCATAGCTACAGGGCAAGAGGCTGTCTTCCACAGAGGGCTGGAGAGGTCCAGGTTTCCTTCTTCCTCCCACTCTCCAGTCTTCTGCTGCTAACTCCCATTGGCTGACTATCCCCCCACAGAGAAGCCTGGGAAGGACAGTGCCAGAAATCAGGAAAGCAGCCTGAGGTGAAGGAGCCAAGGCCAGGCCACTTAGAAGGCTGCTGTGACATTCTGGGTGGGCAGCAGTGCTGGCAGGGAGGCAGCAATGGTCTTGGTGATACGAAATGACTGGATTCCCAGGACCTTGACAAATCGGATTGGGTGTAGGAGAAAGAAAAGCTAGAGAGATAGGAAACTCTATTCTGAGGAGTTTGCCAAAATCTGCAAGGAGCCACCTCCTTGGTATGTCTATTGGGGTGGGGGTGGGGTTGGGGCCAGCGGCAGGAATGACACATACTGACTGGCCAGGACTGACTGGCTGCGGTCTGGGATCGGGAAGGAGTGATTTCCTAATGCATATGCAGAGTACATTTTAGAAGAGAGATGGTTTGCCAGCAGTGAAAATGCAAGACCAACCAAGCATCTGTTTCTCTGCTAGGGCCTCCTCCTCCTTCTCCTCCTCCTTCCATTTACTCCACAAGGTAAGGGGCCAAGGTAGCATTGGCTGAGCAGTCACTCCTTGCCATGCCAAGATTTTTTTTCCCCTTTCCTTCCTCAGACCTCCCCTGAGCAAGATGTCCCACCCTTGAGCAAGTCAAGGAACCATCTAGGCTCAGTAAGCTGTACCCTCAGGCAGTTTCACAGAAGGGCCTCCAGTCTCTAGCTGGCAGCTGCTAGGACCAAGGGGGCTGGCACCAGGCCCTGCCCCTCCCTTTCTAGCTGTGTGTGTCTCCAAAGGGAAGCATCAGAGTGACAGCCGGTACCATCTCCACAGAGGCTGAGCTGCTGGAGCTGGGCTAGGGCAGGGGGAGAAAGCCGAGCCAAGCTCAGCCTTGCATCCACCCGTAGGGCCCACTAAACCTCATAAGAAGATGGCAGCCTGGGCATCGGAGTCACCTCCTGGGCAGCCTACGAGGTGAGGGGCCCTGAGGAGCATGGGACAGGTGATGGGAATCTTGGAGTCGGAGGCTCCATTTCGCTCTCCCCAGTGAAGCCTGAGCGCTCAGATGGCCAGCAGCTCGGGTGCCACCGAACTCGCGGGCTCAGTGGGGTTTATCCTGGCGGTTCTCGTAGAGGTGGGGGCCGTGCTGGGCAACGGCGCGCTGCTCGTGGTGGTGCTGCGCACGCCGGGGCTGCAAGATGCCTTCTACCTGGCGCACCTGTGCGTTGTAGACCTGCTTGCGGCCGCCTCCATCATGCCTCTGGGCCTGCTAGCCGCGCCGCCCGGGCTGGGCAGTATGCCCCTGGACCCTTCCTCGTGCCGGGCGGCGCGATTTCTCTCGGCCGCGCTGCTTCCAGCCTGCACGCTCGGCGTGGCCGCGCTCGGCCTGGCGCGCTACCGCCTCATAGTCCACCCGCTGCGGCCAGGCGCGCGGCCGGCGCCGGCGCTGGTGCTCACCGCGGTGTGGTCGGCGGCCGCGCTCCTGGGCGCGCTCTCCTTGCTCGGGCCACCCCCCGCGCCACCTCCGGCTCCCGCTCGTTGCTCGGTCCTGGCCGGGGGTCTCGGGCCCTTCCGGCCACTCTGGGCGCTGCTGGCCTTCGCGCTGCCCGCCCTCCTGCTGCTGGCCGCCTACGGTAGCATCTTCCTGGTGGCGCGGCGAGCCGCCCTGCGGCCCCCGCGCGGAACCAGGCTCCGCTCTGACTCTCTGGACAGCCGCCTCTCCTTCTTGCCATCCCTCCGGCCACGTCTGCCCGGGGGCAAGGCGGCCCTAGCCCCAGCCCTGGCAGTGGGCCAGTTTGCAGCCTGCTGGCTGCCTTATGGCTGCGCGTGCTTGGCGCCCGCAGCGCGCGCCGCAGCGGCGGAGGCGGCTGTCACCTGGGTAGCCTACTCCGCCTTCGCGGCTCATCCCTTCCTCTACGGCCTGCTGCAGCGCCCAGTGCGCTTGGCGCTGGGCCGCCTCACCCGCCGAGCGCTGGCTCGGCCCCCGAAAACCTGCCCGCCGCAGGCCTGGCACCCTCGGACACTCATTCAGCGCCTCCAAGGACTCCGCAAGGACCCTTCCCTAGGCCCTTCGGAGGCACCAGAACAGCCCGGAGAATTCGCAGGACAGAGCTCGAGTGTATCAGAGGCCACCTGAGAGATTTCTCCCAAATTGGGGAACGGAGGTTGGGATCAGTGGGGCACATCTATCCCCTACTCAAGTTGTGGCAAGTACTCTGCCGGGACTGCTGGCTCTGAAACAGGAGAGAGTGTGGTACTCAGCCTGGGAAGGTTTCTCGGGTGCCTGATTCTGGGCCCAGCACTACCTGTGTGGTCTTGTACTCAATCCTACCTTTCCTTGGGCTCAGTTTTCCCATCTGTACCCTGTGCCTTCATCTCCTAAGGACCCCTCCCTGGTCCAGATAGGGAAAAGGCAGACATGGTCACAGAGAAGAGGGTCCTACGAGCTCACGGCCAAAAGGATGAGCCAAGCTGGACAGGGTCTGGGTCACAGCACATCAGGACGACTCTGGAGAGACATGCAGAAGATTTCCCTGCCATCTGTGCCATGGAGAAGCTGGACAGTCATCATGCAGGCTCCTCACAAAGCAGCCCGACTGGCTTGGTGCTAAAGGCTAGAGACTAACACGTGTCCTCCAAAGGGTCCTGTGATTTCACCCCAGAGCTGCCATGAGGACTAGGGCTGGTGGATTCACAGACTGGGGCTCTTTGGGGTTTCGGCTACACCCTTCCCGCCAGCACTTTTGTCACCCCAACACCAGTATTATTTCACGGTTTTCTGGTCGCTGAGAATATTTATTCAAAAACAGGGATTGAAAAACTGTACAGAGTGTCTGCTGCTGAGAACCAGGCCCCTGCCCCCAGGCCACTCCCCCGGCTACAGGCAGAGCCCTTTCTTTGGGTTGCCCCCTGACAAGCCCAGCCAGTCTATTCCAGTCAAAAGGGTAAAGCAGCAGGATCTGCAAGGGATGGAGAGAAGCTTGGCCCCAGCCACCCCTCACTCTCCTCCAATTCCCACTGGGGCAGCAGGCAGAAAGCCCAAAGGGATGGAAAGGACACGAGTGGCCCCCCCATGGCAGAGCACTGAGGAAGCCCCAGCCTTGCCCTGCGTCCAAGCATAGGTCTGAAGGGGTGGAGCCCTGCCCTGGGACTGCCATAGCTCCTAGAACCCTGGGCCAGAAACTGTCCCCTCTCTGAGGAGGAAACTCCAAAGACGGGGCAGGGTGAGGGGGTGCATCCATGCGTCTGGCATTACTGGCGCTTAAGACCCCATGGTGGAGTCTCCTTGGGCAGGAAGGATGTGGAGGCAGCCCCTGCTGGCGGTCCTGCCTGCCCCCGCCTGTGCCTCAGCCGGCCTCAGTAGGGGGAGAATTTCTGCCGTTCAGCTTTCTTGCTCCCATTGGCCGCTGCCATCTTGGCAGTGTAGGCCGCCAAGCCCGGCGGTGGCCCTGGGGAAGCAGGTGGCAGAGCCAAGAAGGGCACAGGCTTGAGGCCGATGAAGCTGGAGAGGGAGATGGCACAAGGCGTGCCCAGCAGGCCCGGGGGAGCTGTGGGCAGGGCCGTCAGGGGTGGCGAGAAAGGGGTGGGCAGGTCTGCGGGGGCTGAGCCAGGCGTCCCCCCAGAGGTAGACTTGGCCGTCTCTAGACTGGAGAGAGGGGTACGGGGGAGGGGGGGAGATGAAGGGAAAGGTGGGGGTAAGACAGGGGCCATGAAGTCAGCCAAAGGATAGGAGGGTAGATTGGAGAACAGCGGTATGGGGTGGGTGTGGTATGGGGTGGGTGTGTTTGGGGGGAAGGACAGGAAAGTCACAAGGGGAGGGAGGGCAGAAAACACAAGCAGACATATTGGGTTAAGAGGACAGATAGGAGAGAAGACCCAGGTAAAACCAACAATGGTGAGATAGGGTATGAGAGATGGATACAGAAGTAAATGAGGCAGCAGAGATGACTTGGGTAGAGTAACACCACAGGAAAAGACGAAGGGCTGAGGAGCAGCAGGGGACTGGTCCAGAGAGACAGGAGGTTATCCCTTCCTCCCCGCCTGTGTCTGCCCACTGCCCACTCCATGCTCACCAGGCAGTGATGAGGTACTGAGCCAGGGCAATGGAGACCGGTGAGCCGGTGATGGTCACATGCCGTTCCCCAGCACCCTCTGCTTGGTTCCCAATCTTAATATGTGCCCCTGACATCTGGCGGATCTCACTGATCTTGCTGCCCTGGCGTCCGATCACACAGCCAATCAGCTGGAAGGAAGGCAGAATTTAAACCTGAGCAAGGTCTAGACCCCTGGATCCCTTCACCAAGCCTCCAGCCCCTCAGCTTCTACTCACATCATTGGGAACCAGGAACTCCTGCGAGCTGGTCTGTGTGCTGGGATCCAGTCCTGAGGCAGAAGGAAAGAACTGAACGTGGTTCTGGGTTTCTATGGGCCTCCCACATCCACCGCCAGGGCTGCCCAGCTCCTGGCTGTCTCCTTCCGCAGGAACGGCTTACCTGGCACCACACTGGGAGAGGCAAAGGGAATTGCATGGCCTGAGAGCTGCTGGAGCTTGGTGACCTGGGCCAGAGAACAGGGTCAGAGGTTAGCAGGGGTGGGGGGGGGGGGGAGCAGTTCAGGATGGGGTGTCTCAAGCTGTGGGTCACTCACTTCTGCAGGGGTCACTGCTCCATACTGACCCTGGACAGAGAAACCCTATGGTGACAAAGCGGTTGAAAAGGGGGGGTCACTATAACAGGTCAGGACAGTTTAGTCAGGTCATCTTCGTTCCCCCCTCAGATCCCCCCGCCCCAATTCTTTATTCCACTCCCTCCCCCACCTTGGTTCCCCTTCTCTAGCGAGGCTTTCAAGCCTGTCATGATGTTTCCCTCACCTGGTTCGCAGAGAGGAGGACAGTACCTAGGGAGAGGCTTGGATGATATGGGATAGTGGCTCCTTTGGGTGGGGACTGGAAGGCACAAATTGAGAAGCTTTGTCAGGGTCCTCTCGGGCATCCCCAAGAACCCAACAGCCTTAAGGTATACCCATGGCTCTCAAGGGAATGTATTCCAGAAGGCCCTAAGGCTTAGAATCAACCCACGCCTGTAGCTCTGCCTGCCCCACCCAACTCCATGTTACAGCCATAACGTCTGAATGGGTTGGACAAGCACCCTGGGCCTTGGCTGCCCTCCTCACCCCACCCCAGGAAGCACCTCCAGGATAACAGCACAGATCTGGCGCACACACAGGATGATGGCATCAGGCACCCCAGACACGGTGACGGCACGCTCTGTGGAATTAGGTAGCAGGTCCCCTGCCACCTGCACCTGGGCCCCTGTAGTCTACAAACAGAAAACAGTAACCACTTCTGTGGACTCCAATAACCAAGAGAAAGGGTACAAGAGCCTAGAGCACCCTGGGAGCCCGAGTTCTCCCTCCTACTGAAGGATAGAAGACATACCCTGATGAGTGTTATCTCTGCTCACCTCTCGGATCTCCTTGATTTTTGTGCCTGCCTTCCCAATCAGTGATCCACACTGGCTGGCAGGGATGACGAGGCGCAAGGTCACTGGAGGCCTGGAGACACTGCCACCATTTGCAGGAGCAGCACAAAGGTCCTGAGGCAGGGGGACAGTGAGTCACCCAGGAATGCCCTCACTACTACCTGCCCTCCCTCAAGTACTTTCCTGAGGAAGGATAAGGAGACCACCTCCTCCCTAGACCTCCTACAGGAGAACACTGGCCTTGGACTTGACCTTCCCTCCCCCGTGGCCACGATCTGGAGACAAGACAGAGTCGGGTTTCTCACAGGCAGCCACCCTCAGACTCCCACCGCAGCTAGGCGCGAACCTCATCCAGCTTGAAGGCAATCATGGAGACCGCGTGGAAGACAGCAGCTGTCGAGCCGGTGATGGTTGTGATTCGCTCAGGGCAGGAGCCCTCGGAGATGGTGATCCGGGCACTGCTCTGCGGGTGTGGGACAAGCACTGGGCAGCAGGCATCTTCCCCACTGTGGTGGCAGGGATCTGTCTGCCCGCCCCTCTCACCAGGCCCCAGCCAAGAGTAGAAGCTGGCATCCTTCTGGACCCGTTTATCGCATAGTTGGAGTGATTCAGAGGAAAACGCTCCCCCCTCCCCTCCCATCCGCATCAGAGCCATGGGCTCCTCCCCGCGCCCCAGCTTTACCTGCTCCCGGATTCGCTTTACAGTCTCTCCCTTCTGTGGGAGACAAAACCAAGATTCCTAAGTGGTCACCTCTTTCCCAGGGATAAGACCCAAATTGAGGGAGAATATACAGAGCAGAACTTGACACCTACCTTCCCAATGATGCTGCCCACTTCCTGCAAAGACAAGCGTGGACTCAGATGGGTGCAAATGCCCCAGGCCAGTAAAGCAGGACTGAGACCTGTACCAGCCCCATCCACTCACCTTCCCATGCATCAGCATCCGCAGCGTGAGGGTGATGCTAAGCTCTGGCTCCTCCTCCAGCCCCGCATCTGAGCTGCTCATCCTGTCGGGTGGGCGGGGCTGGGGCCACAGCGGCAGCCTGGGAGTGTGTCCACGCTGTGGCTCAGCTGGCTCTGGACAGGGCGGCAGAAAGGAGCATCTGAGAGAAGCCCTATTTCCATGCTGCCACTTACATGGGAACTCCCAAGCCAGGCTAGCCAAACTCAGAGAGAAGGGAGATAGCATGGGCTTTGAGTTCCAAACGTCCCTCTGACCAGTGTATTTGTGTGCATCTTCCTGGCTGTGTAATCCTGGTCATTTAACCCTTCTTGGCCTTAGTCACCCAACCCAGAAAATAATTACTGACAGCCAGGCGTGGTGGCACATGCCTTTTAATCCCAGCACTCCCAGAAGCTGAGGGAGGCAAAGGCAGGCAGAGCTCTGTGAGTCGGGGCCAGCCTGGATTACAGAGTGAGTCCAGGACAGCCAGGGCTACAAAGAGAAACCTTGTCTCAAGAAACAAAACAAAGCAAACAAAACAAAACAAAAAATAAACACTGAATCCTACACTCGAAATTTCTGAGAGTTAGAATAAGACAGTCACATGATAGACACCCAATTTCCCTGAATGGTGTTCCTTATGCCCACCTATTAGAAGGATGGTAGGCCTGAGCACTAGAACAGGAGGAGAAACAGGTGAATGAAGAGGTCTGGATGTTTGTGAGAAACCACAGGACAGCTTCCTCCCTGACTTGGAAGAAAGGATCCCTGTGGATACTGTGGAATTAAGGTTGAAAGTTTACTCTGAGTCGGGAGGCAGAGGCAGGTGGATCATTGTGAGTTCGAGGCCAACCTGGTCTACAAAGTGAGTCCAGGACAGCCAAGGCTACACAGAGAAACCCTGTCTCGAAAAACTAAAAAGAGAAAAAAGAAAGAAAGAAATTAAGTTATTTTACTCTGGGCCAGGCATAGTAGCACAGGCCTATAAACCCAGGATGCACCCAAGCAAAGGCAGGAGGCTCTCATTCAGGACTAGCCTGGGCTATGTAGTAAGCCCTTCATCTTCAAAAATTAGAAAGAGACGTTTATTCTAAACATTTGAGGCCCCTGCTTCCAGAGGCCAGGGCTTAACAAGTCTAGAGAAGAGGCCAAAGAGGAAACTAGAGCCTGGCAAAGGTTTGGGGCAGGAGCCCTTGAGGCGATTTCCCATGGACCAGGAGTCCTTAGAGGAGAGGGTCACTGCAGACAGCTCTGGGCCTGATCTACACAACACTGACATGAGGGTAAAGCTCCACAATGCTACTTCTGATCCATTTCCTCTGTGCTCAGAATGGCCCCCTGTGCACTGGAGGTAAGAAGTGTAGACACTGGCCACTCTTCCCACCTCGAACACACCGCTATACCAGAAACGTGTCACTGGGTCTCTGGGGACTCAATTTCAATTTCCACATAGAGCAGAGGATCTGTCTCCTTGGGACTGGGTAATGGGCAAGAGGAGGATTTGGTGGGCTGCAGGAATGCCAAGGCCATTAGCTGATGGAACACGGCCTGCCGAGCCTGAGATTAGCTACCAGGATTAGCCCAGTCGCCAACCCTCCCCACCCGACCCCTTTTCATGCCTCAACTTAATCCTGAAACCTTAATCCTCCTCAGAAATCCTTCAGCGGGCCGACTGTCTCCCACCAAGGACCAGCCTTGATGGTGAGCTCACTGGGGACCAGAACTCAAGGAGGACAGACAACAGACAGGAACCAACTGGGGCCAAGAAAGGGTCTGGGCCCAGACATCACTAACAAAAGAAATTCCTTCTGCCCAGAAGGGTGTTGGGGCAGAGGATAAGTGTTCCCAATGGGAGCATTTGGAGAACTCAGAACACCTTAGCCAGCCCCTCTGACCTGTCCTGACATGAGGGCCAAGGTTTCAGAGCCCTGTCCAAAGACCTCCTCTCAAATGTCTCATGCTAGCCAGAGTTTGGGTATGGCATGGATAGGGCATTCCCAACCTTGCTTCTCTCGGATACCTGAGTGAGCCACTGTACCGAACCGCGGTCACCTTTCCTCCTTGCAGTGGGGACAATCGGGATGGCGACCTTGTTCCTAAGTGCCTTTTCCTGGATGCCCACTTCTTCTACTTGAATTCGGCCATAGACTCAGCACTGAGGGTGGAGCCCAGCAATAGATTCAGGGCCTGTGTTCTTTGGGCATCCTGGCCAACCTCACGCTGGCTGCCCTTGCTGGACATTCCCCTGGCTGCCTGCACTTCCCCCATCAAAGCGCCTGTGATGACGTGAGTTGTTTCTGTCTCCCTGGACAGCCAAGCCTGGGAGCCCCTTAGAACTGGAGCCAAAGCTGCCACCTTCTCTCCTTGTGTCCCCAGGGCTCAGTTCAGAGCCGGGCTAGAGAGGGTGCTCGGACATGCCAGTGACGGGAGCAGATGAACCTGCCCAAGGTCCCAAGAAAGAAGAAGTACAGAGGGAAGAACAGGGTCCAAGCTAGTGCAGGACTGGCCAAGGTTCCATCTGTGTCCCAACTGTACCTGTTCTAGTCTGGGTCTGCTAGTCCCTTTCTGAAGTGGAGTTTAGGCTTTGGTGGCCCAGGGGAGGCCCTGCCTGACCTGTGGATGTTTGGAAGACTGGTGGCTTTTCTGGGGCCATAGAATCTTAAGTGCCAGAATTTCGTGGACTCTAACTGAGTGATCGGAAAGCAATCCCGGTCATCTTCTCACTTCTTGTGGACCCCCCCGCCCCCAGGGAAAGCGCAATGTGGGCGGAATTGCTAGTCTTGTCACGGAGATGCCTGGGTCCGCAGCAGAAACCCACTACCCCAAACTCAATAGGTAACCCTGGCCTAGTTCTTCCCAGGCCTGGATCTGGAGTTACCCACCTGCACTGTTTGGGGGGTTGGAGTTAAGGGAGAGATGTTGGTATCTCTGTGACCCTGTTCCGAGAGATGCTCGAGTCTTTCCTATCTTTTGGAAAGAATAAAGCTTCTGCCTGTCCTCCCAGAACCCCAGGCTTAAGTGGCACCACTGGACATTCATTACCAGAGGCCCCCACCCCACCCCACTTTCCCTGCAGTTTGAAGGAGCATCTTGCTGTTTCAGTATGGTGGGCCCCAGGTCTCTGCTGGGCCACCCACGTGGCAGCCACACACATCATGCCACACTGACCTCCAGCTCACCTCTGAGGGTGCCCAGCCCCCTCTGGTCAGCAGAGCTCCCTGGCAGAACATCCCACACTCAGACCAAGCCTCTGACCTAGGGGGCAGGAGGGGGGAGGCCTTCCGTCATGCTTCCCAGCCCCCCTCCCCAGACCAAGTACCTACTCCTTCTGAGCCTGGCTTCCTGCCACTCAGGCTGGAGGGGTTAGGGAGGGTGGGGGTGACAGCTGTGTAAGCGATGGTGGCTACCCCCTTCCTGCCCCTCCCCCCCAGCTGTCTCTCTCCCATGACAGCTGCCCAATCAAAGGGCCGGGGGGCTTAGCCAGCTCCCCCCACATGCAGGGATCAAGTGTCCTCCCTGGCTTTTGTTCTAGTGCAAGAACAATCCAGGGCAGGGGAGGGCTCCTGGTGCCAGTTGAACCAAGTAGACTGGCCCGCCCCTTGGGGGATTCCCTCTGCTCTATTGCCCTGTGTGTCTGGACCACTAGATTTTGTGGACCCACCTGGGCTGCGGAAAGCTGGACGACTCCAGTCTCCAACTTCACCCCATCCTGCATGCTCACCACATTCCCCTTAGCAACCCTAACCTATAGCAGAGTCTCCTCCGATCCTTACTCCAAAAACAGTCGTACTGGCCACACCCGATGATGTTGGGGAATGGGTAAGCATCAGGCGTGGCAGGGTGTGGCAGGATGTCGGCCACTGGGCCTTGGGGAGGCGGTTGACAGCCATGAGAGCTCCCGACTCCCTTGTCCATCCCCTACCCTGGGCATGCTCACCCTTGCTGATTAGCCTGGCCTCCTCAAAACTGCCCAGCATCCTCAGACCCGTAGGCCCCAGCCTTAGCCTTTCTGCCTCCCAGGATGGCCAATCATCCTTAGTTTGGAAGCGGAGGGGGGGAGGGGGGGAATGCAAGGACTAAGGGTGCAATTCCAGGCTCTGGTTTCTTGATTCCAGCCTGTCTTATAAAACGGCAGGGAAGAGGAAAATGGACGAATTAGAAGCTGCTAAACCAGTGGGTGCCAGCAATGCTATCCCCTCCTTAGAGCCTCCCAAGAATTTCCATAGCCGAGGGAAACCAAGGCAGGCTCAGGACCCGCTCGCTGGTACTGTCTCTCCAAGTTGAAAGAGCTCTCTAATTGCTATTCTCCATGCTGAAGCCTGTAATGCTCACTGCTATTTAACAACCATCCACCCATGATCCCTAGGACCCAGAGGATAAAGCTGACCTCCACGTGCCAGCAATGGAGGCCTCCATGGTCTCTTGCCCCTGCACAAAGTCTCTTGTCGCATCCCTACCCTATCCCTCATACAAACCAGGCCACCAAAGAGGCCTAGCACCTCCAGGCCTCAGACAGAGCCTTTGCCTTGCCAGCTGACAATTCCAGCTTGAAATCCTTATCCCCTTCCCTCTCTGGCAAAATTCTCCTCAAATGCCTCCTCCTCCATGGAGCCCACCCCAATCCTTCAAATCAAATGAAATTCTTCTGGCCTCTGTGCTTCTCAAAGACATGGCTGCAAGTCAAAGGAGGCCCACTGGACATTTCTGAGCCTATCTTTCTGCTACAGGAGAATAGGAAATTTGAGACAGGATGTGGCTCTGGGAGATTCGGGGAGGAGTTAGGGCTTACAGGCCTTGGAACGTTGGAGACCATCACACCTCAGAATCCTGGGGCTGAGGGACTAAACATATTGGTAGAGTCAGGACATGCCTGGTCAGAATTGCAAGGTCCGTCTCAGCATCCCAGCCCCTGTTTTCTGGGTTTCCCAGGCCCAGAGGCTTCGGGGCACGTTGGTGAAAGTGAGGGATCTGAGAGACCAGAGAGAAACCAGAGTGGGTCCCTTAGCAGGAAGAGGAGCTGGTAGAAGAAATGCTGGAATGCTGAGATCCGTTTCACAGCACTAGGTGGGCTCAGCCAATCACAACTGGAAAAAACCTCACCAATCAAGAGAGGAACCTGGGGCCTAAGGAGGAAGGGAGTTGTTTGGAAGACTGACCGCATGGGAGGCAGAGGGCAGGTCAGCAGACCCTGTGGGTCTACCTGCACAGCTCACAGCCCCTTCCCTCAAGGGCTAAGCAATGGTGATGGAGGCTGGAGGAGATCAGTGAAGCGAGGAGGAGGGTGGACATAGGGTGGGGCAAGCCAGCGCCTCTGCGGCCTGGGCCTGCCAGGGTGTGTGGGCCGAGCTCCCAGCCCCCCACCCTGGGCATGCAAAGAGAACAATCCCCTTGTGTTTGGGCAGCCTGAGCCTGCATGCTGATGAAGGCTGGGGGTGGGGGCTGGGACAGGGGTTCTTTGAAAGTTGAGGGGGTTTCCAGGACCCAGAGGATGATAACGGTTCTCAAGTGGAGAAACAATAGACCCCCCCCCAGGTGTTGACCCCACTGAAGAGTGAAGAGCCAGAGATCAACTCCAGACCAAAGCCTGGGCTCTAAAGAGCTCTTTATATGAGCAAGACAGGACCCTGGGGGACACATGTCTTACTGGTCCAGCAAAAAGGTAACCATCCTTGGCTTGGTGGGGACTCACAGCCACCCATTCTGAGAGAAGGGGTGTGAACGGACCAAGGTACATCCCCTTGAAGACCATTCCCTTGGGGGCCAGGGTGGGGCGGGGCCTCGGGGTGCCACAGGTCTCAAGATGGCGGGCCTGGTTTAGGAGAGTGAGGAGGTGGGCACCTCCCTCTCCTGGCCATGTACGCATGAGGGCCAGGTTAAAGTTAAGTGGCAGAGCCTCTCACCTTCCCCCCCACAGAACCCCAGACAAGAAGCTAGGTCAGAGGTGGAGATAAAGAGACACAGGAGAGGGGAGAACACTTTGTGCTCTCAACTATCATCTCCATCCACCCTAGGCCTGGAGGTTTGTGTCTGGCTCCTGCAAGGACTGCAGAAAACGGTAAGGGGTGTGTGTGAGCCAGGAGCTGCAGAGGACCCGGGACATGAGGTCCAGAACTAAGAGCAAGCTCAAAGGACAGAAACTGCAAATAGGATGGGAGCCTCAAACCTGGTACCTAAGGTCCAAAAAACCCCTCCCTGAAGTGAGGTGCTCCCCTGGAAAACCAACGCCCCCCACCTGTGCAGGCCTCGGCCGTATTGGACAGGGAACGTGTTCCTCGTGGTGCCCCCAGGACCGCGGTCGGGTGCACACTGGAGCGGATTTCCCGCGCCGTCCCCCACCCCCACCCTCCGCGCCAAGCGAACCCCCAAACTTCATGGGCCGCGGTGCCCCGCCCGGCCCCGCGCCTTACCTCGCTGGGGTTGTTCTGCGGCGGCGGCGGCAGCGGCGGCTGGGCCGCTCAGTCCCACATTGTCCCCGGGAAAGGCGGCCGCTCACAACTGCGAGTGACATCAGCTGCGAACAATGAGGGGTTTGACAGACGCGGAGCCCGGCCGGCCCGGAGCCCGGCTCCGCGCCCCCCCCCCCCCCACCCCCCCGGCCCGCCTGGCCCGGCCCCGCCCCGCCCCCTCCCCGGATCCGATTACAGCGCGGCGGGCCCGCCCCAGCAGCCCTAGTGCCGCAGCCGCCCGCCCCGCCCCGCTCCGCGCGGTCCGGCGCCCCGAGCGGCCACCGCTTCCGGGAGGGAGCGTTGGACCCTTCCCCTGCGGCTCACCGGGGCCCCGGGATCCTCCCCGTGCGGCTCTCGCCTGGCCCGTTCTTCCCGCCCAGCGCTTCTACCCAGCTCCCCGTAGCCTTCATTTCAACCCAGGCTGCGCCTCCCGGCTTCTGTCCCACGGCCCTCCGCCCTGTGCCGACTCTCGCTTTCTTAGCCATCCTTTACTCCGGGGTCCAGCCCACCAAGACCGGCCACCTACGGCTTCCGCACATCCGCCCAGGACAGGTTACCCTACCGGCCGGAGGAGGGGCCTGAGAGCTGTGTGTGGCCCTTTAGCACCCAGTCCCGTGATCCCTCAAATCTACTGGCCAAATTCCTTTTGGAGCAAGGGTTGTAAGGGATGGAGCGCCATTAAATCCTTTACTAGGAAAGAGATAGGAGTTGGGAGGGGAGTAATTGAGGCTTCCCCTCCCCCATCCTAGAGCAGATAGTCTCCCCTTTTCAGTAATCGGCTCATGCGGGTCCCACTGACCTCCACCTCCCCCCTCAGCTGAGTCTCTTGGCACCTGGATGTGTGTGGGTGGGGAGGGGAATCCAATCTTCCTTTCCCTCCATCTGGCCTAGTGGACAAAGGGCAGGGGGACCATCTGGTCCCGCCAGGGTGGGGGAGGAGCCCACAGTGGCAGTCCCAAGGGGAAGGGGGAGGGGCGGCGCTCCGGAGACAGCAAAAGCATGTGAGGGTCTAATTGCATCACTTTATTTCAGGGGCCTCCACAGTCGGTCTCCCCATCCCACTCCCAAACCTCATAGCAGGAAACAAGCTTGGCTGAGAAGATTCATGCTTGATGACCCGGGGAGACGTGCAGGCACCCCCCAAAAAAGAAGGGAAAGAGAAAACTGGGGAGAACTGAAAGGCAGAGGGGTGCACCTCCTCTTCTGAGGAAGTAATTCTGGTCTGGGACCAGTTGCAACTTGTAGGTAGGAGAAATCTAGGGCTGGCCACATCTTTATCTCGGCAAGTCCAGTCTCTTACAAACCCAGAGACTGCACAGGTACCCATAGCAAGCATGTGATGCAAAGCTGCATAGCAAAGTGAGTGTCAGCCCAGTAAGGTGGACCTTGTGTGCTGCTTTCAAGGGAAGGGGTCTGTTTGGGTATGGGACGGATCTAAACAAGCATTCATACATGTATGTGTGTGTGTGTCATCTGTGGCCTGTGAGGGGTCGGGGAGCGCCTGAAGAAGGAGGCGCAGTGGAAAGAAAGGCAGAAGTGAAAAACCCAAGCAAAGGAACCTGTAGAAGTGCATGCATTACCCTACCTACAATCAGATTTCTTCCCTTGAATCCGAGGCCTTACCATTTGATTTTCAACTCCTTAATCCGATCTGCCAGTGCAAGAGAAAAGCAGAAACCACAGGAACCCCGGACAGATGTATAGACAGACCTGTTCCAGGTGATGCACAAGCCAGAGACCAGAAGACAGCGAGAGATCCCAGAGCAGGCAGGATTACGTCTCATGCTAGCCCCTGCAGGAAATCCAGCAGCCCTGTATGCCACTGGTCTGGCTTGTCCAGGTAACAGGGATGCCCCGCCTTTTCCAAGACCAGCACTCTGTGGTTGGGCAGTTGCTTCAGGTGCTGAAAGCTGGAGGAGCCCATGGGGTCCTGGTCTCCATACACAATCAGAGCTGGGGTCTGCGAGGGAGGAAAGGAGGAAAGAATCAAGGGGCTTGCCACACCAGCCCAGCTCCAACGCTCATCAGCACTTCGTGCCCACCTGAGGAGGAGAGACAAGCCAACCTAGCAGATGGGAACATGGGTTTGTACCTTCCCTGGTACAGTTTTGGTTTGGTTTGGTTTTATGAGACAGGGTTTTTCTGTGTACCCTTGGCTGTCCTGGACTCACTTTGTAGACCAGGGCTGGCCTCGAACTCAAAGCGATCCACCTGCCTCTGCCTCCCGAGTGCTGGGATTACAGGCGTGCGCCACCACACACAGCCCTGGTACAGTTTTATACAAGGATTGGCCTAGTAACAGGCTAAGTCAGCCAAAACGAGTCAGGTGGTCAGATCTCCCCAGAAACCACCCAGTTGGTTACCCAGCTCCCAGATGAAGAAGACCCAGAGATGGACCCTGCCTTGCTCCTGACGTGCCATCTCACTGACACACACAAACCTTAACACTGGCATAGTCAGCGGCACTGATCTTGTCTGTGCAGATGGGAGCCACTGGTACATAGCCCCGGAGTTGGGATCCAGGGGCCACAAGGAAGGGCAGTGCATACATGCCACTTAATGATGGGCTGATCACAACTGGGGGTCCCAGCTGCAAGGCATCCACTACAGCTGCTAGGAAGCCGCCAGGAGCCAGTTCTCCAATAGGGGCAGGAGCTGCTGCTTCCTTGGAACGCCCAAGACCTGAGGGGGATTCAGTGTAGGAGAGAGACAAAGGCAGTGAGTGGGAAGGGTTCCTTCTTCTAGCAAGTGCCCCTAAGTCAGTCTCTCCGTGCCAAAGTTCATGGAACACCCAGTGGGCGGAATTCACTCACTCCCACAGGCCATTGTATCTGTGGCAAGAATGTGACAATACTTTGTAGGACTAACAGTGTCCTGAAAAGCTCTGAAGTCTATCAGGCCTAGACCTGAGTCCCAGTTCTCCATTGGTCCTATGAAGATGACCAGAGGTAATGGCCTCCTGGCCCTCCTCAGCTGTTTAAAACGGGGACAAGGAATGCACCTGCCATTTAAACTTGTGAAAATTAAGGTAACAGTTTAAAAGGCACCTAGTCCTGAATTGACAACAACAGTGCTGCTCCACTGGGACCAGTCAGCCCCCAGCCGCCGCTGCAGCTGCCCACCCCACCCCTGCGCAAGCAACATTAGTGTAGACTTCACCCTGAAGCTCAGCCCAACCCACTGTTGGAAGCAAGCCTGGCCAGGCCGTAAACCTGAAACCATATCGGCTTTGGCCACGTGAGGGAATTAGATCCTGTCAGATAGGCTATGCCTCCAATTCCTCACGTGACACTATAAGGGGTGGGGCCTGGTGATCCAGGTTATGACAGGCAATCTGGGAGCAGTTTCCACCTCCTTCAGTGCCCAGCTCAAGGACTCTGCTTGGAAATAAGTGACCAAGTATTTAGCCATCCGTCAGGCCCTACCCATGTCTTCCAAGGCTCTGGAAGACTCAATTGTCACTGTTCCCACCAGCCTGTGAGTATGGCTCTGTCAAGGTACTTCCAATCAGCTCAGCAACCTTTACTACCTGTCCAGTGCTAGCTAATGCATCCACACAGATAACCTCGTTCCGTGCCCATCAGAGACAGTCAGCAGCAGGAGTGTGGTACCTACCGTTACAATAAGGGAAGTGAAACCCAGAGACATCGAAAGACAGGCCCAGCAACAGTGTAAAGCAGCTGAGCAGTGTATCGACCCTGCTAGAGCAAGACTAAACGAGTTCAAAGGTCTGTGCACTGTGTCCCTAACTCGGTCAAACTCAGGGCCCAGGCTGGCTAAATCTTTTCAGTCCTCCTCCATCTTCAAGTTTTGCCCCCAACCCTGGCCCAGAAGCCTACCCCGAGAAGTACCTGGCAGATCAATGGCCACGGCCCTGTAGCCAGCCTCGGCCAGCTTATGCAGAGTACCCAGGTTGTGCCAGGTTTCAGAGGAGAAGCGGATGCCGTGCAACAACAGCACAGAGAAGCGAGCGGTCTGCCCGCTGCCAGGCTTTGCCTCTCTGAAGAAGAGGCCCTGGCCCTGCACCTGGATGGTGCCCTCACGCCGATCCACACTGGCCATGCCCGATGGTGATGGTGCCTGCAGTTCAAAGGCAGGCTGATGAGGAATAAAAGAACATCCTGCCCGAGGGCAGCAGGGACCGCTTAGGTAGCTAAAGGTCTCTAGGATCGGAACTGGGGTAGGAAGAAGCAGGTGTTACTTCTGTCTTTTCCCTTCAGTGGTGTGATGATGAACTTCAACTGTCTTAACAGAAACATGGCAGACTTAGGAATGTCACTTAAGAACTTTAAGAAAAACTGCCCAGCGGTGGTGGTGCACGCCTTTAGTTCTGGCACTCGGGAGGCAGAGGCAGGTGCAGATCAAGGCCACCTATCTGCAGAGTGAGTTTCCAGCGAGCCAGGGTTTCACAGAGAAACCCTGTCTTGAAACAACAACAATAAAGGAAAAAAAAAAAAAAAAGAAAAGAAAAGAAAAGAAAGGACTATGCAAAAAAGTGAAGAATCCAGGTAGATGTCTCCACCAGTTAAGGTATCTGCTGGTATTAAAAACTAGAATCTGTGACTATTCAATACTAGTTCATAGACAGTGGGTAGGATTAAACCAGGTTATCCATGAAAAAAAAATAAGCCTGATACATGCCTAGAACATAGTAAGTGTCCAATCGAGGGTAAATACTGTCTTTCTTAGCCTCATCTACACCAGCACTATCTTACCGTGGCTGAACTAGCAATACAGGTTAAGAATGAGACCAAGTTTGTTTGGGATGAAGGCCCTTTTTCCAGAGGCAGGAACACATGCGCCAGTCGGTCGGCAAGGACTTTGGCGTTCCCGACTGCCAGGAACGCCGGGTGCTCGGCAGCGCGCTGGCCACTGGAGCGCAACCAGTTGACGCTGCGGTCATCCGCGCTGCTAAGGCTCCCTCGGTCCTCTGGCGCACCACAGTACCGAATCCCTGGGTCTGTCTGGAGGAAGCCCGGGAATAAGGGGCAGCCCAGAGAGAGGTGACCGGGAGAGCCAGAGAGGAGAAGACTTGGGGCAGGTGGGTTCTGAGTGGAGATGCAAAGAAAGAGCGCTGGGTGGTACCTGGGAATGTGCGCGGTCTTCCGCAGGGAAATGGCGCGTGCGGTTGGCGAGTGGGGGAAGAGAAGTAGGAAAGGAGCTGGGCAGGGAGGTGGGGACAGGCGTGGGCGTTCTGGGCGCCCTCTCTTGGTCACAGCTACCACTAGGCTCGTGCACGCCTTAACCCTTCGTTCTTTGATAGAACTCGTTTCCCCAAGCCCACCCCTATCCCCATGTGCCCAAGAGCAGGGTTGAAGGAGACCTTGACATCCTCAGCGATCTGCCCCACACGGAAGTGGCCTGCCTTGAGCGTGAAAGCTATTTCTGGTATCTCTGCTGTCCGGCTCCCACCCCCGCCCTCACCCCGAGTCAGGACAGTTCAGGACGAGTTGTGCACCTGTCATGAAGCTGACATCCTACACATCTGAGCATAAGGTTCTGCCAAAGTTCAGCCAGGTGGCATGGGAGTCTGTTCCGTGCCTATAGAATGAGTCCGGTTAATGCCAACCTTGGCAGGGTACCAATCAGGCTCCGGGGCCTGGTCGCAATACAGAGGCCTGAACCTGGGGCAGAGCAGACGGTGGATCACAGGTTGCCAAACAATAACAGGCATCCTGATCAGACTAGGCTCAGAGGTCACCTCCGGCTCTGACCGGGCAGGGGAATGGGCAAGTAACGGAAGTGCTTGGGGGGCCGGGCGGTGGTGGCACGCGCCTTTAATCCCAGCACTCAGGAGACAGAGGTAGGCAGGTTTCTGTGAGTTCGAGGCCAGCCTGGTCTACAAAAGAGTCCAGGACAGCCAAGGCTACAAAGAGAAACCCTGTCTCGAAAAACAAAACAAAGCTGGATGGTGGTGGTGGTGCACGCCTTTAATCCCAGCCCTCGGGAGGCAGAGGCAAGTGGATGGCTGTGAGTTTGAGCCCAGCCTGGTCTACAAAGTGAGTCCAGGACAGCCAAGGCTACACAGAGAAACCCTGTCTCAAAAAACCCAAAAAACCAAAAGGAAAAAACAAGAAAAGAAAAAAAAAGTGCTTGGGCAGAAGCCTGGAGCTGCTCGGTAACAATAACATCACCTGGCATTTACACTAGGAGACTTCTGGTGCCAGGAATTCTTCTGAGGCTTGACCCGTCCTTAAGTCCTATGCAGCGAGTCCTTTCCTAAACATTTTGAAACAAACACCTGCAAAAAGTAAGGAACCCAGTGGTTCTCGGCTCGCAGGCCTCAGGCCAACAACAATTCCGATAATCTGGGCCTAACGGGGGCGGGCCTCTGTGCTTTGGGGCACCGCCCCAAATCCTCCCTTGGTAACCAGGCAGGGCCTGCAGCTGCGTACTGCGCAAGCGCGCCTGGGTGGCCCGACTTCGGCCCTTTGATTGCTAAACTGGGGCCAGTGCCACAGCCACTGGGCCTTTTGGCTGTTGGTTCCGCCTAGGCCAGGCCCCGCCTCACCGGAGCCCTCCTGGTCACCCTGTCGACTCGGTGAGTGTCGCCGGGGAAGGAGGCCTGCAGGTGGTTCGGGGATCCGTCAACCTTGACCCCGCCGTTTGGGGCGGAGTCCTTCGGAAGGCGCAAGCGCTGAGTAACACGTGTGCAGTGTTCCTGTGCTGTGTGCGCGCCAAGTGTGTTCTTGAAGGTCTGGGTATAGGTGCTTCTCTTCGCTTTAGCGGGACGGGTGCGGGGAGGGCCGGGAATTAGGGGATGGGGTTAGTGGGGGCAGGTGTTCTCCTGTCTGCCCGCCTGCTTGCATGTCTCTTTTCTGTGTTTATCTCTGTGTATTTCTTTTGAGCATTGATGTGTGTCCCTCACCTAGTGCGTTCCTTCCCCATTTGCCCCCAGGTCCTTGCTTGCTAGTAGTTTGTCTTTCGCTGGGCTTTTTTTTTTTTTTTTTTTTTTTTTTTAACATTTATTTATTTATACTGGGGTGGGGGGCACATGGGAGTTCAAAGAGAACAAGTTGCTGGAGTCCGTTCATCCTTTTCATCACGTAAATTAAGCCAGATTGTCAGGCTTAGCAGCAGATGCCTTTACCTGTAACTCTGCCCCGTTAGTACTTTATTTACGGAGGGGGGAGGGGGCGTGGCAAACACATACAATGCAGCATGTGTGGACGTCAGAGGACAGTCTTGGGAACTGTTTCTTTCCTTTCATCCTATGGGTCCTGAATATGGCCCTTAGGATGTTAGACCTTGTCTGCAAGTGCCTTTATCCACTGAGTCGTCACACAGGCCACTTAAGTATTTTGGTTCAGAGTCTAATACATATATGTGTGTGTGTGTGTGTCTTGACCATCCAATACTCCTGCCTCAGCAGTATCACAGTTTGGGCACTTGTCTTTGTTGTTATTGTTGTTGCTGGGTTTTTGTTGTTTGTGACAGGGCCAGAGCTCTCAGGTTTGCATCTATCCCTCTCCCAACTCCACCCAGTGCTATCTCTGAGGTCAGAGCCGTGTGTGTGTGTGTGTGTGTGTGTGTGTGTGTGTGTGTCTTAAGGGTTCGGTGTGGTTTTTGTGTTTGAATACTCTGAGGGTCTGCCTGTGGTTTTGTGGGCGTTGGTTCTACCCCTCTTACTTCATTCAACCTGTAATGCCCCTGTCTCAGTCTCTGTAGCTTCCATGCCTCTGGATCGGTTGGTTTTGTTTTTTTGAAACAGTGTTTCTCGGGTTGGAGAGGTCGAGGTTAAGAGCACTGGCTACTCTTCCAGAGGTCCTGAGTTCAATTCCCAGCAACCACATGGTGGCTCACAACCATCTATAATGAGGTCTGGTGCCCTCTTCTGGTGTGCAGGCACATGTATAGGCAGAATACAGTATAAATAAGAAACAAATATTTTTAAAAAGAGAAAAGAAACAGTGTCTCTCTATATAACCCTAGCTGACCCAGAACTCCTTATGTAGACCAGGCTAGCCTCAAACTCACAGAGATCCTCCTGCCTCTGTCTCCTGGTGCTGTGATTAAAGCCATGGGCCATGATGTGTGGCTTATATATGATTTTGAACTCACATATGTCCAGTTATCTCTGCCTTCCTGATAACTGACTGTTGTGTGACAAAACTTTTCCTGGGGCAACAAAGCACACTTCTCTACTCACCTTCAGATAGGAAGCCCATGACAGACGAAGTACGGATACCACCAAAGTCCAACTTAGTGAACCACTTTTTATTGGTGTTACTTACAGCAGAAGCAGAAATGACTCAAAGACATCACAAAGCCCACCCCAGCATGGGTGACGTAATGATTAAAAATGAAATGCCACGAAACCTATATGAATGTGAAGAGATTTATTTGGGGGAGGGAGGTGGGAAGAGGAGTTAGGTTCTGAGTGGGCCATGAGGGCAGAGAAACAGTGGGAGAGAGAGAAAGGGAAAGAGAACACTCCTTAGAAAGGGCAAGAGACTAGGCACTGGGGAGGCAGAGATAGACAGATCGCTGTGAGTTCGAGGCCAGCCTGGTCTACAGAGTGAGTCCAGGAAAGCCAAGGCTACACAGAGAGACCCTGTCTCGAAAAACAAAAAACCAAAAGAAAAACCCAAAACCTAAAAACTAAAAAAGAAAGGGAAGTGCAAGAGAGTGAGAGAGGTAAGAGAAAGAAACACAAGATGCATTTACCCTTTTATATCCAGGGCAGGGGCACACATCTGGTGGTGGGTGGCCTGTGATGATGTCAGAGGTTGCTAGGCAGCCGAGAGGCAGGCCACTAATATGCCAGCCAACGGATATCAGTTCACATGAAAGCTGGGAACTTGAAGCACACTGCACAGCCTGCCTGCAGTTCAACAAGTTGGAGAGCGTCCTTAGTTGGTTTAAACCCCTTCCAGGCAGCCCCGCTGGTTTCTCTTCTTCAGGGAGCTGGTCTGCTCTCTGGGTCTTTGCAGCTTAGCTTTATCTGGTCTGAGAGGGACTCTCAGCTTTTTTTTTTTTTTTTTTAAAGATTTATTTATTTATTTATTATGTATACAGTGTTCTGCTTGCATGTACTCCTGCAAGCCAGAAGAGGGCGCCATATCACATTACAGATGGTTGTGAGCCACCATGTGGTTGCTGGGAATTGAACTCAGGACCTTTAGGAAGAGCAGGCGGCGCTCTTAACCACTGAGCCATCTCTCCAGCCCCGACTCTCAGCTTTTACTTACAGGGAAGTGTCTGCTGAATCTTGTCTGTTTTAGGGAGTTCTTAAAGCTAATTTTTGGTTCACCTGTAGTGAGAAGTCTGGAACTTTTGGTTTCTTTAAAAAACACAGAGCCGGGCATGGCCTTTAATCCCAACACTCGGGAGGCAGAGGCAGGTGGATCTCTGTGAGTTCAAGGGCAGCATAGTCTACAAAGCAAGTCCAGGACAGCCAAGGCTACACACAAATACCCTGTCTCGAAAAACCAAAATAAAAAATAAAAAATAAAAATAAATAAAAACACAGAAATGTCAAAAAACAAACAAACAAACAAAACCCACAGAAATGGGCCAGGTGGTGGTGGTGGCACAGGCCTTTAATTCCAACACTGGAAGCAGAGGCAGGCAGATCTCTGTGAGTTGGAGGCCAGCTTGGTCTACAAAGCAAGTCCAGGACAGCCAGGACTATAGAAGAAACCCTGTCTTGAAAAACCAAACACACACACACACACACACACACACACACACACACACACACAGAGAGAGAGAGAGAGAGAGAGAGAGAGAAATGGGGCTGGAGAGATGGCTCAGTGGTTAAGAGCACTGTCTGCTCTTACAAATGGACCCAGCATCTACATGCCAGCTCACAAACTCAACCAATGCACATAAAATAATTTTTTTAAAAAAACCACAGAAATGTTATAAGAAAAAGTTTTCATGTTGATCCCAGGTGTGGGGATTTGGGGCTGCTTTGAACTGACCACAGCAGCTGACTATGATTTGCCTTGTGTTCTAGCAGAGGCATGGTTTTGCCAGCTGTAGATAGTTTTTTGATTGTATGACCTTTGGAATTCTGGGAAGTTTTCAGAGGGTATTTAAATACTAGCACCCCAATAGGTGGGGTTGGTTGTGCTTTGTTAGTAGTCATGCTAAGGGGGGGGGGGGAAGAAATTAGATTCAGGGCATTCAGGGATCTCTCCCCCTCCCCTCTTACCTATCCTCCTTTCTCTCCTATCTAGTGATAGGGGGTGAAAGGGGGAATAAAGGGTGAGAAAAAGAAGAACCCACAAAGTAGCAAAGACCAGTCATATTCACCTCCCTGCTTAAGGAGCTCCCCTGCACCAAAAATATTTTGATCTCAGAGGAGATTGTTAACATAACAGGGCATGGGATTCTGTGAATGTTATTATTATAAGAGACTGACTATGCATAGGCCAGTGCGTGTGCAGAGAGGCGGCTGTACATTTAGGGGATAGTTTTGTTTTGTTTAAGATTTATTTATTATGTATACAATGTTGTGCCTGCATGTACACCTACAGGCCAGAAGAGGGCACCAGATCTCATTATAGATGGTTGTGAGCCACCCGTGTTGTTGCTTGGAGGTGGGGGGTGGGGGGAAATAATAGCTTCTTGAAAAGTGTTGGAAGCAAGACTCTTCGGTCTGTAGGAGTGTGCATACACCTGTGTGTTGTGGTTGAGGGGCATTCCAGTAACCAGAGCAAGACAGCTTAACTCCTTACCCTCCTCCACCTGCAGAGCAATCTGCATCAGAACTCCTACCATTGTCTAGTCTTGGGCACCCTGGGTTGCCATGGCAACGAATGACCATCCCCCCCCCCCTTCCTGAAAGCAACACTGGTTCACCTCTGGTAGACCACTAAGAGTGGTCTGTCCTGGATGCTCCACCCCTTGGGAACCTGAGCTAAAGGTGCGCTGGAGGCAGGCATCCTCCTCGGCTGCTCCAGGTTAGGAAGAAAAGCGTGCTCTCTCTCCGCCTGCCTCCTGATTTTCCATCAGCACTGGAGGATCTGCAGCTGCCCACATACTGCCTGCCCTCGGAGCTAGAGAGTGAGGCCTCCAGAGGAGCTCCACAGAGTCCACCAAGGTGGGTGTGGCCCAAGGCGGGGCCCCAGCTCCTTGCCCTACCTACCATACACTCAGTGTACACTCAATAAAAATGCACCCAGAATCCCAGAACAAGACAGGCATGTTCACTGTAGGCGCGATAAATGATGATAGGGACATCCCATCCCCACCGGCACAGGAAGCTCAAACAGGCACCAGGAAGTTATCTCAAGTTACAGACTCATGGCAGAGGGGAACCCTCCAACCAAGACCACCGGCCCGGCTAAGAAAGGCCCCACACTGGAGGAGACCACAAAGAAGATCCGTTAGCAGAAGGGAGGTGGGAGGTGGCAGGTTGGGGAATATTCTTCCTGGCCTTCGAGCTCCCCTCCTGTTTCTAGGAGCTCCTTCCTCCCAGCCCCCGACTCTCTCACACCTTTGCCTCAGCCTCAGCCTTCTCTGTGAACTATCCCATAGTGGTCGGCGGACCGTGACCTGTCCCCTCCTATTGCACAGCACATTCTGGTTTTAGCAGTAGTTTATTCATTGTGAGGAAAGAGAATCATTTGCAGGCACGCCCTCAGTGGGGGTCTCTTTGCGCACTTTGACCTTTTAGCAGCCTTCCCTCCTCCATCCACCACTGAGAACCCAGCCCATCCATCTCCTGCCAATACACTGTTTTCTTCCAAAAACACATGTGGCCTGGTGTTTGAGGAACTAGCCCCGGGTCCCAGTTCCCTTACTGTTGCTGCAGCGGCAGAGAATTCACCCAGAGCCTGAAATCCTTCATGTCAGAGAACTTATTTTCTGTGGCCTCTGAGTGGTTAATGTAGAGAGCCAAGCCCAGAGGCCATGGCTAGAAGAGCTAGTTTAGCTAACACAGAGATGATGGTGGCCACTAAATATGGCTATGCCAGATGGACCTCTCGTGCACTTCTTTCCATAGTGGGGTGTCCCAGACCTTTGCCCTGGCCTAAGACTTAGCTGGGGATGAGGATATAGACACTCTCACAGGGCAAGAGAAAGGGGAGTGGGGGGGGGTGAGGTCTTTCTCGGCCTATCTCTTCCTTTTTCTCCTCCAGGCTCTGCGGTACAGATCTTCATGAGCCGGTACCGGGCTGCCCTGGCGGGGCTAGGCCTGATACTCATTGTCCTACTGTATGTGGGGCTGCCTGGCCCACCTGAGCAGACTTCCCAGCTCCAGAGAGGCCTCAACGTCACAGTCCTAGCAGGACTCACCAGAGGCAACTCTCAAATCTTTTACCGTGAGGTGCTGCCGATCCAGCAGGCACGTAGGTGAGGGATCACCCAAGGGCTCGACGGAAGGGACCCTTGGTCTACCTCCCGAGGCTGAGAGCCTAGGAGGGCAGTGACAGACGCCTGGGAAGAAAGGATGGTGGCTGCTCAGGATCTCATACCACGTGTTCTCCCATGTGGTCTGCAGGGCACAAGTCGTGTTGCTCCATGGAAAGGCATTTAATTCGCGCACATGGGAGCAGCTGGGCACACTGCAGCTACTGTCAAAGAGGGGCTACCGGGCTGTGGCCATTGATCTTCCAGGTAAGTACTCCTACATTCAAGTTTAGAGGGGGTAGGCAGCCAGCAAGAACAGTCACCCGAAGGGAGAATTGGAAGAGTGGCAAAGCAGGGGCATGTGGCTCTCATGTCCAGACAGACCAGTTGCAGGTCACAGGAAGGCACCACAGTAAAAACCTGTTTGTATTTTCTACCTTGAAAACTACAGTGTGAGTTATTGCATGTCACAGAGAAAACAGAAAAGTGATTCGTTTTATGAGCAACCATCAGAGGGCATTTCACTGTGCTTTTTGTGACTATAATTCTTTTTTTTTTTTTTAAGATTTATTTATTTATTACATATACAATGCTCAGCCTGCATGTACACCTGCACTCCAGAAGAGGGCATCAGATCCCATTGTAGATGGTTGTGAGCCACCATGTGGGTGCTGGGAATTGAACTCACGACCTCTGGAAGAGTAGCCAGTGCTCTTAACCTCTGAGCCATCTTTCCAGCCCGTGACTATAATTCTTGTGGCTTTTTTTTTCCCCATTTGGGGGGTACACCTGCGGAAGTCGGCAGATAACTTGTGAAAGTTGGTTCCCTCCTTCCACCTTGTGGGTTCCAGGAATCAACCTCAGATCGTCAGGCTTGGCAGTGACCCCCATTACCCACTCACTAAACCGCCTCCCAGCCTCTTTCCCCTTTACCTGTACACACGGGCTATGCAACCCTCTGGGTTTGTTATTTCTAGTACTGTGGATTGAACCCAGGGCCTCAAGAATACTAGGCAGGCACTCAACCACTGAGCTGCACTCCTGGCCCCCGTGCTATCATTCTTCTAATTAAAACTGAAAAGTGGGAGCTAGAGCGGGTGGTGGTGCACACGCCTTTAATCCCAGCACTTGGGAGGCAGAGGCAGGTGGATCTCTGTGAGTTCAAGATCAGCCTGATCTACATACGAGTCCAGGACAGCCAAGGCTACACAGAATAACCCTGTCTCAAAAAAACACACACACAAAAAGTGGGGGTTGGGAGGGAGGTCTGTGGGTGGGTGAGTAGGGAGTGCCCAGGGACTAGAGAGATGACTCAGCAGTTGAGCATGAGCTTTCTTGCAGAGAATTTGAGTTTGTTTTCCAATACCCCTGCCAGGCAGCTCACAACAGGCTGTGATTCCAGCTCCAGAGGACCCAATGCCCTCTTCTGGCCTCGGAGGGAACCTGAATTCATATACATAAACTCTATACATGCAGGAATACACATATAAATTAAAAATAATCAAAACAAGTTTAAAGTGATGTCCTTAGACAGCAATGGCTCCCCTCTTTCCTCTCTAAACAGCTGAGAGTGACAGCCCCACTTCCGAGCCTTTCCATGTACACATGGGCCTGGTACTACAGACCTGTAATTGCAGCTACTCAGGAGGCTGAGGCAGGAGGATCCCAGATTTAAGGCCCGCCTAGACTACAGAGTAAGTTCAAGGAAGGCCTGGTAACTTAGTAGAGACCCTGTCTCAAGATAAAAAGGGGGGAAAAAAAGGCCTGGGAATATAATTCAGTGGTAGAGCTTCTGGCCTAGCATATGCAAGGCCCAGGCTCTTACAGAGGCTGGCCTATAAAAAGACAGACAGACAGAGACAACATTCCGGTTGTGTAATGGGGTTGGGAGTATTAGTGTCCTGTCTCCTTAATGAATAGATTTACACCTTAACTTCCCTGGCTAACATCATGGCTTGTGGATCAAGCCAGGTCCTGCAAACCTTCTTCTCTGCTGTTAATGCTGCAGAATGGACCATGGGAGGCATGGGCAGGCTTTGCCTGCTCATTAAGGACAATTGATGGGTCAGGGGCTATACTCTATATAAATACTATCTTACCTTTCGGAAGGCTCCATGGACTTACTCGTCCATGAGTCACTTAGGTGTCCATTCCTCGCATCTTTCTAACACTGGTTGTTAGCAGCTTAAAAGGTCAAGTGAGTCAGGTGGGTTCCAGGGACCAGATCCCGGTCATCCAGGTAAGTGCAGCAGGTGTTTCTTATCCACTGAGCCAAGTCACTTGCTGGAAAGACGGTTTTTCTAATGGGCCTATTATATTATAAAACCTTGCTTCTGGGAGTAGCTGGAATAGAATGTGCTATGTCTTCATCTCCCCCCCCCCCAAGCCCCCCCACTGTGGTAGGCAGGAAGTCCTGAGCACTTCCTAGCTCCTCTCAGGTAGTGCCTGCTGCTGTCCCCAGGTTTTGGGAACTCAGCACCTTCAAAGGAGGCGAGGACAGAGGCAGGGCGAGCAGAGTTGCTGGAGCGAGTGCTGCGGGGACCTACATGTGCAGAACGCTGTATTGGTGAGCCCCTCGCTGAGTGGCAGCTACGCCCTACCCTTCTTGATGCGAAGCCACCACCAGCTACGTGGATTTGTGCCCATCGCACCCACCTCCACCCGGAATTACACACAGGAACAGTTCTGGGCTGTGAAGGTACTTAGACAATGATCTGCAAAGTTCCTGGCATCCTGCCCCTGGCTTGTGTCATGTGGGGGTGGGGGTGGTCTTAGAGGGCTGGTCCCTGCAGTTGGATGGAAGAGGTAGAGTGTGGAGACAGGGCTCCACAAACGAATAGCTTGTGGGTCGGGTCCTCACCAAGCCCCTGGATCAGCAAGTTCTGGCCTTGCCCTGCAGACCCCAACTCTTATCCTGTATGGGGAATTGGACCACACCTTGGCACGGGAGTCACTTCAGCAGCTCCACCACCTGCCCAACCACTCTGTGGTAAAGCTACCCAATGCGGGGCACGCCTGCTACCTGCACAAGCCGGAAGCCTTCCACCTCGCCCTTCTTTCTTTCCTTGACCATTTGCCTTGAATGGACTCACTTCCCAGGACTGACCTTGAAGGGTCTAGACCCTCTCTTTCCTCTTCCAGGGTGGCAGTCCCTGGCCGGCGGTTGGGGGACGACAGAAGATCAAGGCCAGCCAGGACTTTGGATTTCATCCCACAGGCACAATAAAGAAAGGCCTTTTTTTGTCTTGCCTGGAAAGCGACATTGTTCCTGACTTGTATGGGGAAGCTGGGAGTGAGAGCCAAGTCTGTATAAATGCGAGTGTACTGCTTCCTCGTAATCTGTGCTCCCTTCTCTGTGACAGTATCTGCAGGGGAAATGGTTTTGGGTTTAGATGCGATTAAGTGTAATGCCTGGTGACATAGGACTGAGGGTGCTAAGAGGTGAGTGTTAGAGAGGAAAGCAGAGTACGTGAAGGTGGAGATAGGGTGTGGTTTAAGAATTAAAACAGTATCTGTTGTTGAACCATCAAACCAGTTTGTTTCCTTGTTCCCCTAATAATAAGGACTTCAACCCCAGGAGGGTGGGATGGACCCCTCCTTCATCCTCCCCGACTGCTCCCTTGGTCCCAGGGTTGAAGTCTTCTGCCCCTTCCCCTCCCCAAGCTGGCTCAGCCTCTGGAACAGAGGGCAAGTCTTGCCAGGAGTACAAAGCGCAGCTAGGTGCACAAGTGGGCAGCTACAGTTACAAACTGCTTGCTGGTGGCCAGAGGAACAGCAATGCCTCTGTTTCTCTCTTTGCTGGAGGCCGAGGAGATTAGGGTTCGGCGTAGGGTCAGCCAAGGGTGCTCTTTCCCCATCTCCCATACCGAGAGATGTCACAATTATACTTGATTCATCCGGTAGGACATGGCGCCCGGCACCTTCACCATCTCAGACTCTTAAGTCACACACATGGTTGTATCCACCGTTACACAGATTTGGCCACACCGAATCACGTTCACAGAGTCACACATTCTCCCATCCAGGCAGTTATCTTTCATTTATGGTTATGGCACCTTGCCGAGATGTCCACTCTCCTGGCCAGGGTTAGAACCCCATTGGCACACTGGCATCCTGGAACTCACAGGGTGGGAAGAGCAGACATTAAACAAAACCTCACTACAGGAGGAATGAGGCAGCCTGGGAGGGCCTCCCATAGGAGTGGAGGCAAGAAGAAGACGGAGGGGACAGGATGCATTTTACAGCTCGACACCTAGAGAGCACATGAATATCAACGCAGCTGCGGCGGCGACTTTTAGCGCCAGGCCCCGCCCTCGTTTTTCGCCCTATCCGGAGGCTTCAGGGGAAGGCGGGTCCTCTGGGGGCGGGACTATCCTGGGCTTGCTGTCCAGGTTGCAGGGCGGGGCGTGCGGAGGGAGGAGCTGGCCTCAGCAAGGAGGACCCAGGAGGTGGATCCCAGATCCAAGCTTCCAGTTACCCAGCACAGGCCCCACGCAGAGCCAGGCAGGGACAACGGCGCCGACTCCGCCTCGGGAACTGGGACAGCCCTTACAATCCTCAGTCTCCGCCCCTCCACCCTGCCCTGACCACGTGGTGGGTGGCCCCGGGTGGTTTTGAGATTGCGACCTCGGTGGACTCTAGAGTCCCGGCCACAGTTTCGAGAGGGCCCTGAGAGAGGACAGCACAGGACCGAGACCTGGAGAGAGCAAGGTTAGGGGACGTTAGGGGAGGGGTTGTTGGGTCTGGGGCTCAGTGACTCTGTGGCATGAAAGCCCGGCCTTTGGGAGAAATATTTTGAGGAGGTGTAGGGAGTCAATGTCTCGTTCAAATCGAGTTCTACTTCCTTAGCTGGCTCTGAGCCTTAGCTTTGTCTCATACCAAGTGGGCACTCAGAGGCACAAACTTACTTCCTGGCACTCTTTTGGGCATTACATGAGGAAATGTTTAGAAAGCAACCAGCACAGCGCCTGGCACAGAATAGGGGAGTCAAACTAAGGGATCATCCTCCTATTAGGAACAACATTGCAAAAGCCAGGGTGCAGGCACAGTCCACTGGGCCCCAGCTGCTAGGAGGCGGGAGAGGAGAGTAGTAATTAGCTATTCACTTTGCCCATGCCAGCACGCGGCGCCATGACCACCAAGGGTCCCGAGTCCGAGCACCCCTCCGTGACGCTCTTCCGCCAGTACCTGCGCATCTGCACTGTGCAGCCCAATCCTGACTATGGTGAGAATGCAGGGGCTTGTGATGGGGCCTCACAGGCTGGGAGGATGCTATGCACTGTCTTTAACAGCTGCCACCCTCCACTCTACTGTTTCTTCTGCCTCCCTTCCCATAGCTGCAATGGGTTCCACTGTTCACCACCAACACCCCTTATCCTATGCTGTGGAGCTTAGCTTTCTCATGGTTACTCCTGGCAGCTGGTTAAGGAAGGAATGGCTTTACCTCACCCCTCAAAGGCCAGAGTGGTGTAGGGAGACTGAGGCAACCAAAAAGAGATACCTCATTCCACCCTCCGCCCAATCTACCAAAGTTAGACAAAGGCCACAGGCTTAGGGAATCGAGCTTGGTGGCTGGGAACCTTGTGCTGTATGTGCATGGGTCGCAATCCTGTTCTACGATTTTACAAGCTGAGGCACTTTGGGTGAGCCTCTTTATCTCTGAGTTCTCTATCTTTAAGGGAGATAGCACCCGCCCTTCCCGGAGTATCACTGCCAGGCCAAGAACACCGCGTTCCTTGGGGACACAGATGTCTTTGGGGCTAACATCTCTGGGCTGGCAGGTACCAGCAAACGCTGTACCAAGGCTCTTTGTTTTCCCAGGAGCTGCCATCGCCTTCTTTGAGGAACAAGCTCAAAAGCTGGGGCTGAGCTGTCAGAAAATAGAGGTGAGTCTGGGGCCATGAACAGAGTGGGGTCACCGGCTGGGGCCACCTGGCCACCTGGTGCTGACTGCTTCCTGCCCTGACTCTCTGCAGGTGGTGCCTGGCTATGTGATCACTGTGCTGACCTGGCCTGGCACCAACCCTTCACTCCCCTCCATCTTGCTAAACTCCCACACGGATGTGGTACCCGTCTTCAAGGTATGCATGGAGGCTTGTGTGCAGGCCTGGAAGACAGACACAGTGTAGATGCATGATTTCCCGGGGACCCATGGTGCCGATTCCACCACTCTTTTTTGGCTTTTTTTTTTTTTTTTTTTTTTTTTTTTCTCCTTCCCCTGAGACAGAGACAAGATCTCACTATGTAGCCCTGGCTGTCCTGGAACTCACTCAGAGATCCCACCTGCCTCTCGAGTGCTGAGTGCTCTGCCATGCCTGGTTTATCCACCAGTAACTTAACACTCCTATGGCATGGTTCCTTACAAACAGCCTTTGTCCAGTAAAGGTTCTGTGCTAGGAAGCGGGTAAAGGCAGGAGGCAAATAGGGGGTGGAAATCAGGTAGCTGTTTTCTTTCTTTCTTTTTTTTTTTCTGAGATAGGGTTTCTCTGTATAATAGCCCTGGCTGTCCTAGAATTCTCATTGTAGACCAGGCTGGCCTTGAACTCACAGGGATCTGCCTGCCTCTTCCTCCCAAGTGCTGGGAGTAAAGGTGTGTGCCACCACACCCAGCCAAGTAGCTATTTTCTTTAGCCTTCTATCTCTCTCACCATTTCAATTCTATGGCGGGTCCCCTCTTCCCACCTCTGCCCCCAGGAACATTGGCATCATGACCCCTTTGAAGCCTTCAAGGATTCTGAGGGCTACATCTATGCCAGGGGCGCCCAGGACATGAAGAGTGTTAGCATCCAGTGAGTATCCTGTATCCCCAGACCCCTGCTGGCCTTCTGGGCTCAGCGAGAGCATGGAGATAAGTTGAAAATAATCCCAAGCCAAGCAGCAATCATCATGACTTATATCTAAAGCAGAAAGTACTGTCATGACTATTTATGGATGGGGAAACAGGCCCAGAAAAGGGCAGGGAATTCTCTGGGGGCCCTGAAATACATGGCAGGAAAGGGTCTAGGCCATAAGACTACACCATGCGCAGCCTTAGCACTTGGCCTCTGCTCCCTTAGGTACCTGGAGGCTGTGAGGAGGCTGAAGAGTGAGGGCCGCCGCTTCCCTAGAACCATCCACATGACCTTTGTGCCTGGTAGGAGTGGTTTGGGGAGGGGCGTCTTTGAGAAGGAAGCTGTGTTGTGCAGCATCTCACCTAACCATCCCTGGCTTTTACAGATGAGGAGGTCGGAGGTCACAAAGGGATGGAGCTGTTTGTGAAGCGGCCTGAGTTCCAGGCTCTGCGGCCAGGCTTTGCCCTGGATGAGGGTGAGCAGGTTGGCAAGCCTCCCAGGTGTAGGGAGGCTGCAGGGGGAAGCTGAGTCACTCCACCCTGTGTACCTACTTTCTCCCTCAGGCCTGGCCAACCCCACAGATGCCTTCACTGTCTTTTATAGTGAGCGGAGCCCTTGGTGTAAGTATGGGTTTGGTGTGTGGGTGTGGGTGCAGGGGGTAGGGGTGGGTCACTTGCTGCCTCTGTCCCTATAGCCATCCCCTAGGTCAGCTGACCAAAGCAACGAGTCCCACTGTGCAGCACCCTTTCCCTATGATATGTAGCTTTCACATGGTCACTCCTAGTTAATGGCTTCATCTCACCCATCAACAGCCACTTCTAGCCAGGTGGAAACTCAGCCAGTAAGACCCTGGCACAGCACAGGGTCTCTTAGAAGTTGATGCCTGAGGCATCGAGACTTTTGCCTCCCAGCTCTGTCCTTCCTGGGTTCTGAGGGCAAGCTTTTAACTGTTGCCAGGATCCTGCTCTCTGCCATGGGCTCGAGAGTTCAGAATCTGGAAAAGACCTAGGCCCACTGGAGGGCTGACGGTGTCTCCAGCTCTCTCTTGCTGAAAAACTCTCTCCCTCCCAGGGATACGGGTTACCAGCACTGGGAAGCCAGGCCATGGCTCACGCTTCATTGAGGATACAGCAGCAGAGAAATTGGTGTGTAGCCCCTGGGGAGTCTGGGCATTCAGGGGAGGGGGTATTCCGTCCCAGGGCCACTCTCACATGTCACCTCATACCCTCCCAGCATAAGGTTATAAGCTCCATCTTGGCATTCCGGGAGAAAGAAAAGCAGAGGTAAGGCAGCCCAGGAGGGGGGCGGTGTGTGTGGGTAGCTCCCGAAGGCTGTGTGAGCCAGGAGGGAGCCTTGCCTTGTGCTACCTACCTTCTCTTATCTGCCTGTCCTCTGCCTCCCCGCTCCCCGCTGCACCAATGCAGGCTGCAGGCAAACCCTCACCTGAAGGAAGGGGCTGTGACTTCAGTGAATCTGACTAAGCTAGAAGGTGGCGTGGCCTATAATGTGGTACCTGCTACTATGAGTGCCAGCTTTGACTTCCGAGTGGCACCGGATGTAGACATGAAGGTACCACCGCCTCCACCCTGGTTTGAGGGAGAGGGCCTGGGTTCTCAGACCTGTCCTAGAGGCTCAGCTCATGTCCCTTCCATCAGGCCTTCGAGAAGCAGCTGCAGAGCTGGTGCCAAGAAGCGGGCGAGGGGGTCACCTTTGAGTTTGCTCAGGTATTGACTTGGGACCTATGGTGAGGGAGCATCGGGGCCACAGGTGTCTGGGTTTACTGAGGATGGCAACAAGTATGTGCCTGGTGCTGCTACATACATGTGGCTCTTTCCTTAGCTGTAAGAGATATTTTGTGAGGGATAAAATGGGGGTCTTGCCTCATGTTCCCTATAGCGTGGAGTGGGGGAGGCACAAATGTTTGTGTGCTTTGTTGGGAGATTTGGAGTGTGGCTCCATTGGTTCGGTATTTGCCTAGCGTGCCTGAAGCCCTAGGTTTGATTCCCAGCACCTCATAAAGCAGGAAATGTGGCACGTGCCTATAATCAATCCTAGCACTCAGGTGGAGGTGGGAGGATCAAGGCCAGCAAGGCTACAATACAGTACAAAGGCAAGGGGTTGGGGATTTAGCTCAGTGGTAGAGCGCTTGCGGGCAAGCGCCAGGCCCTGGGTTCGGTCCTCAGCTGGGGGGTGGGGGCTGGGGGGAGGACAATACAAATGCAAGGTGGAGGGAGATGCACTTTTAATCCCAGCACTCTAGAGGCAGAAGCAGGCGGATCTCTGTGAGTTTGAGGCCAGCTTGGTCTATATAGTGAATTTGAGCACTGATAAGATTATGCGATTATGCACACATGTGGCCTAGGAAATTGGATCTTGTATTCCGAGAAGAGATATTCTGCCTCTCTGAGGCCCAGGGCACCTGAGTAACAAGCATTTGGGCTAGGATCTGAAGCAAGAGTTGAAGCAAAAGACCCAGACCTAGGGCATTTGAAAGACTGGAAGAGGACCCGGGGCTGTGCTGGCCACTGGGAAGCCTGGCAGGTGGGTGGGTGGGTGGGTGTGCCGTGTGCCAAACACAGCACATTCTACAAGTAGAGCCTCATGCCCTAGTCCTTACCCTGCCATTTCCTCCCCTCTGCAGAAGTTTACAGAGCCCCGAATCACACACACCGACGATACAGATCCCTGGTGGGCAGCTTTCAGTGGGGCCTGCAAGGAGATGTGAGCATCGACCAGTAGCCCAGATCCCAGACCCCTCTTCCTCCTGTCGTCTCCCCGCTTTCCCACCATCCTGTGTGCCCTCCTCTGGCTTCCTCCCCATTTACCAGGCTCTTCCCCTGCAGGAACCTCACTCTGGAGCCAGAGATCTTTCCTGCTGCCACTGACAGCCGCTATATCCGAGCGGTGAGCTACTCACCCACAGGGCAGTGCCAGCAGCGGGGAGTCTGAAGGTTGCCTTTCCCCTAACAGTGCCTTATCACCCGTGCAGGTGGGGATCCCAGCGCTGGGCTTCTCACCCATGAACCACACCCCCGTACTGCTGCACGACCACAACGAGCGGCTGCACGAGGCGGTGTTCCTACGCGGGGTTGACATATACACACGCCTACTCTCTGTGCTGGCTAGTGTGCCCGCCCTACCTGGTGAAAGCTGAGCCCATGCCTTCCAACCCCAGCAGCCTTTAGCCCAACCACTGCCAAGGCCCTGTTGCCCCTGCCCAATAATAAAGCCAGTGTTGGATGGGGTGTTCTTTATACTGTGGACAATCACGGATGGAGACTTTTCTCTGGGGATTTGTTAGCATCTCCAGTTCACAGGGGGAAAAGTGAGCCTGGGTTTGGGACCTCTCCTATTGTCCTAAACTGCTCTGTCCCTCTTGGCATGGCACAACATTCAGTACCACACATCTGTGCACAGCTGGAGAGCCCAGCTCCTGTGTCAAGAGGATACCAAGGGGCTGGAGAGATGGTGCACTAAGCACCGATCAAAATCCCGTGAGTACAAGACAGGCGAGATGGAGCTTTTTATGTAGTTGTAGAAAGAAAATCCAAACCCTGGTGTGTAGCCTACCAAGGGCCAGCACTTTGAACCCTTACACACTGAACCTTGCCTAAGGTCCTAAAAGACAAGGCTGCCTCTCCGGCCCTCCCCACCTATGTGATCAGATCCCATACATAGGTAGCAAGGAGACCAACATACACCTCAGAGAGACCCTATCATGGGCTAAACCTGCAGCATCTCAGCATCCCTTGGAGTCACCAAAGGGCCCAAGGTTGGAGTAAGGCTAGTTGTGAAGGTTAGCTGTACTGGAAAGGACCCACTGTTTTACAGAATGCCTCGGAAACACCAGCCACTTACTTTTTGCACTGAAGGCTAAGATCCTACCAGATGGATCAGGCAGTGGTGGCACATCTCAATACTCAGGAGGCAGAGGCAGACAACCACTTAGACTATCCTGGTCTAGAAAGTGAGTTCAGGACAGGCAGGCTACACACAGAAACTGTCTCCAAACCCAAGACCCTACAGGAAGCTGGAATAGTGGTTCTTGCACCCTTGGAGGCTAAACCACAGCAGTCACGGCCCAGCTGGCTCAGTAGGCTGGTAAAAGCACTTGCTAATCCTGATTGCAGTTGAGTTCTAATCCCAGACATCCTCTCACCTACACTGCATCACAGCACCCACACACCAAGAAATATAAAACAGAAAGGTCCCGTGCCAGGCTGACAGGACGGCTTAAACACTTGTAACCCAGGAACCTTCCCCAGGATGGTCCTAACACAAGTTGTCTTCTGAGTTCCACTTAGGAATCCCCATCCAGAACACTAGAAAAGATTTTAAAGGGCCAGGCCACTGAGGCTGTAAGGCCCATCACAACCCTCATCCTCCCTTCCCACATCCAGCAGGACCCAGCAGTGGCCCTGCCCTACCCAAGAAGGTTATTTAAGACTTCTTCCATTCCCTCAGTTCTGAGGTGCCCCTCCCTTGCAGCTCAGGATCCTACTTCCTGACTCCACCCCTTCCTGACCCCTTTTTATTCAAGAGGCTGAAATCTTCCCCCACACCAGAGGGCAGCAATTCTACCCTCGGCCCATGACAGACATGCGTTAACAGAGCTTGCCTCAGGTTTATTTGTAAAAACAGCATAGGACACAGGTCATCTGTAAATAGTGTGTAGGTGGGTGTGTCACACCAGTCCATCTGTCTTCACATAGGCAGAAGCCTTTTCTATGGGGCCTTCACAGGGGCCTGGGCAGCTTTGGGAGCCTGAGCTGGGGCTGCAGCCTGGGCCTTAGCTGCTGCTTTCGCCTTGGTTTGAACCTTGGGCTGTGGTTGGTACAGCCGACGGCCCTTGCTCATGTAGCTTCGAATCTTCTTCCCAAGCTTGGGATGAGCGATGAAAGCGAGCCGGCTGAGTTTGCAGCTGGGGCCCTTTGGCATCTTGGGCTTAATGGCCTTAGGCTTCACAAGGGCCTTAATGGCCTCTGCACGGGCACTCATTGCCTTTGCGTTGTTTGCCTGCATCTTCTTCAGGCCTTTCTTGTTGTGCTTCTTGGCAAAGCGCATGTTCCTCAGGAACTTGGGGTCAACCTGGCAAATAGAGAAGATGTATGTGGCAGCATGTAACAGGATCCACAAGGGCGACACTGTAAACCTTACCCAGGAAAGGGTTGGAAGGTGTGAAATTCCCATATGGCCACCTCACCTCAGATATCAAGCCCACTCCATCAGAGTCACACCAGAAAGCAAAGATGCAGGCAACAAACAGACCAGGTGCAGGCTTAGCTATTCCCCCCAGAACCCACCTAATATGCAGAGAAGTGGTCCCCAGTCTAGTACTAGGTGGTATTAAATGTACAGAACTAGATGGCACACAAAAGAGGCAGACCATAAGGTACACAAACCCGCCCCACCCCCATGGGTTCTGCTAAGCAAAGGAAGCAGTTTTCATTCTCAGGAGCAAATCACACCAGGGACTGGGAAGGTCAAGGAAAGCTTTGCTATGAGTCTGGCAGCAGAAAAAAAGGAGCAGAAGGTACTGGGACATCATTACATCAAAGGGCAGCTAAGAGTAACCAGAGGGCTGGAGAGATGCCTCAGTGGTTAAGGGCACTGACTGCTCTTCCAGAGGTCAGGGGTTCAAATCCCAGTACCCCCATGGCAGCTCACAACTGTCTGTAATTCCAAAATCTGACACTCTAACACAGACACACATGCAGGCAAAACACCAATGAACCTAAAATAAAGGTTAAAAAAAAAAAAAAGTAATCAGATGAGCTGGACAGTGTAGTCAATGCCCTTAAGACTAGCAATCCAGGAAGCAAGCAGAGGCAGGCAGATCTGAGTTCGGGGACACCCAGGGCTCCACAGAGAAACCCTGTCTCAAACCCCCACTCCCTCCAAACAGCCAGAAGCAACTGGGTGTGGTGGCCCACGCCTTTTATCCCAGCACTCAGAAGGCAAAGGAAGGTGGATCACTTTGAGGTCAAGGTCAGCCTTGTCTACAAAGTGAGTCCAGGACAGCCAAGGCTAACATGGAGACCCTGTCTTGGAAAACCAACCAACCAAACAAAAAACCCAATTACCCAGAAGCTGAAGTGGGTAATATCAGGCCCATACAGCAGGCCCTAGACCGTGGACCTGCAGACCCAGTGTACTCACTCACCCCCTTAAGAGACTCGTATCTTTGTGACCGGGGTTTCTTGATGCCATTTCTGTGCCATTTGCGGGCTGTAGGGTAACAAGAAACATTTACAGATCAAAGAGCCGTCTTCTAATAATTCCGCCTAACATCACAGCTGGCACAGTCTTGTGAGTTTTGAGAAAACACTCAGGGCCCAGTGCAAAGCACTGCGGGCTTAAGCAAGCTCCTGCCTCCCCAAATGTGTAATCTCACAACTAGCTAAATACAAAATCAGCTTCATCCTCACCTGAAGGGAGAAAAGTGTGTGTGTGTGTCTGTGTGTGTGTGTGTGTGTCTGTCTGTCTGTCTCGCTATCATCTAGCAACGGTAAACCAAGCCTTGCCAGAGTCCGGGCACCAGTTGGAGCCCAAGCAACTTACACTGGTTGTGTGTGGTGTGGTTCTTGGACTTGGCCATGTCTGCACCTGGAGGAGAGACACGAAATGAGGTCAGGATGGGGCTTCCCCACACTGGGCCACCTCTGCCGCCCTGAGCTGCCTAAACATCATCAAGAGAACAGAGTGAGGCTGCAACAGACGCTTTCGATTTACGAAATCCAGCGGCCTCGCCGCAGTGACAGACCGCGACCCCACCTCTCACACGCGAGCAATGAGGTCCTGAGACTACGCTTGCCGGTAGCCGGGGTGGCTTTCCCCTCCATCCATACCCTGCGGACGACCGGGAACCACCCCCCGCCCCCGGCAGCCTCTACGTCCCACAGCCAAGCAGCCGTCCGCCCTATCCTCATGCCCCGCGACCCGCTGCCGCCCAGAAGTCACCGATGGCATCGGATGCCGCTCGGCCAACACTCACGGTAACCGGCGGCTCCCGCAGCGCCTGAGACCGGAAGAGAAAGAGAAAGGCCCGCAGTGCAGCATGGGAAATAGGGCCGACGCTACCGGAAGGTCCCACGGAAAAGCTTCCCTCAGTACTGGCGCGGGGGCGGGGAAAAAGGTTCCCAGGCTGGAAAGGGCTCAAGCCTAGAGAAGGGATGGGTTAGAGCCTGGCCCCGCCTTCTTTAGCAGCACAATTTCTTTGTTTTCTTTACTCCACTTCCCTCTTTTTGACAGAGTCTTTCCTGTTCTGTATCCTTGACTGGGCTATAACTCGCCATCCTCCGGCCGCAGCCTTCTGCTGCTGGGGTTAAGAGCATGGTGCTGAGCTGGTGCTGTGGCGCACGCCTGTAATCCCAGCACTCACTCGGGAGGCAGAGGCAGGAACTCCAGCCTGGTCGACGAGGCGAGTTCAGGACAGCTAAGGCTACACAGAGAAACTCTGTCTCGCAAAACAAAACAAAAAACAAAAAACGCGAGGTGCTGACATGGACCACGACTCCGGCCAGCCCCGGATCTGTCTTTTTTCTTCCTTCTCTTCCTCCAGTGCCCTACTTCGCTCTTGGGGCTTGACTTCTACAGACCCAGAGAGCTACCGGAGTCTTTGAGGGATGAATGTTAGGGAGCAACGAATCTGTGGGGGGTTTTGTTTGCTTGTTTTTGTTTTTGTTTGGTTTTTTGAGACAGGGTTTCCCTATGTTATCTTGGGAGAACTGTGAGTTTGAGATTTGCCTGAGTAACTCAGCTAGACCTTGTCTCCAAAAAATGTTATACTACCCGGATATCCCAGCACCCAGGAGGCAGAGGCAGGCAGACCTTTGTGATTCAGTCTATGTAGTGAGCCCAGGATAGCCAGGGTTATGTAAAAGGACTTGTCTTTAAAAAAACAAAATAAAAATCCGGGCGTGGTGGCGCACGCCTTTAATCCCAGCACTCGGGAGGCAGAGGCAGGCAGATCACTGTGAGTTCGAGGCCAGCCTGGTCTACAAAGTGAGTCCAGGATGGCCAAGGCTACACAAAGAAACCCTGTCTCCAAAAAACCAAGCCAAACCAAAACAACTTTTTCCCCTAGGCAGGGTGGCTCACAACATCCACCCAGCACTTAGAGCCTAAGTGTTAAGCAGAAGAATGAGGCCTTCAAGGTCATCTTCAGCTACATAGCTGAGACTAGGCTGGGCAGCATGCTACCCTGTCTCTAAACACAAAAACAATGTGCTGCTCAGATAGACAGCTCAGCAGATAGGAATGCTTGCTGCTCTAGCCTGAATGCAAACTCTGGGTCCAATTGTGGAAGGAAGAAACTGATGAAAGTTGTCCTCTGACTGCCTTAAACACCCTCATACAGACTCACGATAATAATTTTCTTTCTTACTTAATTTTCCTTTCTTTCTTTCTTTTTTTTCTCCCCCTCCCCCAAGACAGGGTTTCTCTGTGCAGCCTTGGCTGTTCTGGACTCAAGTTTGTAGACCAGGCTGGCCCAAACTCACAGATATCCCCCTGCCTCTGCCTCCAGAGTGCTGGGATTAAAGGCATGCACCAGCACGCCTGGCGATAATAGTGCTTTGTTTGTTTGGTTAGTTGGTGGGGGTTTTTTTTTTTTTTTTTTTTTTTTTTGAGACAGGGTCTCTCTGTGTAGCCTTGACTGTCCTGAACTCGTTTTTTGTAGACCAGGCTGGCCTCAAACTCACAGCAATCCACCTGCCTCAGCCTCTTAAGTGCTGGGATTATTATGTATACAGTGCTCTGCCTGCATGTACACCTGCAGGCCAGAAGAGGACATTAGATCACATTATAGATGGTTGTGAGCCATCATGTGGTTGCTGGGAATTGAACTCAACACCTCTGGGAGAGCAGACAGTGCTCTTAACCTCTGAGCCATTTCTCCAGCTCTAATATTATTAGGGCTGATTTTTAATTTTTTTTTTTCATTTTTTGAGACAGGGCTCCTCTGTGTAGCCTTGGCTGTCCTAGACTCGCTTTGTAGACCAGGCTGGCCTCGAACTCACAGAGATCTGCCTGCCTCTGCCTCCCTGAATGCTGGGATTACAAACATGTGCACCATACCCAACTGATTTTTAAAAAAGGAAAGATTGGAGCTGGGTGTGGTGGCGCACGCCTTTAATTCCAGCACTCAGGAGGCAGAGGCAGGGGGATCACTGTGAATTCGAGGCTGGCCTGGTCTACAAAGTTAGTCCAGGATAGCCAAGGCTACACAGAGAGACCCTGTCTCAAAAAAAACCAATAAATAAATAAATAAAGGGAAAGAAAGAAAGGATTGGATGGTTTACAGTGGCAATCTAGCTGTGTGGTAGCATGGTACATGTACATGTTTGTTTAATATGCAAGAGGTTCTCGATTCAATCCCTGAGCCAGAGAAAGAAACAGACAGAGACAGGGAGAGATCTAGAAAGTGATGTTTCCCAGCAATTCTTTTCTCTGCCTCTTTCCCCTACAGTGAAGCTCCGTGTAGCCGAGAGCTCTGAGGTCCCTTTATATCTATTTAAAAAATTATTTATTTAAGTATATGAGTGTTTTGTCTGCGTGGATGTCCACATCATGTGCATGCCTGGCTCCCAGGGAGGCCAAAAGAAGACACTGGATCCTCTGGGACTGGAGTTATAGATGGTGGGAGCCGCCATGTGGGTTCTGGGAAGTGAACATGCGTTCTCTGGAATAGCACCAAGTGCTCTTAGACACCAAGCCATCTCTCCAACCTATCTAACTCGTGTGTGTGTGTGTGTGTGTGTGTGTGTGTGTGTGTGTGTGTGTACACATGCTACCATGGCATACATCTGGAAGTCAGAGGATAACTTACAGGAGTCAGTTCTCTTCTTTGCACTGTTTGGATCCTGGGAAACAAACTTGGGTTGTCAGGCCTGATGGCAAGGGCCTTTACCCATATATTTTAAACCTTTTCAGTTTTACTTATTTTGAGATGAGGGCCTCATGTGTCCCCAAGCTGCCTTCAAACTTGTTATGTAGTTAAGGATGACCTTGAATTTCTGATCCTCCTACCTCCACCTCCTGAATGCTGAGATTTTTGGGACGAGCCACCACCCCTGGTTTCATGCAGAGCTGCAGATCAGAAGCCACAGCAACAAGCACGCCAGAGAGGCCCTGTATGAACAGAATCACATCCTCAGCCTCTGCGGCCATCCCTTTTAAAGACTTGTAGCAAATATGGTCTCTCTCTCTCTCTTTCTTTCTTTCTTTCTTTCTTTTTTTTTTTTACTAATTTGGTTTGGTTTTTTGAGACAGGGTTTCTCTGTGTAGTCCTGGCTGGCCTGGAGACCAGACTGACCTCAAAGTTGGAGATCCGCCTGCCTCTGCCTCCTGGGTACTGGGATTAAAGGCGTGTGCTGCCCCCACATAGCCCCAGATACTATCTGGGGTTTTTTGTTTGGTTGGTTGGTTGGTTTGGTTTTGTTGGTTTTTAAAAACAGGGTTCATCTGTGTAACCTTGGCTATCCTGGAACTCTCTTTGTAGACCTGGCTTCAAACTCACAGAGTTGCCTCCCCGGTGCTGGGATTAAAGGCGTGCCCAGCCTTACGGTTCTCCAGACTCACCTCTTACACAAATCCTTTACCTTCTTGACCTTGGCAACTCTCCTTGTCATGTATTTGTCTCCAAACACCTGGCCTTCCCCGCCAGCCACAGATGTCTGGTCTGCCTCAGAGCCTGCGTCCATCTCTCCCTGGTTTTTGGATGGTGTGCCCATCCCTTGGAGTACCTGGTGTCAAATGGAGAGCCTCTACCCCGTTCCCCCAATGTGTCCTCTCATTCTGTTTCCTTCATGGAACTTTTCTGGACTCTACTTACATCATTAGTCCCCTGGGTGTTCCTTGCCACATCACTGAGTCTGGGACCACGTTTGCCAGCCTCATTGCTCCTCTGCCTGGCAACATAGGCGGAGAGTGGTAGGGTGGTGAACACCCGCTAAAGGAGTGGTCCCAGGGAAGGCATGTTTGGGGAATCGCAGAGGTTAAGGAGAGGTTGGAAAGGAGTGGAGGCAGGACAGGCAGAGGGAAGCTTACACAGGCCATTTCTGAAAAGGAAGGGGATGCCGTGGGCAAGTGGAGAGCAAGGCCTTGGGCTAAACAGTAACTTAGTGCCAAGAAGTTAGTGGTTGAGGCCAGACAGGAAGATGTCTCTGCAGGAACAGAGTCCATGGGGCTAAGCACGGGTGAAGGGCTTGCGAGCAGAAGCAGCACTGGAGGAAATGGGAGTCATATGGCTGGCTACAGTTCAGGGGCTCATGCGAGCCAGGCTGGCATAGTGCTGCCTCAGCAACCCAGGACCGCACATGGCTCTAGCTACACATGTGCCTTTCCCCAGCGAGGCACTTAACTTGCATCAGCGACATCCACACCTGTCTCTAAACGGCTCGATGCTCTAATAGCTCCTCTGCAGCCTCCTAGTAACTCCTTTTTTTTTTTGGTCAAAAACATCTTGAAACATGTCCTAGAATTAGAAGCAATGATGTAGTTTTGAGTGCAATAAGGTAAATGGTGCTTCAAGTGGATTCTTTTATTTTTTAAGAAAAAAAATTTTTAAATTTAAGTATGTATAGGGCACCAGATCTCATTGTGGATGGTTGTGAGTCAAAATGTGGCTGCTGGGAATTGAACTCAGGATCTCTGGAAAAACAGACAGTAAGCTTAACCTCTGAGCCATCTCTCCAGCCCCTCCAAGTGGATTTTAAAGGAAAACTCCTATTCTCCCACCCCTTTTATTTTTTTGTGACAGTGTTTTCCCTGTGTAACCTTGGCATTCCTGCACTTGCTTTGTAGACCAGGCTGGCCTTGAACTCACAGAAATCCACCTGCCACTGCCTCCCTGAGTGCTGGGACTAAAGGCCTGGTCACCACCCTATGTCCCATTTTATGCCTATGTATGATGGGACATGCGTATTATGAATAACAAATATGTGGGCTCGAGAGTTGGCTCAGAGGTTTAAGAGCACTGTCGGCTCTTCCAGAGGTCCTGAGTTTAATTCCCAGCAAGCACATGGTGGCTCACAGCCATTGATAATGAGATCTGGTGCCCTCTTCTGGCCTGAAGATGAGTAACAAGCATACCATGTGAAAGAACAAGCTCAGCACATAAAGGCGGTACAAATCACAAACAGATCAATCAAAACAAAACAAACCCCTCAGCACTCCGGAGGCAGAGGCAAGTGGATCGCTGTGAGTTCGAGGCCAGCCTGGTCTACAAAGCGAATATAGGACAGCCAAGGCTACACAGAGAATCCCTGTCTCAGAAAAAAACAAAAACAAAACACAAAACCATTGAGGTTCTAGAGAGAAGACTCAGGTGCACTGGTTACCGTTCCAGGGGGCCTGAGTACTACTCTCAGCACCCACATTTTGGCTCAGAACTTTCTGATACCCACCACACATTTTTTTAAATTTTTTTTTTGTTTGTTTTGTTTTTTTGTTTTGTTTTTGAGACAGGCTCTCTGTAGTTCTGGCTGTCCTGGAACTCACTATGTAGATCAGGCTGGCTTCACATTCACAGAGCTCCACCTGCCTCTGCCTGCCAAATGCTAAAATTAAAGATGCGCAACAGCACACCTGGCTATCAACAGTTTTGTTTGCCTGATTGCTTTTTTTTTTTTTTTTTTTAAATCAAGACGAGGTTTCTCTGCATAGCCCTGTTTGTTTTAGAACTTGCTCTGTAGACCAAGAAGTGAATTCAGAGATCTGTCTGCCTCTGCCTCTGAGTGCTGGGATCAAAGGTATGCAACACTGCTTAGCCCTTTAGTTTTGTTTTGTTTATTCAACTTGTCTTGGTTTTTTTGGGGAGAGGGTTTCTCTGTGTAGCCTTGGCTAGTCTGAACTTGCTTTATAGACTAGGCTGACCTTGAACTCACAGAGATTCACCTGCCTCTGTCTCCCAAGTGCTGGGATTAAAGGTGTGCGCTACCACACCCAGCTGTAACTTTTTTAAAAGAAGGACCCACACCCTGCCTTAGCAACCAACTTCTCCTACTCCTGGACCCAAAACAGGAAGCCCTGGGCATCTCTTGGGCTTTAATTCTTTTTTTGTTTTGTTTTGTTTTTCAAGACAGGGTTTCTCTGTGTAATACCCTAACTGTCTTGGACTCACTTTGTAGAACAGGCTGGCCTCAAACTCACAGCGACCCACCTGCCTCTGCCTCCCAAGTGCTGGAATTAAAGGCGTGCGCCACCATGCCCGGCTTTCACAGCTTTAATTCTTTAAACAGGACATCAAGAACCTAGAAACAGCCATTGCAAGCAGAAACCGCCGTCAACAGGAATGGGAAGGCCAGACATTGGAACAAAAGGATGAAAGGTAACTATTTTTGGTGGGGTTTAGCAAAGAAAATTGCGAGGGCTTTAAAGGAACCAGGCTGGGACGGGCAGGTAAAGCCCTCTGCACAAGCCTAAAGCCCTGAGTTCAAACCCCAGATCCAACGGTGAAAGGAGAGAAGCAACTTCCCTAAATTATCCTCTGACCTTCACACGTGCACTCTGGCATGCGCACATCCACATTTATCTTCCAGGTGAGCTGGTGGTCTTTCTAACACCTCCTTAAAAAGTAAGCAGTCGGGACTGGAGAGGTGGCTCAGTGGTTAAGAGCACTGGCTGCTCTTCCAGAGGACTCAGGTTCAATTCCCAGCATCAGTACTTAACAACTATCTGTATCTCCAGTTCCAAAGGATCTGATACTCACATGCAAGCAAAACACGAATGCACATAAAATAAAAAGAAATATTAAAAACATTGGTAGTAGTAGAATGAACAGTATGGAAAAGCCACAGTCTGATGAAGAGGCAGATTCAAAGATGGTGGATGGCTATGCATACCACTGGGCTGTGACAGGAAGAGACTAGGGTGAAAGGCCCACTACCAGCCTAAGAAGGCAGAGAAGGAAAATCTTCCTTTGACTATAACTCAATGATACCTGTGCAAGGGACTCGTGACTTGATAACACTAACCGGCCACATCTTCCTTCCTTCTTTCCTTCCTTTCTTTCTTTTTCCTTTTTTTTTTCTAATTTTCTTTCTTTCAGATTTATTTATTTATATATATATTTATTTATTATCTATACAGTGCTCTGCCTGCATGTACACCTGCAGACCAGAAGAGGGCACCAGATCTCATTATAGATGGTTGTGAGCCACCATGTGGTTGCTGGGAATCGAACTCAGGACCTCTAGGAGAGCAGGCAGTGCTCTTAACCTCTGAGCCATCTCTCCTGCCCCTCTAATTTTCTTTATACCGGGTGTGGTGGTGCACACCTTTAATCCCAACACCTGGTGCCCAGGGAGGTCAGAAGATGGCACCAGGTGCCCTGGAATTAGAGTTAAAGATGGTTGTGAGTGGCCATGTGGGTGATGGGAACCGGATTGAGAGTCCCTGGAAGAGCAGCCAGTGCTCTTGAACCATTGATCTGTTTCTCCAGCCTGACCATAGCTTTTAGGGGAGACCTATGATAAGGCTAGCCATGTGTGCAGGAATAGTTTCCTTTCTAGGAACAGTTTATTTTTTTCATTCTCTACTCCTGTGTATCTTCATAAGGGAAATCTTTTTTCTTTTTAAGAGTTATTTATTATTTATACAGTGCTCTGCCTGCACTGTGAACTTGCAGGCCAGAAGAGGACACCAGATCTCAGTATAGGTGGTTGTGAGCCACCATGTGGTTGCTGGGAATTAAATTCAGGACCTTTGGAAGAGCAGACCAGGGCTCTTAAATAAGGGAAATCTAATTGGGAACCCCTTTGTCATTCAATTTGTTACACCTTGTCATAATGTGTACACATCTTTGCAGGCCATGAAATCCCTTTGTAACAGCTCTGATGAGCTGGTTCAGCTATAAAAGAGAGCGCTTGTTGCTCTTGCAGAGAACCTGCTTCCTAGCACTCACATGATGCCTCATAACTATCTGTATTCCAGCTCCAGGGGAGTCCGATGACCTCTTCTGACTCCTGTGGGTACCAGCCACGCACATGGTACACAGACAAGCAAAGCATTCATCGTACAAATAAATCTAAAAATTTTAAAATTGAAAAAAATCATTTGTGAGGCTGGGCGGTAGTGGCACACACCTTTAATCCCAGCATTTGGGAGACAGAGGTAGGTGAATCACTGTGAGTTCCAGGCCAGCCTGGTCTACAAAGCAAGTCCAAGACAGCCAAAGTTAACATAGCGAAACCCTGTCTTGAAAAACCAAAAAAAAAAAAAAAAAAAAAGTCCTTTGTGGGCTCTGAGGCTAACAGTACTGACTGCTCTTCCAGTACTCAATCCCCAGCAACCACATGGTGGCTCATAACCATCTATAATGAGATATGGTGCCCTCTTCTGGCCTGCAGAACACTGTCTACATTAAAAAAAGAAAGAAAGAATCATTTATAACCTCATTTTATTTTACACATATAAAAACACAATTCTGGGTTGGAGGGTGGAGGTCAATATTAGAGCATCAGTCTAGAATATGCAAAGCCCTGGGTTCTAGCCTCAGCTTTACAGTACATAAATACATTGATAAATTATTGTAAGAAGAGGTCAATAGAGCTAGGTGTGGTGGCACACACCTTTAATCCCAGCACTTGGGAGGCAGAGGCAGATGGATCACTGTGAGTTTGAGGCCAGCCTGGTCTACAAAGTGAATCCAGGACAGCCAAGGCTACACAGAGAAACCCTGTCTCAAAACAAACAGCAACAACAACAACAACAACAAAAAAAAAAAAAAAAAAGGAAGAAGAGGTGAATTAAATAATAACAAAGGTGCTTCAGGCACAAAGACAGAACTTTACCCATCCTCTAGGGCCCTCTGTGGTCAAAGCCCTTCCATTCTATTTGTGTCTTGTTTGGGGCTTGTTTCACTTATTTATTTATTTATTGATTGATTTGGTCTGTCTGTCTGTCTACTTGAGACAGGGTCTCTCTATGTAGCCCCAGCTGGCTTTGAACTCGATATTTAGGCTAGATTGGCCTCAAACTCACAGAAACAGGCTTGCCTCTGCCTCCCAAGAGCAGGCATTAAAGGAGTGTGCTACCACGCCCAACACTATCTCTGGGTAAGTGGTTTCTGCCTTGACTCCGGCCCGTGTAGATGGAGGCCTGGACCATCGTGCCTCTCTCTGAGCTATAGTCTTTGAGCAGCACACTGGCCGAGCTCAGCAGTGCATAGACCCGTCTGTCTCTTCTTAGACATAAAATGGAGAGAGAATAAGGCACGACAAGACACGCACCAGACAAACGTGGACTGAACAGTCTGCACGCCAACTGTCTAAACCACACACACGGCCTTCTTTAGCCTTTCCTCATCCACATCTCATGGAGCCGGCTCAGCCAAGTAGCCTTAGCAGTATCTTCCACAGAGGCTGGAGAGATGGCTCAGAGGTTAAGATAAGAGCACTGTCTGCTCATCCAGAGGTCCTGAGTTCCATTCCCAGCAACCACATGGTGGCTCACAACCATCTATAATGGGATCTGGTGCCCTCCTCTGGCACACAGACATACATGCAGACAGAAACACTGTGTATATAATAACCACACACACAAAAAACCTTTTTAAAAAGCCAGGCGTGGTGGCACACACCTTTAATCCCAGCACTCAGGAGGCAGAGGCAGGTTGATCGTTGTGAGTTCGAAGACAGCCTGGTCTACAAAGTGAGTCCAGGACAGCCAAGGCTACACAGAGAAACCCTGTCTTAAAAAACAAAAACTAACAAGCAGTATCTTTCACAGTCCTGGGTGTGTGTGGGCACCTGGTAAACGTCTGAAGAACTAAATGCACACATTTCACAAATGCTTGGTTGTCACTGACTACACAAGTGATCCTGGGTCACCTTGGGGTAGGAAAGACCCTGACCTCCCCCAAATTGTTTCCAAGCCACTGTCTGCTCCTACATGCAGTCAATGTCCTAATACAAGAGATATGAAACAGCAGCTGAGACTGCAAAAACAAAAAACAAAAAACAAAAAAACCCCAAAAACCAAAAAATAAGAATAGGGAATTAAGAGTTGGAAATGCAATTTTAAATTTTACTTCCTGACAAGAGCTTGGATTTTCAAAGTCCCTAGGAGAGAGAGAGAGAGAGATGCGCTGCATGCGATACTGCCCTGGAGCTCAGCATCTGCCAGTGCCAGCAGCCCAGTCCATCGCTAGGTCACCAGACCCTTCAGTTCCTGGCTGATTATCCCTATAGACATCTGGCTCAGGGCTAATGTATCCCACGTGGGGAATGGAGCTTGTCCACAAGGGGGCAGCATGGGACCACAGATGAACTTCAGCAGCAGCAGCAGCAGCAGCAGCAGGCAGGCTGACACCAGCTGGGCTCCCTCCCTGAGGAAGATGCTGCAGCCATCTAGGCTGAAGAAGCCTCTCCTCATTCCTTTCTGGCTAGCAAATCTGCCCATACAGCCCCTGGATTTTGGGTTAGTTCAGGTCTCCCCGGACCTAAAGACTCCTAAGGTGGTGGTGAGATGTCTTCCTCCAGAGACGAAAAGGTCAATCCGTAGGCTCCTCTGGGCACAGCTTCTCTGGGCCACTTCCAGGTTTCCCAAAGCCATGGCTTCCCACAGTTAAAGGGACAGACTTTAACCGGAGACATACTTAGGTTTAAATTCTGATGTCCACCGTCCACTGGCTAACAGCGTTTCCCCTCACCGAAGCTCAGTGTGCGGCAGCACCCAACTCTGAATGAGCAGGAAGCTTCCCAGAGCCCAGGCTATGTGTCTTGGAGGCTGAGGGTGGGCTCCGGAGACAGCACAGCAGCTGGGGGCTCAACAGAGGTGTTCTGGTCACCCACAACACGGCTGCAGGAAACAGAGTTCTTCTAGAGAGCCCAGAGCCCTGAGGAGAGTTATTGTGGTCCAGGCACATACTAGGATCTAGTGGGACACAAAATGGTTTGTCTTCCATGAGGCCATGCAAGGATACCAATGACAAAGATATTCAGGTGACATAAAAAGTCCCTGGCTTCTTTGGGCAGTAGACACTTGGAATGTCTGGAGTGGGTTGTGTGTGTGTGTATGAGGGGATATCTCAGACCCTCTTGTTAGCCTTCAGCAGGCTCTGAAAGGAGGTATTCCTGTCTCTGGGAGGGGGACGGGCTCCCAGCTCAGGTCAGGGCCATGTTTCTGGTCTGGGAAGACCAGCTGGCAGGTAAGCACCAAAAAGCTCAGAGTAAGACACAGAGCAGTCAGGAAGGAGGGGAAGAGGGTTGGACTAGGTGAGCTCAGCTGGGCAGACTCCATCCCCGAAGTGGCTCCCCACTCCCACCCCCCACCAGACACAAAAGGAGGCTAAGGCCGATTCTTTGAACAAAGAACATCAAAACAGGAAGAATGAAGCTGAGGGCTGAGAGGGACACCCCTCTTCTTTCCCTCCCCAGCAGTCTCCACTGGCCCCAGCAATGCCACGTTGCCTTGGCAACCACAACCCTCTTCCAGTTCCCCTTTCTCTGGTAACCCCTTCTTGCCTGGATTCCCCTCTTGTCTGTCCTGTCCCGCCCCCGCCACCCCTCCCCCCCCCCCCCCCCCCTCCCCCCCCACCTCCAACGTCTAGCTCTGGCCCTTCTTTAGCCAGGGGCTGGGGGAGGGAGGACCCTGCTAACCAAGCAGCCCTGGAGATAAAGCTCTGACTGCCTCCCAGGACCGCCCCTCCCTGGGGATCTTCTAGAAGGCTTCTTGCAGGGGGAGAGAGGGCAGGATGAAGTGACCTTTCAAAGAATTCCTCTGAATGGATGAGGGGACTGTCATGGCCCAAAGACTTCAAGCCCTGACTCCCTGAGTCCCCACTCTCTTCTACTAGGCCTTGTAACCTGGGAGCTCCCCCTTGCCAAGCTTAGGGAACCAAGGCCTGGAACAGGGGGCTTGAAGATCAACAGGCTTATGGGTGGGGAAACTGAGGCAGGCGAGAAGGCCCTGGTCTCCTGGTATGTGGCAAAGTTAGGGAAGAAAGGGCTGAGGCCCACCAAATGAGGAAGGCCACAGGATGAAAACAGCAGGGCAAAGCCTCCTCTGGCAGTTCCTCCTAGGGAGCCCCAGAAAGCTTGCCATATCTGCACCAGATCCGGGTCTCCAAGAGGTGCTTGCCTCTGACATCTACCCAAAGGCATTATGGGCTGAATAAAGGAGAACGAAACCTGCCTCTGGTCACGGAGGCTACCGTATTGTATTTTTCGGACCATAAGACCCACCTGACCATAAGACGCACCCAGTTTTTAGAGCAGTAAATCAAGAAAAACAAGCCGGGTGCGATGGCGCACACCTTTAATCCCAGCAGAAGCTGGCGGATCTCTGTGAGTTCGAGGCCAGCCTGGTCTACAAAGCAGCCAAGGCTATACAGAGAAACCCTGTCTCAAAAAACCAAAAGAGCAAAACAAAACAAAAAACAAATAAGAAAAACAGTAAAAAACAGCAATCGGACCATAAGGCACACCCTAATTTCCACCGCCCACTTTTGAGGGGAAAAATGCATCTTATGGTCTGAAAAATACATACGGTACTTGATACAGGAAAAGCAGGGGGTGTGTGGGAATGCCCCTAAATGTCTCACGTGTCCCCTAACAGAGGGGATGTGGCAGTGGGCACTGAGTTTCTCATCCCAGCACACTCATGTTCCAACTGGGTGACACTGGGTAAGACACTCAACTAACTGCCCAGGGGCTGCTAAACCTCCCTTCCTGCTTCTGTATTTCCCTCACACAGGCTGGGGACACAATGGGGCCACCCTTAGGCTCCACATGCCCAGTCAGCAGCAAGTCCCAAATTTGCGTCTGTTAGGTCAGGGTCACTGCCGTCACTACCTAGAGTGCTGTGAATAGAGGCTGGGGGCTGCGAAACACAACACTCAGAGTGGAGCAGTTGAGCAGAAAGGGACAACAGCGGACAGAGAAGAGGCCTGGGGAAACCCTCTTGGGAAAAGGCAGGCCTGGTGGGATCAGAGGGAGGAAAGACATAGCAGGCTGGACAGGACGTGGGGCAAGTGGTCCCCACAGCTCTCCCAGCTGATCTAGACTTCCTTGAATCATCACTGCTCTTCTGAAACTCCGAGGAGCTGGTGTTGTGCGTGTGTGCGTGCATGGGAGAGGTGTGTCTTTTAGCTCCTGAGCTCAGCTATAACCTAGGGTCAGGCAGGGAAAGGAGCCTTTCTGTGGGACAGCATCCAGGAAGCTTTGGGTGGTTAAGCTCAGATGTAGCTATATTCTTGCCAAGACTTTTTGTAATCCCATGATGCAGATGAGAAGACTGAGGTTCGTTTCTCCTCTGTTGAACTACTCCTGGGGTCTCTTCCGGGCGTGGACACTGATGGCAGCATCAGGAAGGAAGCTGCTGCCTTTCCTGTAAATGGCTCTCAGGTAGAGGGAGTTGAGGCATCAGTGGTACTTGGGATGTGCAGGGTCCTCCTCACCCCCAAGATGTCCTCCCATCCCTGCTACTAGGAATTTCTCCATCTTCTCAGGCACTCATTGCTAGAATTCTCCTGCAGCAGTTTGTCACCTTGAGCAAATACCCCACCCCACCATGGGGGCTGGCAGTGAGGTCTCAAGACCCATTCTTTTTTTTTTTTTTTTTTAATTTATTTATTATTATGTACACAGTGTGCTGCCTCCATGTACACCTGAAGGGCAGAAGAGGACACCAGATCTCATTACAGATGGTTGTGAGCCACCATGTGGTTGCTGGGAATTGAACTCAGGACCTCTGGAACAGCAGACAGTGCTCTTAACCTCTGAGCCCTCTCTCCAGCCCCTCAAGACCCATTCTTTCCAAGCGCCTATAGGACCCTGACGACCCAGTGACTTGCACACGCTGGTGCTCTCTGGCCCTGGTTCATCCCCAGCCTATTCTGTTCCTCCTGCCTGACTGTTGCTTTGCCCTTTGCCTCTTGGTTAACTCCTGAAGACCAGGAGCCAGCAACTAGAGAGTCAGCACCTTCTCATCCTACCTGATAGTTCACTCAGAGGACAAAAGGTGAGTTGAGCCCGCCAATGGTGGTATGAGCCTGTAACCCCAACAGTGCTCAACAGATAAGGAAGATCCGAAGTCAGCGAATCTAGGCTATCAGTAAGTTTGATACAACCTGGGCCACAGAACACCACCTTGTTGAAAGAAAGACAAGAGAGGGAAAAAAGAGAGGGAAGGAAGGATGGATGGATGGCCAGATGGACGGATGGATGGATGGATAGATGAATGGATGGAGGGATGGACAGATGTAAGGATAGACGGATGGATGGAGCATAAAGCCAGACAAGCAAAATAGAGGCTCCCCTCCCCTACCTCTGGATCTCCAAATGATGGGAGGGTTGTCTTTCCTCTTTGTGCACTGCCTAGAATGGATTGTGATGAGGGTGTGGTTTGGGGTGGAGGCTGGAACCTGTGGTTTAGGCTGAAGACCAGCAGCTGAGGGGTGGCAATAAGGGCATACGGGGACCCCTGGCACTCTTAACAACGCAGCACACCAAGCACCGGGAGCCAGCAGGGGAGAGGACTGTCTCCCCGCCTGCTGCCTGCCTGGCACCCAGCCCGCGCAGCACTGGTTTTAATCGGTCGCTTTCCGCAAGCAGCTCCTGGAGGCGCGGGGGCGGCTTCCCCTTGACTTGAATCTCCTGGAGGAGGCAGTGTGGCTAAAAATAACTTGAATCGCTGCGGCTCCCACCCTGGCGCAGAGGAGGGGCCTTGGGGGGGGGGTGCGGGGGCGGCATTGTAGGGAATGTGGCAGCGGCCAGGAGGGGGTTCCCTGAAAGGAAGCCGAGAAGAGTGCGTGCTGGCAGGTGGGAAAGGGTGCAGTTTGCGGAAGGGCGCGTGGTCCCTTCTCAGTTCCCACCAGCCTCCAGGTCTACTCCCCTGGGACCCAGCTTCTGGAGCAGGGCTGGAGGGAGGTAGCTTTGGCCCATGCTTTTTTTGTATTGGAGTGACCGGCCTGGCTGAACTGTGGCATGGGGGCTCTTTCCAATAGCATAGACTGTTTGGACAAGACCAAGACCACACACACACACACACACACACACACTCATTCTCATCCTCTCTCTCTCTTACACACACACACACACACACACACACACCAGGAGCCCAGCCCCCCGACTGTGCTCTCTTTCCTTGGCTTTCTGCCTGGAATGCAGGCCTACCAGGCATCAGGCAGAGGCCTGCATCTAGATGTATGTCTTGTTCCTTGTGTGAGACACTGAACCCAGCATCCTCATCTGAAAAGTAGGTGCGACTGTGAAACCACGTGCTGGACCCCACATCCACCTCCACCCCACCCCCACTGTACCGGCCACGTCTCACCTATCTATGGTGTGGCAGGCTCCTGGCGACTGCCACCTAACCTTGGTGCCGGCTGCAGGGGCTGCCCTGTGAACACCCTTCAGAGGACAGTGGGGGCTTTGTCAGACCTGGAGTCCCCTGGGTAGAGAAGGCTGATGGGGAGCATGGGGGCTTGGGGCGGGGGCGGGGGTAGACAGCGATGGCTGGAGGCTGGAACGTGCGTCGTACATGGTGGCAGCTGAGACTAGTCTACCTGCAGTGATGTTATCAGTGCCTCCGTCTCTGCCTTCCCCAGCTTCATAAACCTGAGGCCACAGGGACAGACGAGGGGGAAAGGAACACAAGTGGCTGGAAGGCAAGCCCAAGGCTATGCAGCAGGAGGGCAGCATGGCCAGCATGGAAACGGGTGGGTCACCGAAGCACTTCAGGGGTTGACTGGAGTAAACTTGAAGCAGGAGCTAACATCAGCTCCCCAGCCTTCACTGAGCACCCTCTAGTGCTCTGTGGCATCCCTGAGGGGACGGTACTGAGGTTATCTATTCTCCCTTCATGAGGACATTGGAGCTACTGAAAAGGAGCTCACGTGACCTAAAGGCAGGACACTTGAACCCAGCACCACCGGGCATAGGCTGTCCTTCTTCTATTTCTTTCTGTTCTGAACTTACTGATGTGTCTGTGGTGGTAGCAGGGGTATGGATTGTGATGCGACACAGTCCCTCCAACTGTGCCGCCAACCCACCCCACCCCCTCCCCACTGGCTTGAGTTTCCAAAAGCCCAATGGCTAGGACCTGGCTGTGTAAGCAGAGGGTCCAGGGAAAGGAAGAGAAAGCGTGCGTCCAGTCCATCCACCTGACTGGGGACAAGACCGGTGATAACCCTGAGAACAACAACCCATCCCAGCTCTGGGGACATTTTTAGCAGCACTGTTCCTAAGTAGAAACTAGGAACTCCAGGAATAGCAGTGACAGAATTCAGAGAGCAACGGCAGTTCCTCTAGCCACATGGATGAATCCCTTTTCTTTTTTCTTTCTTTCTCTCTCTTTTTTTTTTTTTTTTTTTTTTTATTTTTTATTTATTATTTTTTTTTTTTTTTTTGTTTTTTCGAGACAGGGTGTTTCTGCCTGTCTTGGAACTCACTCTGTAAACCAGGCTAGCCTCGAACTCAGAGATCTGCCTGCCTCTGCCTCCTGAGAGCTGGGATTAAAGATATGCACCGCCACTGACCAGCTTGGAAACCATTTTAATGGGGAGGAAGCCAACAAGTTGCAAGGGGGCTATATTCAGTTCAAAGCCCCAAACAAAACTAAACAATACAGTTTTAGGAGTTGTTATAAACATGATAGAACTGTCTTTAAAAGGCCGGGAAGTGACAAGTAGCAATTTGTGACATTCTGGGGAAAGCAGGGGGTGGGTGAAGGAGGCACACCAGGGAGTTTCCACTCATCGACACTGGAGCCCACAGGTGCCAATTTCTCTTCATAATGCTGGGGAGGCATGGGTGTGAGCAGGACAGCGCCAGTCCTAGACTTCAGAGAACTTGTGCACCAGCTAAGCGGGTTCATGTCTTGTCTTTATTTAGGTCTCTATAAGTGTCCGTTATACTACTATTCCTTGACCCTTGCTGATGTTGCTTTATACCAATCCTGTTACATTTAAACAGACCAGCAAGGGATAGACACATAGTTAATGTGTGACTTCCTTCACCCTAGTACAAAGTCCCACAAAGCAGTTTTGACCCCTCAGCTCAGGTGTTCGCCATCACATTTAGTAGGCACTACAGCTCCAGTCTGTTGCATTTAGTGACTGGGATTAGTTACTTTTCTGTTTTGTCTTGTTTTGTTTTGTTTTTTTTCCAGACAGACTTTCTCTGTGTAACAGTCCTGGCTAACCTGGAACTTATATTGTAGACCCAGACTGGCCCGGAACTCAGAGATCGGGCTTCGGGCTTCGCTTGCTTCCTAAATGCTGGGATTAAAGCCGAGCACACTACTATCTGGCTTAGTTACTTTTTCAGTTGCTGGAATGGAATAGTGTGACCAAGACAGCATACAGAAGGAAGAGGGCTTTGTTTTGTTTTGTGTTTTGTTTTTTTCAGGACAGAGTTTCTGTGTGTACCTTTGACTGCCTTGGACTTGCTTTGTAGACCAGGCTGGCCTCGAACTCACAGCGATCTGCCTGCCTCTGCCTCCCGAGTGCTGGGATTAAAGGCGTGCGCCACCCCGCCCGGCTAGTTTTTCACTCACTATAAGTAGGTCTAAATACAATTTAGGAGTGTCAGGCTGGCCAGTGGACTGCAGTTCTCCGTGTCTGGGGGTGCCGGGGTCAGGTGGGGAGATAGAATAAAAGGGAAGAAGAGCAGGGCCTGCCTAGTTCCCTCCACTGGCCGAGGGCTCTTTGACGGCTTGAACAGAAAACAGAAGGCAGGAGGAAATAGGCATCCTCTGTCTCAAGCTGCTGGTCCCCACTCCAGGCACACAGTCTGGCGAGCACCCGTCCTTCAACCCACCATCCATACATCTGTACGACCAACATCTGTGAGTGGCAGAATAAAGGCTCCCCCCGAAGATGCCCTAGTCCCCGGTACCCACAATTGTTACCTAACACGGCAAAGGGGCAACTAAGGTTGCAGATGGAATGTAGCTTTGCTAATTATCTAGAGTCACAATAGGGAGATTCTCTTGGATTTTCCGAGTGGGCCTGATGTAATCTCGAGGGTCTTGGAGAGGAGAAACGGGCGAAACGGGCCTGGAAAGAGAGGCGCGGAGAGATGATAGCATGGGAGAAACTGAGCCGGAAGACAAGAAAATGGGAAGCCTGGAAGGACATGGAACTAGATACTCCCTGAGAGCATCTGGAATGCACCCCTGGGAGAGTCCAGCCTATGGAGACACCCTTTCCAGAATGCATTTGCATTGTTTCAAGCCACTCCATTTGTGCTAATCTCTTACAGCAGCCTTGAGAGCTACACACACTGTCGAGTCCTCCAGCCCTTCGTGTAGCCATCCCGCCAACCACCCATGCCTTCTGCACACATACATTGTCTCTGTGTTAGCTGCCGAGCTGTGAAGGAGAATGTGACGACCTGCCTCAAGCGCTCCATCCACTGAGGAGGCTGTGACAGGGATTCAGTTGGAGATCTTTTCTGCTCTGACAAGTGCGGTGAGGCATTTGGAAAGGATTATGGGAGCATCTATGGCTTGTCGGTTCTTTTTTTTTGTTTGTTTGTTTTTCGAGAAAGGGTTTGCTCTCTGTAGCCTTGGCTGTCCTGGACTTGCTTTGTAGACCAGGCTGGCCTTGAACTCACAGTGATGATCCGCCTGCCTCTGCCTCCTGAGTGCTGGGATTAAAGGTGTGCGCCACCTTGTCTGTTCTTAGTGACAGGAACAAGTCATAGACTATTGCAAGACAGTTGGGAGTTTGTGTAGCCCCTGCCCACCCCACCCCCCCCCCCCCCCCCACCCCAGGGCTGTCTACCAGCGGCCACTGTCCTTGCTGTCTCTGTTGTCACATCTCAAGAACGTAGAGGGTTTTGGTTTGGTTTGGTGTTTTTTTCAAGACAGGGTTTCCCCATGTAGCCTTGGCTGTCCTGGACTCGCATTATAGATCAGGCTGGCCTCAAACTCACAGCGATCCGCCTGCCTCTGCCTCCCGAGTGCTGGGATTAAAGGCGTGCGCCACCACAGCCAGCGAATGTAGAGTTCTTAACCATGTCCATTGAGTAGGCAAAGGGAGATGTTCAACCAGGATGTCTTCCTAGCGTGACCTCTACCCCCTTTTCCATACTGCGAGGCTCCCGGCTGCCCTGCTACTCAGCCTGGCTCTCTGGGCTCCTGGTCCATCTGCTAGTGGTAGCTGTGCCTTCCATAGTGTTGGTGGTATCTATGGCACCTGCTCACGGGCTCAGGCTGAGCCTAGTTGGAAGGATGTGTGATGGCAGACCATAGACCATCCTTTCTGAGTTTTCACAACCTCGTCTATGGCAGGAGAATAATGATGGCCTCTTCTCCCAGAGTCACAGCCAAAGCAGAGAGAAGCCTCTACTGACGCCCATGCTGCTCAGGCCCTGGCATATACAAGTCCACAACCGTCACCACTTGGGAAAGGTGATACTGTTATACTTCCTGGACTGTGAGGTACACAATACAAAGTTGTCATGCTCCATGAAGCTGAGGGGGTAGGGTTAGTGGCAATTAGTCCTTTTTGTGAGCAAAGAATAAGTTTCTAATGCTATCCCTGAGGTCTAGGCCTTGACTGGCCAGGGCAGAGCTCTGCAGAGCTTTTTCACTGTGCAGCCTGCAGTCTCTGCCCTGAGAGCTGCCCTGGGCCTTGTGGGCCATGGGCACACCCCACCAGGCCCAGCTCATGTTACAGTCTTCCAGGGACAGCCTGTACCTTGCTGCGGCTCTGAGAGTGAGCCAAGAAGGTGTTGGCCATCCTGGTCCAATGTCCTCAAAGGCAAGACGTGTATCTAGCCACATCCAGCAGATGTTTTAGGCCAAGAGTGTGGCCCAAGATAGCCCTGGGTAGTGTGATCCCGAAGGCTTGGTGTGTAGAGGTGGGGGCGGGGCTCAACATTAAGAAGCCGGGCATGGTGGCGCCACACGCCTTTAATCCCAGCACTTGGGAGGCAGAGGCAGGTGGATCGCTGTGAGTTTGAGGCCAGCCTGGTCTACAAAGTGAGTCCAGGACAGCCAAGGCTACACAGAGAACCCTGTCTTGAAAAACCAAAAAAAAAAAAAAAAAAAAAGCAACAATGACCTCTCCAAATAGAATTTTAGACAAACTGTGTGGACAGAGTCTCCTTTCAGGGCAGCCCTCATGAAAGTAACCTAAACACCCTGTTTATGAGGCAACATAGACAGAGTCACTGAACACGAGTGACTTTTTTCTATAGATTTCAGCTGCTGGGCCTTACCAGGAACCTACCCCTTCCTCAAACAGGAGTCACTGTGGTCAGCATGCTGTCACAAGTACAGGAGAGCTGGAGTGTTGGTCCTGGCCTGTCATTGCCCTCAGGATCATACCCTACGTCCAGGCCTCTGTTCTTCCCTTTAGAAAATGGGGGCGATACAGAGTGGCCATCATTTGTGGAACCTCCAAGGCCTGGACTCTGTATTCCTAGAACTGTTGTATTTATCTCAATGTTCACCCGATTCTGGCTGAGTCGGCTGACGAGTCCACAGGAAGCAGGCTGCCTCGGGGCACAGAGTCAGTGACTGTCAGAAGCCACTAGGACTGGCTGACTGAGCTGAGCCTTGGAGAGGGTGGACAGCAAGTTGAGGTGGTTGTTTGGAGGCTCTGAAACCATTATGCTGTCTGGCCCTGTCTAGCTCCTCCCTTCTCCACTCTCACTGGCCTTCCCAGCTGCACTCTCTGCCAGTTCTAGACCCTAAAGCTGACACCACATGGGGGACTTCTGGACTAGGGAGCACCTCCTTTCTCCGTCCAGGTGAGCATCACCTGTTTTGGGCCCTGCAAGCACACATACGAGTACACACACAGGCACACGCACTCAAACACACACACACACACACACACACACACACTCACTCACACAGGACCTGGTGATCTACCCTGGCCAGTGTCATCAGGAAGTGAGAGCACAGATCGAAGGTGTTCCACTGTGTAGCCATCCTATACAGGGAATACGGGCTAAGACAGACAGCCCAAGCCAGGCGGTGGTGTCACACGCCTTTAATCCCAGCACTCGGGAGGCAGAGGCAGGCGGATCTCTGTAAATTCGAGGCCAGCCTGGTCTACAAAGTGAATCCTGGACAGCCAAGGCTACACAGAGAAACCCTATCTAGAAAACCCAAGAAAAAGAAAAAAAAAAAAAAAAAAAAAAAAAAAAAAAAAAAAAAAAAAAAAAGACAGCCCTTGTATGCTGCCCAGTCAAAGGGCTGTTGGACAAGTCACTCATTCACAATTCCCACCCCATGACACGCACCATAAGATGCCGTGGAGCAAGGCCTGGCCTGCCTTCGGAGGTTAGATAGGTGAAAGCACGTGACCATTTGAATAAGATCCGTGAGACAATGAGTACGGTGTCTGGAATGGTACCCCAAAGGCACAAGGCACAAACTGTTTGAAGGAATAGTGGTGTTTCAAGCCAGTGGGGCTCAGAGGCCAACAGGCAGTTAGGGCTACAGGTTGGGTATATATATATGAATACCTCTGTGTGTGTGTGTGTGTGTGTGTGTGTGTGTGTGTGTGTGTGTGCGCGCGCGCGCGCGCATGTGCACATATGTCACAGGGCTGACTCTCTGGGAAACAGTTGGTAGAAGCCTCGAGGCTCCACATCTCTGAGGTGGTTACTGCATGTGTGTATCGGGAAATACCAGGGTACATAAGCAATGAGAATTGCGGAGCACAGCACGGTTACACAGAGGTTGCCCTCAAGCCAGTAAGGAGGAAGAATCAACTCAGCCTCAGCTCTCAGCCTCTGGCCTCTAGCCACAATGAGTCTCAAGAGCCAGCCCCTGTGGAGAGAAAGCTCACAAAGGCTTCCTGGAACTTCTCTCTGGAGGAGGCTGGGGGCAGATGACCCCTCCACCCCCACCCACCCCACCATCGTTCTGAACTTGCACTTAGAGACAAGGATCCACATGACTTTTGTCAACTCTCAGATGCCAGCGTCCATTTCAGTGCAGTCCTGCCTGTCTGTCTCCTACTGTGTTGCCATGGTGCCACCTCTGCTGGGCCAGGATGGCATGGGATGCCTCTCTGGGGCCCACTCCAGTCAGCTTGCCAGGTGACTTTACCTTCATTTCTTTTTCTTGTTCTTGGAGACAGGGTTTCATGGAGCCCAGGCTGGTCTCAAATTTGCCATGTAGCCGAGGATAACCTAGAACTTCTGATCTGCCTGCCTCCCACGTCTTGTGTGCCAGGACGCCTGGGCTTGTGTGGCTCTCAGAATGAGGCCCTTTATGCCTATCCAGGTTAACTTAGCTTCTTGACCTCTCGGGGCTAGGTGTGACTTCCTGAGTAGCCGGCAATTTGGGGGACACCCCCCCCCCACCGCCCAGTCCTTCAGGGACACAGTGGATGGGAGTCTCCAGTTCCACAACAGAACTAGCCTTAGTGTGGAAGGCAGTGACCCAGGTATTCCCTGCAAGCTGCTCCTTCATGCTTATACTTCCTCCTTCAGACTCTGACTGACAGGATGTGGGCGGTCTCTGCCCTGCCCATTGGGCACTCCCACTCACCACTGCAGGGCAGGGCCCATCTGGCTTTCTCCAGTCAACTGCCTAGGGCACAACAGCTGCTTGAGAGCCACCTCCAGGCCCCCAGATGGGCTGCTAAGATGTCCTTACCTTACCAGGCTGGGCACGGTGGTGCGTGCTTTTAATCCCAGCACTCAGGAGGCAGAGGCAGGTGGATCACTGTGAGTTTGAGGCCAGCCTGGTCTACAAATTGAGTCCAGGACAGCCAAGGCTACACAGAGAGACTCTGTCTCTGTGGGGGGGGGGGTGCGGGGGAAGATGTCCTTACCGGACTCAACGTGATCACCCCATATTTGGTAGGCTCCCAAAACATCCCAACATGGCCCTCCCCTTTCACCTCCCCCAACCACAGGATGTCCATCAGTAATCTTGTTCTTTTTAGGTCCCCCCCCCCCCGTTATTGTTTTTTTGTTTGTTGGAGACAAGGTTTCTCTGTGTAGCCTTGGCTGTCCTGGACTCGCTTTGTAGACCAGGCTGGCCTCGAACGCATAGCCATCTGCCTGCCTCTGCCTCCCAAGTGCTGGGATTAAAGGTGTGCAGCACCAAGCCCAGCTTCTTTAGGTACTCTTTAAGTCTTTTACTCCTGTGTGGAAGGGATCCCCAAGGACAGATCTAGCCCCACCTACACAGCTCTTGGGGGTACACTCAGACCCTCAAGAAAGTGTTCGACTTTATGTCCTTAGCTATCCCTACTCCTGAGCACAGTTCAGTACCTCTTCCTTGAAGTCATGCAGAGGGACCTTCAATCTCTTTATCACCCTCTCACCCCCATTTCGGGTCCTAGTCCAGCAGCCCACACTCTTTATCCCATTATGGAGGACGCCTCAGCATCCAGTTCATCTCTTTCAGAGCTGCCTTTGGCAGGAGAGAAAGGACAAGAGGGTCCAGGGCTGAGAAAGAAGTGGGGGTGGGGGTAGGTCTGCAGGGAGAGGCCCCCGAAAAAGATAGCCAAGCCCAAGCTTTTGCAAGCCTGTGGTGGAGGCAGAGAATGGAAGTGGGGGACATGGCAGGGGCTGGTCCCCGGTCCAAATCCAGGTCACTCCTGGCCTGGCTCAGCAGCCGTTCAGTAATTAGGGGCCAGCAGGACATGGCCAGGCGGCGGGTGGCAGAAAGCCTAATTGTCTGATTTCTCAGGTAATTAACAGGCTGCTGTCTGGCCTGTCCCCACAGGGCCCCAGCATCCGCCACCCCATCCCCTGAGCAGCCCTAGCTGCCTAATGAGGCCAATTACTGAGTGGTGTCTGGGCCCTCATTAACCACCTAGAAAGGTCATGCGGGACTGGCACCAAAGGGGAAGGGTTTAGGCAGCCAATGGTGGAGACTAGCACCCCACCCCCACCCTACCCCCACTCCAGAGATCAGGCTACAGGTCTCTGTTGCTGCCCATTAAACCATAACTTGTTTGACAGCTGCTGCATAACTCCCACCCCCACCCCCACCCCTCTCTTTCCTCTCAGGACACAAGCTGCAGTTCAGAATTCCGTTCCTGCTTTCAGCAAAGTGGTCTTGGGTGTGTAATTCCCCTGCCTGATCCTTGGGTTCCCAGATTAGACATGTTTATAAATCCCTGGTGTACCGTAGGTGTCCCCACATATGGCCAGTGCCCCTATTCTTCCTACAGGCCGATCAATAATACTTCTGCACTTGCAGGGAGGCCGGAGAGCACAGGGCTTGTGGTCACGAGTGTGTCAGAATTCCACTCTGTAGCATGCTGTCATGAAGACCAGGGGTAGGTAGCAAAGAACAGCCCCCAAAGATTCACCCAGCTAAGTGTGGTATCCTAGGATCAGAAGAGGGTGGCCAGGCCAGGGAGGTGATCTGAGAGAAGCTGGGCTATTAGGGCACAAGAGCTGGCAGAGGAGAAGCCCCAGGAAATGGGGGGAGATTCAAGTCCCTAACAGTGATCTGGAGAGCTGGGTCAGCAAGTAGGAGTACACACTGCCCCTACAGCTCCCAGCACCCACATCTGTCAGTTTACAACTGTTTGTAACTCCAGCGCGAGAGGATCTGATGCCCTCTTCTGGCGTCTGCAGGCACCTGCACCCATGTGCACAAAGCCTACACAGATGTGTACATACACACATAATTAAAAATAAAATAAATCGCCGGGTGTGGTGGCGCCCTTGAGAGGCAGAAGCAGGTGGATTGCTGTGAGTTCAAGGCCAGCCTGGTCTACAAAGTGAGTCTAGGACAGCCAAGGCTACTCAGAGAAACCCTTTCTCAGAAAACCAAATAAATAAATTAAAACAAGACCATGGGGAAGCCAGGGAGCCCTCACCTTTTCTACGCCCTCAGCCCTCCCTTTATGCGCCAGGCCACCCAGGGAGGATCTGAGCATGCTCAGGCTGTTGGGAAGCAGGAGTCCATTTCTTCTTGGTCAGTTTGTGCCCTTCTTGCTTGGCCCAGGAAACGCAATTAGTATTGTCCCCTAGGATATTGAGTTTTGGGGGCTTTTGTAGTTTCTTGGTTTTTAAGAGTTCTGTGACCTGATTCCATGTGGACAAATCCCATGTTGCCCCAGCTCCTGTAATTGTCAGCTCAGGCATCTGCTCCAGGCCAAGATGCTTATTCAAGGTTTCCAAAGTGTGTCTCTCGGGAGCCCTTGGCTCGGAGGGCAAGATGAGTGCCCAAGGCAGAGCAGCGGGTGGGGTCTTCACCTCATAGTCAGTGTTAACTTTAGCTCTCTTTGTTTTATTTTATTTTATTTTTTAAAAGAAAGACAGGATCTTATGTAGTCCAGGCTGGCCTCAAAACTCACCATGTAGCTGAGACCGGACATGAACTGACCCTCCTGCCCTCACCTCTGGGGTTTTGAAGTTGCAGATGTGTACCACCATAGCTGACCAGCTCTCCTGAGCTCTCCATGTGTACTGGACAGACCCTCACTGCCTCCACAGTTGCGTTTTGAACTTGTCAACTCCTGAAATGAAGAAGGTAGCATAGGGTCCCATCTTACCAGATGGGAACACAGAGCCTACTATGGGCTGAAGCTGTGCAGTTTGGATCAGTTCATTGCTCCTAGGAAGGAGAGCCAGGACTCATACCCGATTTCCACTCGGAGCCACCAGAAATAGTGAAAGAAAAACAGGTACAGGAGTTGAGGGTGGGTGTTAGAACAGGTTGTTCTCCCCGTGGTTGGGGTATGGATGCCTATCTTTTTGCCCCAGGACAGCTTTGTCCCAGACTCGGGTTATCCAAGGGCCCCTAGAGCCCCGTCATGCAGTATTTATGTGTCTGAGGTTCATCTCCCTCCTCCCCGTCCCTGTCCCACTGTGGGGTTTTGCTCTGTCCTCACTCTAAACCACTAAGAGCCATCCCAAAAATAGCATTTGCTTCCAGCCTCTGCTCTCCCAAGTCACAAATCACCTGGTGTGACCTGTTCCTAGTGCCATCTTGCTTCAAGGCTCAGTCAGGGTGAGGAGGCTCTGAGGAGCACACAGCCTCCTCCGGTGCTGGGGACCTGGGTGATCCAAGGATAGAAAGTTCAGGAAGGGAGGAAAGCACCTGTCTCTCTAGGGCTGGCATTGGCTTGAGGTTCAGTCAGGTTGCAAGTTGGAGATCCTGCATCCATCTAGCCTCAGGGAGGAGTCTTAAATTGGAGCTGAGGTCAGAGGTCAGAGGTTTTGAGCTTTCACCTTGCTTGGCAGCAGAGGTCCACACTTGATCTGAAGTCAGGGGTCAGAGGGCAAGAATGCTACTGAGATCTGATGAGGACAGAGATGAAAGCAGTCTGGGGTCAAAGTTAGGATTTAGACTAAGGTAAGGTTAGAGGTCAAGGGTCAGAGAATTATGTTAGTCAGATGCTGCAGACTGAGGAGCAGTCCCTCAGAGACTCAGAAACTCCCATTTCCTAGAAATAAATCAGCCAGCCTGAGAACAGAGCGACTCCTGTATTATACAAGATGGGGCTTTCAGGGGTTGGATATAACTTTTTTGGGGGGCAGGGTGTTGGTTTTTTTTGAGACAGGGTTTCTCTGTGTAATAGTCCTGTCTGTCCTGGACTCAATTCTGTAGACCAGGCTGGCCTCGAACTCACAGAGATCCACCTGCCTCTTCCTGAGTGCTGGGATTAGAGGTGTGTGCAACCTTGCTGGCCTTTGAATACAACTTTTGAAAGGGGGTGGGGGCGTATCACTTCTGAGGCTCCAACTCAGCTTTCCTGCCCTCAGTATGCCCCCTACTCCCCAAGTCTTCATTGCTAGTCACTGAACTATGGGTCACCTTTAGTATTGACCATATTCCTTAGGTATTGCCAGATTCTTCAACCCTCCCCCCAAAACAGAAGGCTGCAGGGCGAGGAGGGTGTGCTCGGAAGGTAAAGATGGATGCTCCAGACAGGTGTGGGTTTGTGGCTGCCCTCATAGCATAGCCTTAGAGGCAACACTGGGCCAAGGCAGTGTCCCCAGTCACAGCCCAGAGTGCCATTCTTTGCCGAGCTGCCCTGAGAAGTGACCCACTTCAACAGTGTGCAGGCACTTTTCCTCAGACGCCCATTCTTCTGCCTCAGTTTCCCCACTTCTTCCCTATGTTCAACAGAGCACGGACATGGACGGACATTTGAGGACGAGCCAGCATAACACCAGCAGAACCAAAGATGAAGGAGGCAGGCAGGACGGAGCAGCCAGCCAGGGGACAGGGAAGGGTGCAGGCAAAGGCCTCGTCAGAGACAGGCTTTTCTCTGTTCTTATCACCCACAGGCAGGTCATAGATCAGCCTCAAGCCACCAACCCACTGGGCCTCTAGCCCAAAAGGATTACAGGAAGGTTCAAACCAAGCAGCAGCTAGAGGCATGCCTGAGGGGATGGGAGCGGTGGGGCTGAGGGAGCACCTGGGGGACAGAAACGACAAAGCTTAGAGCCAGGAGGGGAGGTAGGGACAGGAGGATGGATTGCTTGGCCCGCCTGGGATACGAAGCTTCTAGAGTTTGGCTATGAGAGTCCCTGTCACCTCCTCCAGCCAAGCTATTAATACCCACAGCGACCCACGCACCCTCGCTGGGAGGACGCCGAGTTCCCAGGGGGGCTAAAAACGGTCTGGGATGGGGGTGGCCATCTCTCCTCCTCATCTTGTTGAAGGAGCTGGGGCCAAAGGTCAGGATCGCTTGGAAGGCAGGGAGGCCGGAGTGGAAGAACTCGGCACAGCCTCTGGCTTCCACGTGAGGGTAGTGGGCACTCAGCCAACAGTTCCCCCTTCTGCAGAGGTTGGGAGGGAGGGGGCGTGGCCATGTTCCTTCCCACCAGGGAATCCACTCTAGAGCTCAGAGTCTAAGTGCCCATGTGGGTTCGCTTTCCCAGAGAGCTCAGTGTGGTTTTCTGTGGACTACAGTGGGCTTTAGGGCAGTAGCTAAGGGATGCCTGTCAGCTTAAGCCGTTAGGTGCTTTGCAGGAGAAAGATGGAGTCAGGGAAAGGTTTGGAGCCTCTAAGTGGAGTCTGGGTTTCCAACCTCTGGCATGGCACATGCCTTTAACCTCAGCACTGGGGAGACAGAGGCAGGCGGATCTCTGTGAGTTTGAGGACAGCCTTGTCTACAGAGAGAGGTCTAAGACAGCCAGTGTGGCACAGGGAGACCCTGTCTCATCTCTTAAAAAAACAAAAAGAAAGAAAGAAAGAAAGAGCCGGGCATAGTGGCGCACGCCTTTAATCCCAGCACTCTGGAGACAGAGGTAGGCGGATCTCTGAGTTTGAGGACAGCCAAGGTTACACAGAGAAACCCTGTCTCAAACAAACAAACAAACAAACAAAACAAAAAATAAAGGAAGAAAAGAAAGGAAAAACTAAACCAAAAGGATTTACTGTAGCCCATTTTACAGATAAAGAAGCTGAGGTGGGTGGTATGGTCTACCCAGAGTGTGAGCTAGATTGACTCAAACTGTGCTGTGTCTAGTTATACGTCATTTCAAAACTAAGTTTTCTGGGATCACAAAAAACCATCGGTTTCCATTAAACAAACAAACAAACAAACGAGCCCAGCCACCATGTATCGCAGACCACCAATGAGTCTGCAGCCCTCCTGACTCGCACATTGGGTAAAGCCCTGACCCAGAATTGGCAGCCATCCCCTCCCATTCCTGGGGCTCACAAGCACTGTCCTTGAGCCTTCTGGGCTAAAGGCCACCAAAGGCCACCTACTCCCTGTTGTATCCCTCTCCTTTCTAATGACAGATGCTCCAAAGTTCAGACATAGACCCCAGAAGAGCCCAGACTTGGCCAGGAGATTCCAGACAAGAAAGTGGCTGAGAGAATCCTTGTGCCGGAAATCCCGACAGCTGTCTGGCTCAAAGGTCCTGGGCACTGGGCCCTGACCCAGGCCAGGCGGAGGCCATGTCAGGTGTCCAGAGAAGTTGGGGAAGCTGATGGCTGAAGTCAGAGGCAGTCGTCTGTGGTTAGCAAGCTGTTAACACCTCCTCAGCTGCCAGGGGCCTGGCAGGGCTGGAGCTGGGGGGAGGGGTCGGCCCCTGATCTGGATAGTCTGATGGAGGACCTGAGGAGCAGACAGGCTTTGTCCTGAGGTGTCTGAGAGAGCAAACAGGGCCTGTCCTGAGGAGTCTGAGAGAGCAACAGGGCCTGTCCTGTGCAATCTGAGAGAGCAACAAGGCCTGTCCTGAGAAATCAGAGAGCAATGGGGCCTATCCTGAGGAGTCTGAGAGAGCAACAGGGCCTGTCCTGAGGAGTCTGAGAGAGCAATGGGGCCTGTCCTGAGGAGTCTGAGGAGATAAGCCCTCTCTTGGGGAGTCCTGAGGAGTTTGGGGAGATGACAGACCCTGTTCTGAAGTCTGAGGTGGGCATCAGGTTTTGTCCTGGGGATCCGATAGGCTTTGTCTTGAGGAATCAAAGCAAAATATAGGTATTGCTATGATGCGCCCAGGCTAAGAAGCATAGTCATACACTCTGCTAAAGAAGCGTTGGCAGAAAGGCTATACATACATATATACCACACATTTCTTTTTGTTTTGTTTTGGGTTTTTTTGGAGACAGGGTTTCTCTGTATAAAGCCCTGGCTGTCCTGGACTCTCTTTGTAGACCAGGCTGGCCTTGAACTCACAGCAATCCGCCTGCCTCTGCATCCCAAGTGCTGGGATTAAAGGCATGCACCACCACACCCAACTAAAAAAATATTTTTAATAATAATAATAATAATAATAATAATAATAATAATAATAACAACAACAACAACAATAAATGACAGACCTTTGCTTTGTACCCTAGGTTAAACTAGGACCTGCTGTGTAGCCCAGGCTGCCCTTGAATTTACTATCCTGCCTTAGCCTACCAAGGCCAAGGTCACAGACTGTGCCACTATCCCTGACCGAGAGAAGATATTTCTTTTTTTCTTTCTGCTTGTTGTTTGTTTTGAGACAAGTTCTCATTAAGTAGTCCTCATTGGCTTGAAACCTGGTATGTAGGCCAGGCTGGCCTTGAACTCAGAGATGACAGATGGAGAATGGAGTATAAAGGAGACTTGGGTCTGGTTGTGCTTCTCGGTTCAGGAAGTGAGGTCCCAGCCTTGCCTGGATTTTCCAAGCTCCTAGGCCAGTGTTACCTCTATATTAGGGTGAAAAGAAGATGACGGAGTCACAGAGCAAGGTTTAGAGGAGTCTCACCTAGCATGGGATTTCTTTCTCTTGTAGTCCTGGCTGTCATGGACTCACTTTGTAGACCAGGCTGGCCTCGAACTCACAGAGATACACCTGCCTCTGCCTCCCAGTCAGCCATTAGCTTTTCTAAACCCAATGCCAGAGTGCACCTGGTGACATCCCTCAAGCAGTCTTCCCGAACCGATAAAGGCAGGAGGGAGGCACTAAGTTCATGACTGAAGGCAGAGATGGAATGCCGTGCCTGCCCCATCTCTTTGGAGCCTCCCCAGCAGCTCTAACCTCCCAGGCTGGGCCTGAATCTTCACTCTCTTCTCAATGGTCCTCAGCCTGGGCCCCTATCCTAGCTGCTAACCCCCTGGTCTTTTGGCAGAACCTATCCCACCACTACACAGGACCTGGCCTTCCTGCCCATCTTAGCTCTCCCGGCCACTCTGTCTAGGACTCCAGCTACTCTTGTTGCTGGGTCCCTGTTCCTAGCTTGTCTGTTTGTCTTTCTTTCTTTCTTTCTTTTTTTCTTTTAGGTTTTTCGAGACAGGGTTTCTCTGGGTATCCTTGGCTATCCTGGAGTCGCTTTGTAGACCAGGTTGGCCTCCAACTCACAGCGATCCTCCTGCCTCTGCCTCCCGAGTGCTGGGATTAAAGGCGTGTGCCACTACACCCGGGCCCCCTATCTTGTCTTTCTAGGTTTTATCTTTCTCTCTCAATCTTGGACCCAGACCTGTGTCTGGTTCTGGCTCCCTCTGTCTCTGCTGGCACCCTATGGCTCTCCGCCTTCTCTCTGCCTCTGCCTGGTGCTCTCTGGTCCAGATGCAGATGGCCCCTTTCACAGGTGTTCTTGGGACCCTCCTTCTATGCCAGGCTGCCCACTCAGACATCGGCGGACGTTTCGGAGAAGCTTGGAGGGTGCTAATGGTGCCCTGTTCCAAGGTAGTCTCTGGATTCCCAAAAAGCAATCGAGGGAAGGCCATGCCCTCGAGGACTTAATTTCCCTGGGGGCCTAGCTCTATTTAGGTCACTAGTGACTGTGGGACCCTCTTCTAAAGCATCGCGTCTCCATTCAGGCACACTTCAGCACTTTGATCTCAAGCTCAGGATAGAGTCTTTAGCAGAGTCTAGGACTGATACTATCACTGCTATTCTCCAGGGTCCCTAAAACCATGATGGTTCAGGTGAGGGATGGGCTGAGCTTCTGCTGCTTAGCCTTATGTGTACCCCAAGTCCCACATCAGCCCTCCTTCTGTGGCTCAGTATATTACCCCCCTCTCCCTCCTAGGACCTGCTCGTCCTCAAACTCAGTCTGAAATGCATACAGTGAGGCTCACCAAATTAATTACCACTGGCTCGGGAATATATATATATATATTTTTTTTTTTTTTAAAGAAGACATTTTTCCAGGAGGAAAAACACGCAAGAGCTATAATTAGTCAGGAAGAGGAAAGAAGAGCGGAGTGTGTGAATCACCAGCGACAGACGGTTTGAGCCCAGTTAGCAGGAGTTTTCAGAGTTGCTAGAGTGTGGGTGAACTGAGGAGGGGGATGCAGGACGGGAAGAGTGTGCTACCCCAGGACACCTGGGGTCCTTGAACTGAAAGGACTGATACATTAAGGGGACCACTCCAAAGAGTCTTTTGTCCCACTCTGCCTGAGCCTGCCACCCGACATGCCATCAGAGTCACAGCTTTCGGCTTTTATCTGCCTTTTCCTTCCCCAGGCTTCTGCCTAGTTTTATCATACAAAGGTTGGTGGCCCTCCTTGCGCCTTGCACTGGAGACACTTGCACCTTAAGGGAGTAGGGCTTGGCGACTAGAGGGTTTGGGACTGCGCAGGCCACACCAACTCTTCAGCTGCTCAAGTGCTCACTAATGAGTGTTCTGTGTCTGGCACACAGACAAGCAAACTGAGGCCCAGGGCCACACTGTCATGAGTGGACTGGCCTCTGCCTATCAGATATCACAGCTCTGCCAAGAAAGACTCTGGGCGAGGCTCTGGGCCAAAACAGGCAATTGTGCTCACCGAGTCCATGTCCTGATGGTGAGGGGACCAGGCACCCATAAGGTAGGTGACCCGTGGACTGGAGAGATGGCTCAGCAGTTAAGGGTACTGACTGCTCTTCCAGAGGACCTGAGTTCAATTCCCAGCAACCACATGGTGGCTCACAACCATCTATAATGTGATCTAATGCCCTCTTCTGACCTGCAGGTGTGCATGCAGGCAGAGTACTATATACATAATAATTAATAACTTTTTTTAAAAAAAAAGTCAGGTGACCTGAATTGGCCTCCTAACAGTCACAGAGGATTTACAGGGGAGGAAGTAAAACTGTTTAAATGCTGGAAGCAAGTCAACAGTGATGCACACACCTTCAATCCCAGCAGGCTGAGTCAGGAAGGACTCAAGTTCAAGATCAGCCTTGACTACACAGAAGAACCTGTCTGTTGTGGGGTATCCACCAGAGAAGACCACTTGGACGTGGCTTTAAGCCAATAGGCAGGAAGAAGTACGGCTCTAAGAGCTTGGCATCAGCTGGTACACAGTGCTGTCTCCTAACCCTACACCAAATTAGTCTTCCAAATTACAGGGTGCGCTTCTTCGAAATTGGAGATCTGGTGGGAGAACAGAAGCTAAATTCCCTTCCTGCTTCCTGCTTTCAGAGGCCTTCAGCTGGCCGGTTCCCAAGTGAGGACCATGTTACAAAAGACTTCTAAACACATGCCCTCCTTTTCTCAGTGTGGGGGCTCCCAGGTCCCAGGCCTCAGTCAGTATCCAGGTCAAGCCCACACTCTGCACATATTTAGCAGTGAGCTTAGAGCCAAGAGATCCAGTCAAGACCAGTCCCAAGTTTAAAGGCATTTCGGACATCATTCATTTATGCCCTTTCTGATACCTGGCTGGTCTCAGACAGAGTGGCAACGAAGGTGACAGTCATGTGGTCAGGGCAGAGTAGCTTTGGCAGAGGATGGGCAAGTGGTGTGGGAACTCCTGATGAGGTTAGGGAGGACTCCCCGAAAGAAGAGGCAAAGGAAGTGAGACCCAAGAGATGAAAGTGTCCTTTACCAGGGGAAGATGGAGGAAGCACTTTCAGGGGAGCAGAGCATAGGTGATAGGAGCAGAGTTGGTGAGTGGACAGGAGGAGTGGTTGGAAGCACTGGTTCCTTCAGATCTGGGAACCTTGTCAATCAGAATTTCCTCAGCAACGGAGGAGGAAGAGACCAAGATGGGAGAGTGGTGCGTGCGTGTGTGCGTGCGTGCGTGTAGAGGGAGGGCTCTCTGGGATATCCCACACTGCTCTCCTCTACAGACACCACAATCATAGGATCTGGCTGCAGGGCAGGAGGGCTTGGCTTCTGAAGCCCCGCTAACTCCCCTCCCATGTTCCCCTCCCCCCCAGTACCAAAGGCTGTGGGATGGAGAGGAGCGAGGAGGCACTTCTAGCATATGCCCCTCTTACACAGCTCTCCTGCCAGACAGCTCTTGCTCCTTGGCTACTTGTGAATTTGCCCAGTGTCAGCTTTGGACCATCCTTCTGGATGAAGGGGCTAATCTCCTTTAAGCGCCCAGCCATGGCTCCCTGCAAACAACCTGCAGCCACCCCACACCCCCTGCGACCCCAGGCCGCAGCTTTGTCCCTTTACCTCCTCTGCCAGAGAAAGCCTGGGGACAGGTGGAGTCTGGACAGGGCCCTGAGTTCTACAGCTTGCATGGTGCTGGCTGCCAGACTGATTCTCTGGGATGGATGGTGCGGTAGTCCTAGCCATATGGCTGCGGGGTTCCAGGTGAGAGCTGCTCCAGCTGACAGTCAGCGTGTGAGCATTAGAAGGGCCCAGCTTGCTTTCTGGATGCCTAGCTTGTTACCGGCACACATCCTACCTGGGCTGGCCCAATGGTGCCTGACCAACTTGTGGATACCAGCTCACAGGTAGAGGCACTGCCAGATGGACGCCTTCTGGGTCCTCATCAGACAGATGGACACCTGATCAGTGAGCTCCTCTGGCAGCCTCTGCTGTGTGTGGCCGGCTTTGTGAAGCTTCTGGATTTTTAGAAACTAACTAGATGCCAGTTTAGCATAATTATAGTCATCTATAATCCCAGCACTTGGGAAGCAGAAGCAGGAAGTTCAGGGCCAACCTAGGCTATGTAATGAGTTTAAGGCAACCAGAGGGGAGCCTCTCAAAGTCACCCCAGGCCTGCTCCTTCAGGTTGACCTACCATGGCTCCTGTACTGGCTGGGTTTGTGTCAACTTGACACAAGCTAAGAGTCATCAGAGAAGAAGGAGCCTCAGTTGAGAAAATGCCTCCATGAGATCCAGCTGAAAGGCGTTTTCTCAATTAGTGGGCAATGGGGGAGGGCCCAGCCCATGACAGGTTCTATAAAAAAGCAGGCGGAGCAGGCCAGGGGGAGCAAGCCAGTAAGCGGCACACCTGCAGGGCCTCTGTATCCGCTCCCGCCTCCAGGTTCCTGCCGGTTCCTGTGCTGCTTGAGTTGCTGTCCTGACTTCCTTTGATAATGACCAGCAATGTGGAAGGGTAAGCTGAAGAAACTTTTTCCTCTCAAACTTGCTTTTGGGTCAGGATGTCAAAGTGATAGAAACCCTTAAGACAGCTCCCCACGAGGCCCTGTGTGCTCTGTTGTGACACCCTTCCTCTGCCTCCTCCCTGCCTCCAATTGGGCCCATGTTTTCCCACTTTAATGGTCCCCCGGCTGTCTACCTTTGCCGGGCTTTTCTTTCTGTCAGGAACCCGTTCCCTTCCTTTTTTGTTATTTTGTTTGTTATGTGACAGGATCTCTCTATGTAGCCCTGGCTGTCCTGGAATCTACTATGTAGACCAGGTTAGCCTTGAACTCACGGAGCTCCACCTGCCTCTGCATCCTGAGTGCTGAGATTAAACACATGTGTCAACACAACGCCCCATCTTCCCTTCCCATTTTGCTTGCCACTTGCTGCTCGAGAGCCGGGTTCTTAGTCTCCTCCCACCTCAGACAAGACTTGGGCACCACAGGGAGGTAGACAGGTGTCTTTTTCAAATGCACAGTTTGTTGTTCACACACAAAAGGGACCGGGCTACAACTCATAACAAATAAATCTAACGTGAGTTGCGTGCCTGATAGCCCAGTGCACAGCACGTCCACTGGCAGGGGAAGGAGAGTGAGTGGGCGCTGACTTGAGAGTGACAGAAGCTAACTGGTATATGGCTTCAGTTGCGTTTGGCCATGTCAACCAGGGTGCTGGACACTCAGTGGTCACAAAGTGAGGGCCAGGCCAGAGTCGGGGTGTCATGGTGGGTGATGCCATCACTGAGAGGGCCCCTTGTTGCTAGAGTTCATGACTAGTGTGTGTTAAGGCACGCTGGAGGCCAGAGTCAGCTGAGCCGCCAGAGTCTGGGTTTTTAGGTTTTCCTGAGGCTTATCTTGTAATTGCAGACTCTTTGGCCTGCTTCTGATTGGTGAACGCCAACTGCTCCCAGGGTGTTGCCTATTCCTCTCAGGTGCTCACTTCTGTCGGCATGTGCTGATGATGTCAGGATGTTGGGCAAGAGTGTCTCCATTTTGTGAGTTGCTCCATTTTGCTTTGTTTGATTGTTTTTCTTTCTTTTCTTTTTTTTCCCAAGATAGGGTCTCTCTCTCTCTCTCTCTCTCTCTCTCTCTCTCTCCCTCTCTCTCTCTCTCTCTCTTCAAGATTTCTCTGTGTTGCCTTGGTTATCCTGGACTCGCTTTGAAGACCAGCTGGCCTCGAACTCACAGCCATCTGCCTGCCTCTGCCTCCCCAAGTGCTGGGATTATAGGTGTGCGCCACCACGCCCAGCTTCTTTCTTTCTTTTTTCATTCTTCACCCTCCTCTTTCTCTTCTTCTATTTTTATTTGTTTTTTTTTGTTTTTTGTTTTTTTTTTTTTTTTTTTTTTTGAGACAGGGTCTCTCTATGTAGACCAGGCTGTTCTAGAACTCACAAGAGATCTACCTGTCTCTGCCTTCTTAGTGCTGGAATTAAAGGTGTATGCCAGTTGGCCAGGCATGGTGGCAAACACCTTTAATCCCAGCACTCAGGAGGCAGAGGCAGGCAGATTTCTGTGAGTTTGAGGCCAGCCTGGTCTACAAATTGAGGTCCAGGACAGCCAGAGCTATACAGAGAAACCTTGTCTCAAAAACAAACAAACAAACAAAGCAAACAAAAAGGCGTTGCCAGCACACCTGGTCCATTTTCTTGTTTTCTACACTCCCAGATCAGTTCCTAGGTTTCTAAGACTTTAATAGGTCCCTGGGCCTGCAGCTCCCTGCACTGTTCCACAGAGCATTCAACATGTAATTAGATCCTTCAGAGAGAGGTGGAGAGAGAGAGAGAGAGGGGGGGGGTGAGAGAGAGGTGTGTGTGTGTATGTGTGAGTGTAAGTGATTGATACCAGACACCACTATAGAGAGTATACCATGATTTTCTTGATTATTACTATAGCTCATCAGTTCACCCACAGAAATAAGTCCAGAGTGTGTTCTTACTAAATATATGTGAGTATAGAGTAAATAAATGTAGAAACCACTGTGTTTCTGGAACAAAAAATGCAATAAGTTCAGGTGCACCACACTGGTAAGAGGGCCATGTTAGCCCATATCCATCCTTTGAGAAGGGTTCCAAATGTGGTTTATGGTGTTTGGATGAGAGTGACTCCCAAAGGCTCATATATTTGAGTACTTGGTCCTCAGTTGGTGGAACCGTTTGGGAAGGATTAGGAGGTGTGGCTTTGCTGGAGGAGGGGTGTTGCTGGAGTCAGAGGTACTTTGAGGTTTCAAAAGTCCACACCATTCCCAGTTACTGCTCTCTCTGCCTTGTGCTTGTGGCACGCAGCTAGTGCACCAGCACCAGCACCATGTCTGCCTGCAGCCAGGCTCCGTTCAGTAGCCCTCGGAAAACTGTAAACCCAATAAACTCTTTCTTCTGCAAGTTGCCTTGACCATGGTGCCTCTTCACAGCAATAGCGAAGTAACTAAGACATGGTTAGAGTTGAATATAAAAGGGAAGCCGTCTTAAAACCGGACCCAATGTCCTTAAAATCTGGCTGAGGGCCCCTGCGTTACTCCAAATTGGGCTGTTTGAGACTAGAAGGTCCGGAAAGGGGTTTTGCTACATGGCACTGGCTGGGTAATCTAACCCACGGGGAGACGCAAGCTTCTGGTCCATCCTCAGGCAGTGTCACCTGTGGCTGGTTTGGGGGCAGCTGGGCAGTGATCAACAACAGCAGTGATGCCATTTAAGGTGGTGGCAGCTTCGTTATGAAATGAGTGAGAAAAAAAAATTTAAAAACAAATTAACATATTCAAAGCTGGGCATGGTGGTACACGTCTATAATATTAGTATTTAGGAAGTGGAGGCAGGAGAATCAGGGGTTCAAGGCCTACCTGGGCTCCATAGTAAGTTTACTAAACCCTATCTCACAACTCAAAAAAAAAGTTTTTTGTATAAAATATTCAGACACCCAGGCATATGAGCCAGCATGTAGCCAGCAGTAGGCTTCCTTCAGTTCCAATACATGCTGTGGGCTGGGTGAGTGCTGTGTCTGTGGCCACACAGACAAAAGCCCGCCTTTGCCTATGTAGGCATCAGGCTAAGTGAGGAGAAGTAGGATCAGTGGTCTTTGTCTCTCTGATCAAAGGGGAGGGAAGACATTTCTCCTCCTGTTTGCTCTCTGAACATGTGCTGTCTGCAAAGGGACAGGCTGGTTGGGGTCTTCAGGCTTCAGAAAACTCCCTATTCTGTTAGCGGCCTGGGCCTTGGCCTGGCCCTCCTGAGACAGCTGTGAAGATCAAGGGACTCCACAGAGCCAGGCACAGGCCTCCCTTTTCTACAGATGTCATTCTCATCCTGCACTGGAGGGATCCAGTCCCCTGCCGTCATTGCGAAGAGTCGCATATAGGTCGCAATTTAAAGCAGTGTCCAGTTCCTCCCTACTATCAGGTCACTGCTCAGTGTGTCTGATGACTCAAGACTGTGTGCAGGGAATAGGCACGGAGAGAAGGCAGGAAAAGTATTTTGCCAGAACCAGACCTTGCTCCTGTCAGAGTCTGGAAGGCCAAACCTTGTCTCTCCTTTCAGAGAGGCAGGATAATCTAGGGACATCCCTGGGTACAGAGCACTGTCCTAACCTGGCAGACTCGCAGGCCAGAGGCCAAATGCCAAGGCCCAGATCATTGTCCAGCTATTCCCAGGCCAGGCAGGAAGGGCTCTAAAGGACGAAGACAGCGCTTCCTCTACAAGGACACCGGGGCCATTTATCAGGGAGAGATAAGCGGTGGCCAGAGAGCAGAGCTGGACGGAGCTGTCTGCAGGAGATAACCAGGAGTCACTCAGAGGTCACAGAGGAATCATGTCTCCACCCTGGGCCTCATTTCAACACTCCCCTGTCCGGTGCCCAGTGCTGTGATACCCTGCCCCCACAACTGCAGGCCACAGGCACCTGGTCCTTGGTAAATTGTTTCTTTGTAGCTGGGTGCAGAGGTGCAGGCCTGTAATCCCAGCACTCAGGGAGGCAGAGGCAGGTGGATCTCTGTGAGTTCAAGGCCAGCCTGATTAACAAAGTGAGTTCAGGACAGCCACGGCTAAACAGAAAAGAGGAAGAAGAAGAAGAAGAGGAAGAAGAAGAGGAAGAAGGAAGAAGAGGAAGAAGGAAGAAGAGGAAGAAGGAAGAAGAATGAGGAAGAAGAATGAGGAGGAAGAATGAGGAGGAAGAAGAATGAAGAGGAAGAAGAAGAAGAAGAAGAAGAAGAAGAAGAAAGAAGGAAGAAGAAAGAAGGAAGAAGAAAGAAGGAAGAAGAAAGAAGGAAGAAGAAAGAAGAAAGAAGGAAGAAGGAAGAAGGAAGAAGGAAGAAGAAGAAAACTGTCTTGGAAAAACCAAACAATACAAATTGTTTCCTTTTGGTGAAACTCTGTAGTAGCATAACTCCGGTGATTCTGTCTCACTGACTTACAGGAAACTGAGGTATAGGGTCTGGTTTTGGCCAGCCTGCCCTTTGACCTGCTGACCAGGGTGGAAAGAAAGCTCATGATTTGCCTTACCGGGCACTTACTACAGGTGCCTCATGTGACCTCTGTATAGTTCCCACCATGGTGTGGACCAAACGTAGACAGTGCCCGGGTAGGTGAAGAAGTCACTGGGCCCAGGCCCCATCTCTTGGAAGTAGTCTAATTTAAAGGCTGAGCACATGGAGAAGTGCTCCAAGCCAGAGTGGACCACGGTCAGCTCATCATGGTCTCAGGCACTGACTGGCAGAGACTAGAACAAGCCCACCAGGCAGGGGATGCTCTGGGGTCCTTCTGCCCAGCAAGAAGCTATCAACCTTAGGTTGTCCAAGTGGCCTGGCTTCTGCCTGCTTCTCCCTCCTCTGGCATTCAGGGGTGTTCACTAATTTTGAACAGCCACACATGGTGCCCACAGGCCTTTAGTCCTAGCACTTGGGAAGCTGAAGCAAGAGAATTGAGAGTTCGAGGCCAGCCTAGGCTATGGAAGGAAGACTTTTTTGTTTGTTTGTTTTTGTTTTGTTTTTTTCAAGACAGGGTTTCTCTGTGTAACCTTGGCTATCTTGGACTTGCTTTGTAGACCAGGCTGGCCTGGAACTCACAGCGGGTCCACCTGCTTCTGCCTCCTGAGTGCTGGGATTAAAGGCTTTAAAAAGACTTGAGAGAGAGAGAGAGAGAGAAGGAAAAAAACACAACCTTGTGAACAAATAAGTGAGTGAAGAGTAAACATGTGAGCATAAGCAATAACAACCTTTTAAAAAGGTTTTATTACATTTCTCTATAGTGTGTGCATGCACGTGCATCGGCCATGGTGCATGTTTGGAAGCCAGAGGACAACTTGCAGGAGACACTCTGCAGGAGTTCACTCTGGAGCGTGAACTCGGGACTCAGGGTTGGCAGTAAAGCCCATTTACCCACTGAGCCACCTTTCCAGCATATGACAAGTTCCTTATTGGGGACATGTATGTCCATCATCTGCTGGGTCTCCATGAATGCCCCATAAAAAAAAAAAAAAATGACAGTGTCCTCTTTGGAAGCCAGGCAGCTGAGTCTCGGCCTTGGATTTCAGAGATGAGGAAGAGGAGGCAGTTTTATCATCCCCCTACAGTGAACCCTTTGGCACCCCCCTCTCCTGGCATCCCTAAGGACTATGCATTCAGGTGTTAGAGGGGGCTAGACCTCAAGACCCAGGGAAAGTCTTGGGGGAGAAAGTCTGAATTTCTTCCATGTTCCGGTATTCAGGCAGGAGGACTCGACCCAGAAATATTTCCCTTTGAGTTCATCTGAAAGACAGCAGAAGTGCCAGAGGCCTGGAGAGGCCTGGGGCTCACAGCTAACTTCTAGGCGATTCTATGTCCTCCTCATCCTGGGCCTGGTTGGGAAGGTCTGCAGGTTTGGATTGGGATAGGAAGGGTCCCTGGGCCTCAGAAGGGAGCTGGGAATCATTATGGTCATGCAGAAGGAATCTCGCAGATCTGATGGGCTGGTGCTAGTCTGGCCACCCCAGACCCCTGGGAGATCCCACACGGAGTTGCCCTTCCTTCAGTGTGGCCAGGGGCCTCCGCCAGCACTCCAGGATGGGCTCATATGGATTAGAAGGCATGGAAAGGATTTTTTTGCTACATGACACTGCTTGAGTGACCTGACAGTAAGCCATGGGGAGACATGAGCCTCCGGTCTTTAGGATACAAGGACTTCACGTCCTAAACCCTTCTCAGAAAATTCTTAGCCTTAGGAAGTTTTTATAGCGTTTGTTTGTATAGTGAAATGCTGGCTCCAGGGGACAGACAGAGCAGGTAGGGCTCCTTCAGGGGACAGAGCAGCCATGTGATCACAGGACAACTCAAGAAACCTAGAGGACAGTGCATTCTGCTCTGGCTGAGCTCCGTTTCCCCGGTACTCTCTTGTTTAATTAAGTCTCACGACCCTGGGAGATTTGCACAATTATTAATCCCTGAAGAGTTGAGGTCCAGAAGGGCTAAACCTTGCCCAGCACAGTGCACACACTCGGAGGGACTGACACTCCCCAGGGAGTACCTCACTGCTCAAGAGCACAGTCCCGGTAAGGGAGTCTGTGCCGTCAAGATCCCCAGTGTAGAATCCTGGGAGACTTAATGTCCCCTGCTCAGGGTCCTTCCACAGGAGGCCAATGAGACAGGAACAAGAGCTGGTGGTGGGACTGGGACAAGAGTAGCAACCCAAGCCGGTTGCCAAAGGAAAACTGGTTTCAGTAACGTGGATTAGCCATCTGTGGCACACCTATGATGCCAGTTGAGGGCAGATGTGGCATTGACCGCATCCACACAGTGCCACTCGTAGACAGCTCAGAAGCACCCCCCAGGGCCCTCTTTGTGCCTGTGTGTGTGTGTGTGTGTGTGTGTGTGTGTGTGTGTGTGTGCATGCTCTACATACTTGCTGTGGACAAAGGAAAATGAACAGAGCTGATGCCTCCCCAAAATACATCCTGACTAGGGCCCCAGGGCTGGCCCAGACATGAATGGCAGCTTAAGAACCTTCTCTTCCCTGCTCCTCAGCTCCTTCCTCCTCCTCCCTCTCTGTCACCCCCTGCCTCCCCCATGTGCTCTCACCTTCCTGACATGCCTCAGATGCAAGTCATACATGGTGCCCTCTTCTATCTCTGGGCCTTTGTCTGGGGTGAGGTGGGCCTGTGATGACCAGAGCCTCACTCCAGCTGGGCTTCATGCTTGTCTTGGGCTGAGCTTGAATAGGAAGGAACACAGGAGCCACAGGCCTTGGTGTCTGTGTCCAGTAGCAGTCCTGAGCCCAGTTGCATTGTGGGAAGACAGAAGATGCTCAGAGAGGATATGGCATCAGAGGCTAGAGAGGTAGGGGTTGAAGCTTCAGGGGTGAAAGGGGAGGCTGGAGAGGGCCATGCTCACAGCCAGGGCTTTCTGGAGTGGGTCAAGGCGTTGGGGCTTCCTGTCTCTGCCACTTGCCTAAACACCTTCCTTACTATTTCCTGTGGCTCAGGAGACCAAGGTGAGGCAAGCCAAAGTCGATTCTGTAACAAACTCCCTGTGGTCTTCAGACAGTCAGGGCATTATACTTAGCTCAGTTTCTCCATCTGTCAAACGGGACAAGGAATGGGAGAGTGTGAGAAGGTGGAGGCCTTGGGGATGTGCAGCTGGATGAAGCAGACCACCAGTGGGCTAGGCAAAGTGTTTAACTCAGCACTCGGGAAGACCACCAGTGGGCTAGGCAAGGTGTTTAACTCAGCACTCGGGAAGACCACCAGTGGGCTAGGCATGGTGTTTAACTCAGCACTCGGGGGCGGGGGCAGGGGCGGGCAGAGACAGGAGGATCTCTGTGAGTTCAGTGCAGGCCTGTTCTATATATTGAGCTCCAGGACAGTCAGGATTCCGTAGGGAGTCTTTGCATAAAAAATAAAAATAAGCTGGGTATGGTGGCACACGCCTTTAATCCCAGCACTCGAGAGGCAGAGGCAGGTGGATCGCTGTGAGTTCTAGGCCAGCCTGGTCTACAAAGCAAGCCCAGGACAGCCAAGGCTACACAGAGAAACCCTGTCTCAAAAAACCAAAAAATAAAAAATAAAAATAATAAAATAAAAAGGACAACTAGTGGCAACTACAGGCCCATCACAGCCAAAACCCTTTCATCGCAGCCTCTTTGGTTTCCTTTCACTTAAATAATGCGACTTATTTCATCCAGCCTCACCTGCGAACACGCAGCTGGACTATGCTGGTGCCAAGATCTGATAGCGCTGCCATCTCAGTAATCTGTGGCCTGAGTGCAGTGAGGGCTGCCAAGGACTGGCCTGAGATGGGGCCGCTGGAACCCACTGGTTTCTGTGATCCCTTAGCCTGCCATTCTCAGTGCTGTACATCTCAGCTTGGAGCAACTCTGGGCTGGCACAGAATGCTGGAGAACCAGCCACAAGGGCCACTGGGCTTTGATCACCAGCAGGTTGTAAAGCCTAAGGCTCAAGCAAGACAAGTCCTCTCCTCAGCCCTGTCATGGCCAGGCTGCTCTTTTTCTGTTTTTTGTTTGTTTATTGTTTGTTTTTCGAGACAGGGTTTCTCTGTGTAGCCTTGGTTGTCCTGGACTCGCTTTGTAGACCAGGCTGGCCTCGAACTCACAGTGATCCGCCTGCCTCTGCCTCCCGAGTGCTGGGATTAAAGGTGTGCGCCACCATTGCCTGGCTTCAGGCTGCTCTTTTCTTCTTCTTCTTCTTCTTCTTCTTCTTCTTCTTCTTCTTCTTCTTCTTCTTCTTCTTCTTCTTCTTCTTCTTCTTTTGGTTTTTCAAGACAAGACTTCTCTGTGTAGCCTTGGCTGTGGCTGTCCTGGACTCACTTTATAGACCAGGCTGGCCTTAAACTCAGAGATCCACCTTCCTTTGCCTCCCTGAGTGCTGGGATTAAAGGCATGCACCACTGTAGCCACCGCCTCTGCTGTCACCGCCGCTGCCACCGCTGCCACCATCACCACCTGGCTACCAGGTTGCTCTGCTCTTTAGCCTCCTTTGCCTAATGGCAGCTGACCACCTCCATCCAGATTTTGCCGCTACTAGTCTTCCTTGACCTCCCCAGCTCCTGAGAGTGTATGCGTGTGTGTGTCTCAGGTGCCCCGTGTCAGGTCTCGTGGACCAAGAAGTGTTTCATATGATGAGGGGAGCAAAAGGGCTGGGGCAGGGGACCATGGAGATCTCTCTCTAACATGTAACTTTGATCCTTACCTGGTAGGGTATAGGGCAGAGCGGGCAAGGTTGAGCCTTGACCTGGAGTCTATGGGCTGGAGCTGATGCTTTCTCCATAGGAAGGAGGGAGCTGCCAGGGTTGATCAGAAGCAGGCCTCCTTCCTGTTGTCTTGGTGCTGGCTCTTCCTCATCCGGGGGGCGGGGGCTGGGGTGGCAGGGCAAGGAGTCCATTCATGCTGGTGACTTCTCTGGGAGCCTAGCCAGCTCCATGTGCAGGCTGGAGAGCAGTGGACTGAGCATTCTCCTGGGCTGGGACTGGGGGAAGGGGGAACAAGGCAGGAGCTGCATCTGGGTACCCCACCCCCCAGGGGCAGTCAGGGTCTGGATAGGAGCCTGGTTACTAGGAATCAACCACCTAAGCCTGTCACCTCCTGAACACATCTGTCTCAGCCTTACCAGGCTCAACAGCACTGGTAAGGCCAGGCCTGGCAGCCATGCCAGCAGGATGGAGGGCGCGGGCGTCCACTAAGAATGTGATCCCAGGAACACTCCCCTTTGCAGCCCTTTGGAAAGTTGACCAAAACCAACACTGGGCTCTGAACAAGCTAGATTAGCACCTGCCTATACTAGGACCCCCCATCTTCATGTACTGCCCATCTGAATCCCATTCCTGGCCCCTCCCCCACCCCCTGTCTTTCAAGTCAACATCTCCCTCACCCCTACCACTGTCCTCACAACAAGGTGACTTGGCTCTGTCTACCCCATCTACCCATGACCCATGAAGCATACCACATGCTTGAGGAGAATAGGTGTGGCTCATGGGATTTTTTGTGATGATTCAAAGCACACACAAAAGCCAAGGCCACGCTCAGGTGGCAATGGCAGGAGCCTTCCTGGTCACATCAGGTCCTGCCCTGCCTCTTCCAAACTTCTTAGGTTCTGTTCAGCCTCTCCCCATTTTCCATATAGGAATCGGGGACATACTAGGGTTAAGTGTTCCAAATCACATAGCTGTAGGTGGCACAGCTGGGGCTCCAATCTGTCTATCCTGACCCTGTTCCCTGCTCAGAGACCAAAAGGAGGGGGACTGATTCCTGTTTCACGTGGCTCTCTGTTGAACGGGAGGTTCCCAGGAAAGGGCTTGGCTCTGCCGTCAGCCCTCTGGACATCACTTGTAGGTGGCTCAGCAGCCATTACCTTGAAGAGATGGGTCCCGGGCTCTGCAGGAACCCTGCTTCTCTCTCTCTCTCTCTCTCTCTCTCTCTCTCTCTCTCTCTCTCTCTCTCTCTCTCTCTCTCTCATGCTAGTCTCTCAGGTCTGGAGGTGGGACAGGAGTTTGACTCATTCTCTGTTTCTCTAAGATGGGGGCAGGGCGGGGCCCCCTGAGGCCCGGGCAGATGCTGCAGTAGTGTGTGCTAAGAGAGGGACTGACCTTGCAGCGCTGGCCAGACGTCTCTGCAGCTCAGTGTTGGGATTCCAGGCACATCCAGAGGCTGCCGCAGAGGCTGTAGGGGGACAGCAGGGCTTGGTGTGTATGGGAGAGAGAGAGAGACAGACAGACAGACAGAGAGAGACAGAAACAGAGAGACAGAGACGCACACACATACAAAGAGAGAGAGAGAGAGAGACAGACAGACAGACAGAGACAGACAGACAGACACAGAGAGAGGCAGACAAGAGACAGACAGAGATGAGAGAGATAAAAGCACCCTCTGCCTCTAGTACTTGCTATATAGTCCCACCTACTCAGGGGCTTCTATACCCTCCCTGCCCACCATGTCTCTTGGGACTCCCTCTGCCGCCTGCAGGATTATAGCTGAGTTCCTGGGCTCTGTGCCCCATCCTCCCTGTATGCTTTGGTTTTGTTGCATGAAAGACAGGGAGAATAAAACCCTTGCTATGAGGACAGGGTGGAGTGTTATGAGGACAGAAGCATTGGTCCCTACCTAGAATGGAGCCTGGCACACAGAACGGCTAAAACTCGCAGCCCACTCTTCCCTGCCTCTGTGGGCATCTGTATTCCGGAGAAACAGATGTCCTGTCTGGATGGGCAGGGAAGAACACAGAAGTGGGGCCCCCAAGCCTGTGGCGGGGAGCGGGGGGGACAGTCTCATGAGGGAGTCTGGACATAGCTGGCAGGTTGACATGGGTCAGGCATCACAGAGCAAGTTACAGGCTGTCCGTCCCTTCTCTGTGCATTCAAGTGGCCGTTTCCTTGGGGCAGACACAGTAGAATAGATGGGCTTTCTGGGTTAAAGGCTGCGTATATTTTGAGATCTTTTGACTCAAGTGGCCAAATGGCTTTCAGAAGGCAGCTCGAGTGACCATAACTTCCTGGGAAATTATAAGACAGCTTGGGAGAGCTGAGCCAGGTACAACTGAGCCACCTACTGCCATGTTGGTAGCTCAGTAGTACCTGCGGCTAGAGATGAGGCCACCTAGGGTCCACATAGAAAGACCCACTGCCTTGGTCCCAAGGCTCCACGGCCTCATGGTCCCCTCTCTTGGCTCTTCCCACTTTATGTCCTTCTTTGGGAGACTTGGCCAGGGCCTTCATCTGTCCCTGGAAGAAATGACTTCATCTCAGACAGGAGACAGTATCTGACACAGATGGATACCCTAAGCGGGGGCCTGTAGGACAACCTGGTTCCTAGGTCTCTACCTCGGTTTAGAGCCAAGGCCCTAGACAAAGCAGTTCAAATCCATCCCTCCTATCCAGGCATGGGCTGGGGGCTTCAGGGGTCCCCCTATTACACCCTATTTAATTGAACACTGGCCCCTGTGTCCGTACTCACAATGAGCATGAACATAACAGAGTAGGTTAGAGATCTTGAGCCAAGTCTTCGGCCTGGTCGCTGCTGGCCCTGGATGTCAGGGAAGGAGAGTCCTTCTGGGAGGAGCCCACTGCCACCGGTTCAGGACTCTGGATTCCTCAGATCATCATTGTCAGGGGAGAGATAGCCAATACCACCTTCCTTCACCGGTGGACCGTCCTCTAGCGCTGCCCCTAGGCTCAGTGGCCTTCTACCATTCTACAGTTCTACAGGGCCACCAGAGTACCTTCGTCCCTCAGAGGCCTCCAGCTGGGGCAGACGCCATGCCGGGGGTGGGGTGGGGTGGTGGGGGTGGGGCCACTTGCACTTTGCACAGCCCCAACAGAGCAACGCCCTTCTCTCAGCAGCAGAGGCCTTTGGCAGTCTGGGTTTATAACAACAGGCACTGATGGGTACCCAGGAGCCACTGCAGCCATTCTCTGCCACAATCCAGTGCCATCTGCCCTTAGGGTGATGGTCTGGGATAGGCAGAAAGCCCACCACAGTTGGCCCTAAACAGCCTTTTTAGGAAGTTTTGAGCATCTTCTATGTATTGTCCTGGGAGGGGCTGTCTTTATATCTCCCGGGGCCCCAGGGTACCCCACATCTGATGAGGGGTTCCTTCTAAAGGTGGACTACAGGCCAGCCTGATGGCCAAGCCAGACTGAGTCACTTCCATGGTCTTTGCTCAGCTGAGATCTCTGATTCTGCCCATAGCCTTTAAGGAGGGCAGGAACGCATTGTGTAAGACCTGCAGTTCCAACCCAGAGAGGGCAGTACTCACACAGTCTGGAGTTACTGACCAGCCCTAGCAGCATGGGTACATACAGAGGGAGGCACAAAGGAATTTCAGGGGTGCAGGCTGCTGGCCCAGCTGCTATATGGGGCTTTCTGTTTGACCCATGTCCAGCCCAGGGCTGTACTATTTTCTGCTTTGAGTTGTGAAAATGCCTTCAGCTCATGCCACATAAACCTCAGCGTGAGTGTTTGTCATGGGCCTTAGGCAGGCTTTGCCCTCTAAGAGCACCTTGACACCCTGGCCAGCTTCTATGCCCACTGGCCTTTGTGGCCTTCTCAGAATGACACTCTGTGAGTTTCAGTGGCCTCTGTTTAGGACAGGCCCTACTTGATCTAGAAGCTGCCCAACGTGCAAGTCCCACCCTGATCCTCCAGGCATCCTGGATGGGTTGGCCTCCATTGTCTGCTAGGCTAGGCTCGTTTCTCTGGGCAGTGAGGCAATCTCACCCTCTCATGCCTGTTCCTGAATGGAACCGCGGAGGAATTGGAAGTGAAAGGCCAGGGCTTGTGTTCATCTGCTGTGGGGGCTGGGCACTACTTAACTTCCTCCCAAGACCCTGGGTTCTTAGACATTAAGGCCCCTAAGAACTAGGGTGTCAGCAAGACTGGTATCTGAGGCAGGGGAATTCTTTGCCAGCCTTGTGTGACTGGGCACCCCTTTATACCCCAGACTGCCTAATGATGGGCCGGGCTGAGCTCAGCAACCTTCAGGAAAGGCTGTGCCTTCAACCCTATGCTCCTAGGAGGCCTGGGCAGGAACCCAGATGAGGATGCCAGGGCACGTGGCTCTGGGGAAGGCTGAGCCTGGACATTTCCTGCTGATGATGCCAGGGCTCCACTCTCCTGGAGGGGTGATTCTTTCCTCTTAGTCAGAGGAAGTGGGGCAGGATTAATGGGCAATGCCTATGCAGGGCCGCTGGGCCTGCAGGGATTATGGCGGCAAGAACTGAGGAAGCAGCCCAGCCCAGCAGGTCTCCCACACCCACACGCTCCATGCTTGCCCTCCACATCTGTCCTGCTGCTCAGCCAGGCACCACTGAGGGAGGCACAGAGGTAGGCAGGTCTCTGTGAGTTTGAGGCCAGCCTGGTCTATAAAGCGAGTGCAGGACAGTCAAGGATACACAGGGAAGCCCTGTCTCAAAAAACCAAAAAACAAACAAACAAACAAACAAAAACCCAACAACACAGCACTTGGGAGGCAGAGGCAGGTGGATCACTGTGAGTTCAAGGCCAGCCTGGTCTACAAAGTGAGCCTAGGACAGCCAAGGCTACACAGAGAAACCCTGTCTTGAAAAACCAAAACAAACAAACAAACAACAACAAAAAACCAAATGAACAAAAAACAAAACAACAAAACCCAACCCTCCCCCCATCCTGATGCTCAGTGCCAGGGGCTACCCTGAGCCCAGCCCCATGTTCCAGCTCCTTCCCTTGACTATCCCTTTTACCTGCCAGGGAGGTTAGATGCCATGGTGTGTATGTTTATTTTAAAGATTGATATTTATTTATTTATTAATGGTTTTTTGAGGCAGGGTTTCTGTGTGTAGCCTTGGCTGTCCTGGACTGACTCACTTTGTAGATCAGGCTGGCCTCGAACTCACAGATATCCACCTGCTTCTGCCTCTCAGAGTGCTGGGATTACAGGCATGAGCTATCACCGCCTGGCTTTCATTTTTTTTTTTTTAATTAGGTTTATATGGTGGGGAGTTTGCACACATGTGTGTGGGTGCCTAAGGAGGCTGGCATTCGATCTCCCTAAAGCTGGAGTTACAGGGGGTTATAAGCTGTCAGTATGGATGCTGGGAACCGAACTTAAGCACAGTCTGTGCTCTTAGCTGCTGAGGCTTTCCAGCCGTGCCAGTGTGGTTCAGCCAGCCATGACCTCAGACCTGCAAAGTGGGGACGATGGTGAAACATATGTGGCCCTAGGACATTCATCCAGGCCACTCTCCAAGTGTGTTGCACTCTTAGGGCCCTGAGCCTGTGCCCGTGCCGAGCAGAAGGGCAGGATGTGCTCCTGTTGGAACAGGCTGCTTGAATGAATGGCTTAGTGTGTGCTTGTGAACACCTATGATCCCTAGACCCATTTTTCCCTCTGTTCACCTCTGGGTCGCTGGACCCGTGTGACCTATTAAAACCATTGTAGTCTTCAGGTCCGAAGAGTCTTGGAACCACAACCTATTGTTGTTGTTGTTGGCTTTTTTGTTTTTTTGTTTTTTCGAGACACGGTTTCTCTGTGTAGCCTTGGCTGTCCTGGACTCGCTTTATAGATCAGGCTGGCCTCAAAATCACAGAGATCCTCCTGCCTCTGCCTCCTTGAGTACTGGGATTAAAGGCGTACATCACCATGCTTAGGTTCCCAATTTGTTCTGTGTCCCACAGTGCCTGCTTCCTTGGGGGAAGCTGCGCCCCAGAGGGCTGGACTATACTGCTGATCACAGGAGGCAGTGTGGTGGTGGGACAGTTTGTGTGTTGGTTCTCAGACAAGGGTCTCTTCACAAAAAAGTAAGGTCAGACTTCTAATCTTTTCTCAACCCTTGGCCAAGCTCGGCTCAAGCCAACTTCTCTATGCAGTCAGGTATCTGCAGTGGGCTAAGACTAACCCCCAAGTGAGCCTTGAGCTAGTTCATGTTATGAAAAGGCACATCTTAGTGTGGCCAACTTGAGTAGAGCCTGATAGCCCATTGTCCTACTCTTTCCCCACATGGGGAGAGCTAGGTTCTGAAGCAAGTCTAGTATTTTTGGTTGGTTGGTTGGTTTTTGTGTTTTGTTTGTTTGTTTGTTTTTGTTTTTGTTTTTCCAGACAGGGTTTCTCTGTGTAGCCTTGGCTGTCCTGGACTTGCTTTGTAGACCAGGCTGGCCTCGAACTCACAGCGATCCACCTGCCTCTGCCTCCCGAGTGCTGGAATTAAAGGTGTGCGCCACTACTGCCAGGCTACTTTTTTTTTCTTATTTCTTTCTTTCTTTTTTTTTTTCTGAGACAGGGTTTCTCTGTGTAGCCTTGGCTGTCCTAGACTCGCTTTGTAGACCAGGTTGGCCTCGAACTCACATCGATCCACCTGCCTCTGCCTCCCAAGTGCTGGGATTACAGCTCTAGCATTCTTATAGTCAGCCAGAAGAAGGAAGATGAGAATCAGGAGGGTCTCTGGGACCCATGTGGCTGGACCAGACAGAGTCCTGGGCCTGGCTGGGTGGGGGGCAGTAGAGCTCTGTCGTCGGGCAGGCTGTTGATCCAACCCAGCAATGATGAAACGGCCCCTTTGTCCTCCGGCGCCAAAGTTGCTGTGACTGGAGGAGGCCTGACGTGAAAGGGTCATTGTTCCCACTTGGGCAGCCACTCAGGGAGCTGGAGGACCAGCCCAGGGCAGGCTTTGTGCCAAGGCTGTAGCCCTTGCCTGCTGCCTGTGGCTGCTCAGGATGTCCTGGGCTTTCTGCCTCTGACTCATGGCCAAACCTTCTTCTTCTTGGGCCAGGCTAGACACAGGTGTCTCTTCCGAGACCCTGGAATCAGTATTCTGCAGCTCAGGATCTGGTCTGAATGGGATGCTCATCCATGGGGGCTGGGCACTTCATAGGCAGGTGCACCGCAGTGCCTGTAAGTGCCACCAGAGCTTGGAGGTAAAAAGATGTTTTGTCTTGGGGCAAGGAAACTTACCAGTGACATTCATATCCCAGGGCTGTGCCTCAGGGGCATCTCCTCCCCATCGGACACCCCCTTGGCACCTTGCCGAGGAGGAAAGGCAACTAGAGGGAGAACTTGGGTGGCTCTAGGCAACGCAGTCGGAATTTATCTGTTGCTGTCCCCAGACCTGATGGGTGTCCTTCCCCCGAGGGTATCCAAAGCCCCTCTGCCACGGCTCCCACCCTTCTCCTGTCCCTCCAAGCCCCTCTCCTGAACTCTTCTACAACCCAAACCTGCTCAGGCGCTGCCTCTGCTTCGAACTTGCCGAAACCCGCCCCTCACAACTCAGATTTCATGTCCTGGTGCTGGCTGTTCAAAGCCTCCCCCAAGGCATAGAAGCAGCAGTTGGGGGTGGGGTGGGGTGGGGAGGGAGGGGACCGGACAAGATTACCTGGATCCTCGCAGCCCTGTGCAGGCTTTATCCTGCCAGCTGCATCAGTCAGCTCTCTGCTCCTGGGGCTCCTCCCTGCATGCTTCTCTCTCTTCCCCTAGGACTAAGTGTCCCCCAGTCTCCAGCTCCTTGTGGCTATGCTCAGGGATGTGTTCCAGGTCCAGGACAGAGCTTAAGTCCCCTTCTGCCTTCCCCAGGTAGACCAGCTGGCTCCAGAGCCCAGAGCCCCTCTATACACCTCTCCAGCCCCGCCCCCTCCACTGCCTCGCCAGCCATCACGCTCCAAGCCTCAGGCTGGGCCTGACCCCAGCTAATGAACCCCCTCCCCCCAAATCCCAACTAGATTTTTGGCTCTGCTCTAGACTTCTTTCCCTGAAGGGATGTAGCTAATTAACCGAGAGGGTTTAATTAATCAATTAGTGTGGCCTCCAGACCCCTCCACTTAGCTGGGGCCATGGCAGATCTTTGTGAACAAGAGTGACCAGAAGCTTCTCTGGCTGGAGTGTAGCCAAGGGCAGGGTAGCATTCAGGGTGGGCAGAGGCAGGAGAGCAGTACCATGGGGGTCCTCAGGGCCACCGCCTAAGCATCACTATAAGCCTGGACAGGCAGGGTTGGGTCACCCAAGCATAGGGAGGGATGAAAGGGGGCAAGCCCTCTGGGAACCTAGGCAATACCTCATACAGTAAACACGGACAGATACACTCAGAGCTGACCGTGTCCCCCAGGTGGCCCAGGGGATGGCCAGCTGGGCCTGGCCCAGGGTTGATACTACACAGGGGCCCATGGGAAACAGAAGAGACATCAGACCCCCCAACTTGGAGAATGAACTGAGGGAAGGGTTTCCTAGAGGTGGGTGCATTGGAGATGGGCTCAGAGAAAAGGCAGGTAAGAGGTAGCTGCTTGCAAGGGAGGGTGGATGGATGTACATTCCGGAAGGTATTCGTGCACACACGTATACATGCGTGCACACACACACACACATGCTCGTGCTCACACATGCACGCACACATGCAAGGGCTAGAGGCAGGATGCTCAGGAGGTTCAGGTTCACTGGAAGATGTTGTCTCCTCTGAGGTGCCTCCCGGGATGGGTTTCCTGTTAGAGCTCTCTGCCTCTCTGCTCTTCCAGCTTACACGCTATGGTGGGACACACTGGCACCACACTTCCAAACTTCCCTCACGGTTGCTGACTGTCGCCCTCCCAGCAACCTACAGCTGCAGTCGCATCCCTTCGGCAGTGCCTCTGTGTTCTACTTCAGCTGCTTCTGGGGGTTCTTATGGCTTCTGAGGGGAATGAAGACCAAAGGTCCCTTTAGGAGCCAGTGAGATGGGTCAGCATGCTCGCCACCATGCCTGACAACTGAGTTCTAGCCCCTGGACCCACATAATGAAAGACAAGAGGTGACCCCTGCAAGTTGTCCTCTGGCTTCCACAAGCATGCCCAATTACAGGGAGGATCAAATGAGTTTATCATCTTAAGCCTGCAGGATACCCGGGACCTAGAGCGAGGGCCATGCTGGGGATGTGATTATATCATCGCTCTTTCTGCAGTTAGAACTGCTGTGGATCTCACTAGTCAGCACAACCCCCAGGCTGGGCCAACCAGGAAGGGCAGTGCAGGCCAGGCAGGGCTCCGGCCAAGGAGGGGCGCTTAGCTAAGTCTCTAGCTACTGCCAGGGACAGCTGACTTTTCAGCTTTCACAAGTCAGCGACAATAGGCCAGCAGGAAAGCCAAACAGTCCTGTTCTTTCCCGGTGGAGGCCAAATTAAAAAAAAAAAAACAAAAAAAACAGAGCACAGGTGTTTGCCCCAGAAATGGCATTTCCAGGCATGATGCCCAATAGAGGGAGGAACCACAGATGTACAGAAATCACGCTCAGACTCTCTGTCCAGAGGTGTGGAAGGGACAAGGCAGAAGTCAGGCTCTCAGAACCTTCTAGCGACCGGGCGGGGCCAGTTATTCTTGAGCCTCCCCCAACCCCTGCCAGGACAGGGTATGGAAGAGTCCTGGCTCTGGGGTGCTGGGGTCTAGGGTATGAGGAAGGCTTCGCTCCTGTGCTCCTCCCAATGCTTGACCCACACTATACCTAGCGGTCAGCTTTTCAGAGAGGAAAAGAGGCAGGCAGGGCTAGGTAGAAAGCCGGTCTTGGTTAGAAGGACTAGAGAGGGCTCCCAGAGATGCTGGGCTAAGGGTGGGAAGGTTAGGAAGCGTGTGTGTGTGTGTGTGTGTGTGTGTGTATGTGTATGTGTGTGTGTGTGTGTATGTGTGTGTGTGTGTGTGTGTGTGTGTGTGTGTGTGTGTGTGTGTGTGTGTAGCAGTTCCAAAGACAAGATTGTGAGGGGAGCAGGCTGAGATTAAGGCCCTTCTCTAATAGCCACACGGCGATAGCCAGAATCCATGCTTAATGGTCTCCAGACCAGAGCATGGAGGAGCAGTTTTAGCAGAGCAGGGAGCAGAGGCTAAGTGCCCTCTGCTGAGAGCACGCTGACTTCCCCTGGACCTCAGGACCAAGTGAAGGAGAGTATCCCCTGGAAGGAGAAGAGGGACAGGGAGACAGAGGCCACTGTGAAGGGGTCTGATGCTGGAGTAGAAAAGGCCTGGCTTGGTCTCACCTCGTCCTGGCAGCCCTTAGACACTCTGTGGGACGTCAGCAGTGGCCCTCATCCGCTAGGCACTGGCCCCGTAGGTGCCTTCTTGGTACTGAGGCTAGGCTGTCCAGTCCTTGGGACAAGACTGCGAGTCTTGAGTTTGAGTTAGTCTCTCTAGGTCATTGTTATCATTAGGCTGGGTAAAGATTGTATGAGGGTGGGTTAGCAGTGGCTGTCCCCCCGGGAGGTACCCTTCAGCAAGGTGGGAGGTCCTATGTAATGAGCATCACCGAGGTTCACTTTCCCAAGTCTCCCAAAAGGGCCATCATAGATGTGTTTTCCTGGGACGTAGCAGAAGAGGAACGAAGAGCCTCAAAAATGCTTCCTCTGTAGGTGCTCAGCATGGAGTCCAGTGACGGGCGACACAAGCTCCCCTCAGAAGAGATGAAGAGATGAGAAGCTCTGGCTAAGAGCTATAATGTGTATGTGTGTCTGTCTGTCTGACTGTATGTGTGTGTCTATGTGTTCATGTGTATGTGAACATGTGTGGGCAGACCAGAAGGCTTTTGCAGTTGCTCTTCTGTCTCTTTGCTTTGAGACAGTCTTTTACCGAACATTGAAGTATGCACAGATTCAGCTAGACTGGCTGGCCAGCAAGCTTGAGGGGTCCCTCTTGTCTCTGCCTCCCTAGCTGGGATGACAGGTGCACGCTGCAGTGAGTGGCATTTATATGGATGCTGGGGGTCAAAATTCAAGTCCTTGTGACTAATCATATTGTCTTCCTAGCTCCAAGGACCACCTCTCTCTCTCTCTCTCTCTCTCTCTCTCTCTCTCTCTCTCTCTCTCTTTCTTTTTGAGATAGGGTTTCTCTGTGTAGCCTTGGCTCTCCTGGACTCACTTTGTAGACCAGGCTGGCCTCGAACTCACAGCGATCCACCTGCCTCTGCCTCCGGAGTGCTGGGATTAAAGGCGTGTGCCACTACACCCGGCCCCAAGGACCATCTCTTAAGGCTTGGACCCATGAGGCTGCCAATCAGGATTCAGGCCCTGGACACAGAGCTGGTCAAGCAGGGACCCTCTGCTCACACATGACAGCCGATTCCCACAGGGCCAAGTCTTGTTGGTGGAGAAGATAGGCCTTCTTGCTGTCTGCTCCCAGGCCACGGGATCCGGTCCTACTGACTTACCCTGAATGAGTGCCCAGCCTTTCCACCATCCTCTGACCTATACATCTGCTCTTTAGGCTGCTTCCCACCCAGCAACTAGGACATCTGACAATGACAGACCCCTGACAACCTTGAACTGGAACTCACTAAGGGGCCTTTTGCCCCCCTAAGAGATGTCCTGGGCCTTGGGCCCCATGTGGAAGGAACTGCTGCCGTTGTTTCGTCTGCAGGACCCCAGGTGAGAAGACGTGTGGCCGTGGAAGTGCCCATGGATCCCGGAAGCTCCATTGCAGATAGTGTCCCTAGAGGTATGCCACAGAAGCCCTAGGGAGGGGCCTGACAGGGACTCAACGTGGCTCAGTCAAGAGACAGTGAGGATAAGGCCCCTAAGTGCTGTTAAATGCTGAGGTTTAATGTCCAGGTCTGAGAAGTGCTGATGTCACTCGGGGCATAAAGGATGGGAGGAGGTTACAGTCAGAGGCAAGCTCTCCTTCATGTCTGTAGGACTTGCTTGGACCTGTTCAGCCTGAGACATGAGGAGGCTTCATGTGTGCACATGAGTGTGTGTGTGTGTATCTGGCCTCTCACAGGGCCTGAGGGAGAAAAATTTCCAGCAGGGCATCGAGAAGAGGGAGGGAGGGAGCAGTGACTTACTCTGTGGCACCCCCCTGCCCCACTGTGAGGGTACCTCAAGAGTCTGAGGCTTCCTTGGATCTGCTGTATCTCTGACATCAGACAGGACAAGTCTCAGGAAGTCTCTGCTAGAGGAGTGCCTCGTTTTGGTGGTGCACGGGACAAGCATGGACAAAAGTGTCAAGAGCCAGAAACTGGTGCTCTCCCTTACCAGGGAGCCAGGGGTGTGTGTTAATGTGCTCCTTGGAGATGCCAGGCTCCCGCACAGCCCCTGTGGCTTCTGTTTGGTGTAGGTGCTGATGGGCCCAGGCGTAGCCATACTGAGACTCAGAATCCCAGCACCCAAGTTTGCTGTGCAGTAAGAGCGGCACGGAGAGGGCAGGTCCCACCACCGCCTGCTACCACCCCCAACTCACCCCATTCACGAGGCATAAGGGTTTCTGATCTTGAGGGTGGCAGGTAGGTAGAAGTGGCCCCTATCCTAAAGACTGTCTTTGCCATCCCAGGCTCAGAGCAGGGAAAATGTTCATCCTTTATGGGGTCTTCTTGCCACACAGCCCCCTCACGATGACTAGTCCACAGGGCTTCAAGTCCTTCTTGGTGTCCGGCCTTAGTCACTCTTGCTGTTGCAATCTGATTCATTTATCAGAAGACAAGTTGAGGGCCCCATTATTCCGGCCACCAGCCTGACATCACAGAACTTTTCCCTGGGGCATGTTCCCATTCCTGGGACTGCCCTGCCAGCACAGGAAATGGCTGGTGCATGAATGTGCCTAAGTGGCTTGGATCCTTCTCCCAAGAGAATGCTAAAAAGCGGCAAAGAGGTGGAATTCTTTGGGTTCCTGGGGCAAGAGTCTGAGAAGGAAGAAAAACAGGGACCTTGTAGGGCCTAAGACAGGGTCAAAAGATTGAAAGAGTAGCTGGGCGGTGGTGGCGCACGCCTTTAATCCCAGCACTCGGGAGGCAGAGGCAGGTGGATCGCTGTGAGTTCGAGACCACCCTGGTCTACAAAGTTAGTCCAGGACAGCCAAGGATACACAGAGAAACCTTGTCTCGAAAAACCAGCAAAACAAAACAAAAACAAACAAAAAAAGCTTGACAGAGGAGACCGTGTGAGAGCCAGTGTTCACCCAAAGTACCCAGGGGCTAGTGTCTGGGGGGCTCAGCCAAGGACGGGCTTGAAATGATCAGAACCCATGGACAGGATTTGGCTGTGCCAGCGCAGGATGACAGTGTGAGAGTCCACAAGGCTGGAGTCCGGGGTCTGGAGCTGCTTGGCCTAACCTAAGGTTTCAAACCAGGGGTCAGGCCACTCAGCCATACATAATCTGGACCACTGCCCTGCTGGCCTTAGCCAAGCAGTGTGAAGGTGGGATTTCCATAGAGTGAGGAGCCTGTGGGTCAAAAAGACATAAGAGCACTGGGTTTAAGAGTTCATGGTTGAGGCTGGGCGGTGGTGGCACACGCCTTTAATCCCAGCACTCGGGAGGTAGAGGCAGGTGGATCACTGTGAGTTTGAGGCCAGCCTGATCTACAAAGCAAGTCCAGGACAGCCAGGGCTACACAGAGAAACCCTGTCTCAAAAAACAAAAACAAAAAAAACACCCAAGATTTCATGGTTGGAAAATGATGCGGCTGGCCCCCTTCATGCACTCTTAAGCCCTCAGTCCTCAGCTTGAGGAGTCTGCTCAGGAAGTGACTGCTGTTTCCACCCCCATAATGTCCCTGAGCACACTGGCACTGCCAGGCACTTACTCGGCCTATTAAGGGCCCAGCCCCCAGCCAGGCGCCCGCGGGCTTCCCCAGCCTCAAGCAAGGGCACTGAGAAGGAACAAAGGCGCAGTCTCTGCCTTCTCAGACACCCACCCCTGCCTGCCCCTAGCACAGAAGGATGTGAGGAACCCTGATAGCTAAGAGTTGTAACTGCCCCTCTGCCAACACTGGGAGAACCCCACTTTTCTGGCCCTCAACCTGCGGAGATGTGAGGCCCTTTACTCTGAAGCCCCAAGCTCTGAATTCAGGCTGCCAGTCACAGCAGAGAGTTGAGCCCACCTATATGTGGCAGAACTTGACCTCTGTCATAGGCCAAGTTGTGAGGATTGCTCTGGTGTTCTGTGATTTGGGGCAGAAATGGTCAGAGAAGGACCAGGACAAGAGGGGAAAGTCCTAGGACACATGAAGCTGTCCTTGTCAGCCTTGTCCTGCCTACCCACTTTGCACCTGTGTCCACCAGATGCAGGCAGAGGCACAGGGGATAACCTGTCTCCAGCAAGGGGCTGTTGCCCACTGTGGCTCTCACTCAACAGAGCCTCCTCCTTGCGCCCAGTTATAGTGGGAGCCCAATGGTGGCCTGAGCACAACTGCCCCCAGCATGCCCATCCCCTCACCAGAAAAACAGAGTGCTCACCATGCCAAACACAGAGTTCTGAGCTTGGCTTTATTTATTTAGGTTTTTCAAGACAGGGGTCTCTCTGTAGCCCTGGCTGTCCTGAACTCCTATAGACCAGGCTAGCCTCAGACATCTGAGATCTGCTTGCCTCTGCCTCCAAGGGTTGGGATTAAAGGTGTGTGTCCTCACTGCTTGGCTCTAAGATGCTACCTCCTATATTTGAGCACCTCCTGGCAGGCTCTAGGCAAGATGAGGCCCACTCTTATGGAAACAGGCAAATACTGCTCCTGCCTTACCTCCCCAGGCCCTTATTAAACACTAGGACTCCATTTAAAGAAAAAATAATATTTATTTGCAATATAAACAAAGTCCCGTTGCTGGCTCGGGATATATGTGTGTGTGTATGTATATATTTATATATATATATAGATAGATAGGGTCACAAAGTTTCCTTCATAAGATTTTAAAGCAAAAGTGGCCACCCTCTGGTATTCCCTCATTTACACTCTAATCCATCTTCCTAGATTTTGTTTAAAAATGAGAGAGACAGAGATGGGGATGGGGTGTGTGTGTGTGGGAGGGAGAAAGAGAGAGAGAGAGAGAGAGAGAGAGAGAGAGAGAGGAGGGGAGGGAGGGGAGGAGAGGGAGAGGAGGCGAGGAGAGAGAGAGAGAGAGAGAGAGAGAGAGAGAGAGACCATGTACAGCATGGATTTTTTTTTTTTTTTTTTTTGTCACTTTCTCAACTGTGGCAAGATTTTTGACCTGCTGCCCTAAAGAACCCCTGAAAACTACCCCTGTGAGGTAAGATGTGGCGGGTAGAGTTTCTGTGGCCTCAGTTATTGCCCACTGTGGGTGCTGCTTCTATCGTGGGGCTTGGTGAGAACCAAGGCTTGAGAAGCAGTAAAACTGGAGGGGCGTCATGGAACCTGTGGCTGTGTGCTATGGATACTGGGGTGGCAGACAGGGCCTCACATGCCCGCCGGCCTGTCCTTGCCCCACCTGCCCCCCAGCCCCTGGGGTTGCAGCAGGTGTAAGTTGCCTGCAGGTAAAAGGCATGGGCAACAACATAGGCCAGGGTAGGCGTGCACCTGGACAAGGGGGCTGGGGGTGGAGCTAGACAGAGGCCAGAGTGAAGAGAGAAAAGGACTGGGAAGGCAGGGCTGTGTCCCACCACCTGCGCTTTACTCAGGCACCGTGGGGCCTCTATTCCCAGTTAAGAGAGATGATGATAGAAGTGGCAGGTCATCTATAAAAGGGCCAGGGCCCAGCCCTCTAGAGGCTGAGCCCAGATGGCTAATACCACTTGGCACTCCCCTGTGCACCACACCTCCAGCAGGACATGTTAAAAACCACCACACTCTTCCTCAGAGGTCGGCAGGAGGGCAGACGGTGCAAAGATCGCCAGTGCCCACCAAGCACGACTCATGGCAATTGGCCTGCACAAATGCTGCACTGAGCTAGGCTGGGCCACAGGTAGATGGTATAACCAGGGGTCCTGATGCTCAGAGAGCAAGAGCCCCCCACACCCCCCTTCAAGAATGGCCTGCTGGGGAAACAGAGGCTTCCCACACGTGCAAAATGCATTGGTCAAGAACATGGGGTTTGTCTTTCTCACTGAAAACAGAAGAAATACATCAATGGCTGCTTTTTGAAATAAGAAATGAAACTGAGAACATCTTTCTCTCTCTCAGATTAAGGGGCAAAACATTGGTTTATACAATCCACTGTTGCATTTAGCCTGAAAAATAACACTTTTTGTTTAAAAAAAAAAAAAGGAAGAGAAAAAGAAAAATCAAAAAGAGCTTGAATACTCTTTGCTCCAGGGAGCTTGGATTTACCTGGCAAAAGTAGTAAACTCAGGTCTGTGGATATGTCTTTAAAAATAGCCAGAATGGCTAGCCATCAGCAGAATGGATGTCCTAGGGCACAGACAAGGCCACGCTGGCCCCCAAGCCACAAGTCTGAAAGCTGAGGCCAACGGCCACTTCAGCAACACATGTCTGGAAAGCTGAAGCCACTCCGGCAAGTGCTGTGGGCCCGGCCCAGGACGGCATGGGAGCTGAGCCGCTGCTCAGCCTGCTTCTCTGGACACAGGTGACATCTGTGGGTTCTTCAGGCCAGGGAGGCAGCAGGCTAGGGCCCCCGCACCAGGCTCTGTGGAGGGCTGGGAGAGCCTGTGGCTGCGCCCAGTGGTGCATCAGGCCTCACGTGGACTCAAGCGTGTTGATCGGGAACAGGTTATGGTTGGTGGGTGTGGAGAAGTAGAGCTGTCCACTGGGGGTGTGGTTGTCGCACGGGCTGCTGAGCCCCAGCGTCCGCTCAAAGTCCAGCAGCTGCCCCATGAAGTTGAAGTTGGGCGAGATGTTAGACTTTTTCCTCTTAACGAAGTCATAGGCGTCATTGAGGGACAGGTTCATCTTTTGCATCAGGTAGGCTACAGTAACTGTCACTGAGCGGCTGATGCCTGCTAGGCAGTGCACCAAGACGCCACACTTCTTGGAGCGGGCTTCATCTGAAACACAGGGACGTGGGTCAGAGCAGAGCCATCTCTAAGACACCTCCCAAACAGGTGGGCAGATGGGTCACAGTGGAAGGCCTGAGGCCACACAACAGCCTAGTGGCTGGCTGGCACAGCCAGATACTTGAAGGGCTTGATAAAGCCCAGCAGCAATGGGCTGGTGAGGGGTAATACCAGGCTACAACTGAGCCCCTGACCACCAGTGTCCTCCTCTAGGCGGCCTGACTTTATAGAGACAGAGTTGCTCTGCATAGCCCTGCCTATCCCTGAGCTCACTTGGAAGACCAGGCTAGCCTCAAACTTAAGAGATCTGTCTGCTTCTGCCTCCCAGAGTGCTGGGATTAAGAATGTCCAGTACCACCACCTAGCTATTCTCAGTGCTTTCATAGGGACCTGAGGCAGGGAAGAGTTCACCAGCCACAAACTACTGTTCCCACTGGGATCACAACTAGGCCCACCATGGCCACCGGTGGTACAGAGGGCGTCACCCACATCCTCTTGATGGCACCACAGCCAGAAAGCCCACTGTGTCAATGTGAAAACAGATGCAAAAACAAAGAGACAAGTGCACACAGAGGGTGTTTCTACGCAGCACCAGCTCCCACAGGGACTTTCCCAGCACATCTTGGGATGTGAGCTTGGGGCAGGTGGCTGCGAAAAGAAGTGGGCAGCCAGGCCCAGCATGGCCATAGACTACCCACTCAGTGCCCTAGGACTTAACTGCAGCTCCTGAGGACATCTCCTGCCATGGCCAGTCCCTTGCAGCCTCCTCCAGGACCACCAAGGACACCTCTGCCTGAGACATAGTGTGGACTCTACAAATACTGAATGGGCTCCAAGATGCTTTCACCACTCATTCTTCACTGTCTCTGGCCTGGCCAAGACCCCCCCCCCCCACCCCGGTTCACCCGAGGGAACCTACTCCTAAGCAAACAGAACTGATGGGCTGGCCAATGGCTCTGATATAGGGGCGGGAAGGACTACAGCAGAGGAGACACATGTGGCTCTGTAAGGAATCAAGTGGCTGACTGAAATTTGGTTAAGAGGTGGAGGGAAAAGCACCCCCCGCCCGCCCCCGCCGCCCCCGCCACAATAGGGCCATTAAAGAGCTTTCAGTGTCCGGTTCAGTCTTGTCTGAGTCCTAATGGGAGGCTAGGGCCCTGATGCCCCCTCTTGTCATGTATGGGAACCTTCCCTTCCACCCCTCCTGCATCCTGTTGTTTCCTTCCTTCTCGCCAGAAATGGAGGAGAGCTTTTAAAAATAAAACCATCACCCCAGATCTAGCCAATGGACAGGACATTTTCCACAATTGAGTGGAGAGTGGGGTCTGACTTTCACACCAACTCTGGTGCCCCATATTTGACCACGTCCCCTGGATGGGGAGACCTGGTGGCACTCAGAGGAAGGATAGCAGGTTACCAAGAAGAGACTTGATACCCTATGAGCATATACAGGGGGAGGAGGTCCCCCTCAGTCACAGTCATAGGGGAGGGAGGGAGGAATGGGAGGATACAAGGGATGGGATAACAATTGATATGTAATATGAATAAATTAGTAAAATATATTTTAAAAAAGGAATAAAACCATCCACAAGTCAGGGCTTAGTCCTGAGCAACCAGGGGGTCCCCTCTCTGTACCCTCCCTTTTTGTGGGAGCCCAAATGCTGAGGCAGCACACCCCCCAGAGTGCTTGGCCCCCAGGGCAGGGCTGGAAGCTCTGGGCAACCCCTCCCTGAGGCCTCAGCTTCCTTCCTTCCTCCCAGCCCAGGCACCCAGTTTTGGTTCCCAGTAAGCGGATGAGGCGGGGAAGCCTCCCACTTCCTGTTGTTAAAGTTAGCCCAGCCCAGCTGACACCAAACGCCCTCAGCTGGACACAGTGGCCATCAATCTGGAAAACACTGCCCAGGTCCTCCCTCACCCTGACACTGGAGGCTGGGCAGAAACAGAAGCACCAGGCTCAGAGAGCGCAGGGTTTATGTTTATCAGAACCCGTGTGTCTTTTCCTGGCTGCCTGGTTAAGACTCGAGGCCAGAAGAGATGACCTCCAGGCCAGCTGGCCAAGGAGGAAGCAGGAGAGGGAATCTGAATCGGCTGAGGCCAAAGGCTTTTCTCAAGCTGCCTCCCCTTTCTCTATGTAGGCAGCTAAGAGCATCTGGTTCTCATATAGGCACTGGGGGCATCACATGCCCAAAGCTGCCAGTCTGGCTCTGGGGCTACCTTCTAGCCCTTTCAGATCCACAATAAAGCCCAAAGAGGCATCGTGACAGCCCCATCCTGCAGAGACACATGTGCCGAGGCGTGATGCAGAGCAAGTGAGACCCGTGGGAGTCTGTGAGCTGTGATGGTTCAGCTTGCTGCGCTCAAAAACTACAGCAAAGCCAGAAAAGCAGAGGTTGGACCACAGAGAGCCCAAGACGGACTGAGAATTGGGGGAGTCCAGGATTCAGGGGCTTGCTCAGGTCCTAACAGGTAGAGGGGCCCGAGGGACTCTGTGAGTCACAGCAAGCACAGGTACACCCACAGGCACACGCTGGCACATGCAAAGCACACACAGGTCTTGACAGGCCCAGAGGTACCCAGTTGGGCCGGGGTGACACCCATCGTCCCTCACACACCTTGCCTTGCTCACCCACCCACTCTGCCCAGACAAAGACACCTACCAATGAAGCTGATGGCCTCAGGGAAGAACTGGGAGAGGTTCTGGCTCCAGTGGTCAGAGATGGGGATCTGCTTGTAGGTGAACTCACCACCGTGCTCAAAGGCATTGGGCAGGTTGGGCGTGACATTGAGGATATATTTGATGCCGTACTTGCCAAGTACATCCAGGTTGGTAGAGTCCTTGGCACAGCCGAGGTAGAGGTAGGGCAGGATCTGGACTGGAAAGGCTGGCTGGCTGGATGGCACAGGGCTGCCATCCGACTCAGTGGCACTGCTGGGTAGCTCTCGGTCTGACTCGCCGTCTGAGCAGTCAGAGCTGATGCGCAGGCCCCCCAAGCCCAGCACGGAGGTGGGTGGTGAGCCGCTTGGGGAGGACGAACTGTCCGCATTAGTCTCACAATGCTCCGAGTATTCCGTCTGGAACTTGTTGAAACCACCTGTGGCCAGGGCAAGATGGGGGCCTGGTGAGTCCAAAGGGGCCAGCCAGAAAGACTATTAATGGTCAGGGATCCCCACACCAAACGCCACAAAATGTCCATGTCAGACACATTACACATGTACCCACTCGTGTGTTGTGTTGTCGCTATCTATCACCTCACAGATAGGGAATCTGAGTCCTAAGCCCTGAGCCCTCTCCCACTGCTGGACTCTCAGCACCATAACACTCAAGGGAAACTGGCCACACCACTCGGCACAGAGCACCTGAGGACAGGCCCCAGCTCATCGCTCTTCCATAGCTCCCACAGCTACCTAACACACCTGAGCGCTCAGTAGTGGCTAACGGCTAAAAGAAAGGCCAAAAATCCCATCTCAGGCCAGCACCTGTAGGTCAGCAAAGGCGAGAGGAGCCAGTCAGAGGCAGACAGCACATGAACTCTCACTTGAGGGCGATGTGAAGGCACCGCTGGTCCTTTCCCCCAGCAAGTGGGGGTAATGGGTACCAGCGATCCACTTTTCTCTGGAACCCTTCCTCCACACAAGCAGCCCCTCCCCCCACCAGCGTATGACCCCAAGAGAGGGGCCGTGGGGGCTATACAAGGACAGGAGCGACAAGGAGCGTCATGCAGCTAGGCATGGCCCTGCGGCACCCGAGGGTGCCGCAGGACTCCCCTCCCCTCCCTGCCTGTCTGCTGCCAGCAAGAGGCCATTTTGGAATGTTAATTGGAAACACCGGCTGCAGCCACTAGCCCCCCGGCCCGCAGCCTCCCCTTCTATAAACTCAAGGGCAGCAGCCAGAGGACCACCCCCACCCCCACACACCTGGGCCACTGCCCACAGCCTGCCCAAGTGTCTCCAAGAAGCCGCAATCCTGGTTGGTAGGGGCCATAGTACGATCCCAGAGGAACAAACATAAACGGCCCCCATGCACAGGAGGGTGGGTGGGGATGTGAAAGGTGCCTTCCCGGTCCTAGCGTTCTAATGCCACAAATTTCAGGCTAGCTAGCCTATGGGGCTCCTTCCTGAGTTCCAGCGGCGCGCTCTCCCCCACCTCCTCGGAGCTCAGCTGGAGCCTGTGCCGCTGTTGTCTCCCCATCAACAGGGAAAAAATAAACAGGAAAGGAAAAGTTTGTTTCAGCCACCGAACGGTGCCGAGAAAAAGGACAGAGACTGGGTCCCTTGTGCCTAGCTAAACCCACACCTTGGGGGATGGCTCGCAGAAGGGCGGATTCGGGCCAGGGGCGACGTGGCGCCCGGCCTGGCCAAGCGAGCGGAAAGGAAATAGCCTGCAGCGAGGGCGCCAGGGAGCAGAGGCGCAGCCCCAAATCCCGTCTGGGGTCTAGGTTCTGCCCTCACCTTGGAGGTAGTAGGCCTGGCAGCCGTCGTCTCGCAGCTTCTGCAGCAGCAGGCCGAGAACTGAGGCGGGAGCGCCGGGCTCGGGCTGCCACTCAGCCGTGGCCTCGTCGTAGAGCAGCACGGTGGCCGCCTTGCAGCGCGTGGCGAAGCGCTCCTTGTCGGCGTGGTTGGGAATGATGGAGCGGATGGGCAGGTTGCCTTTGCGCAGGCGGCGCAGCATGAGACCCGGGATGGCCAGGTTGATGGCCGTCTCGATGTGCGACGACTCGAAGAGCTCGTGCGGCCGGCAGTCCAGCAGCAGCAGGGACGCGCCACCGCGCGCCTCCAGCTCCTCCTGCAGCCACTCGGCGCTCTTGCAGGGCATGGCCCCCGCTCCCGTCGTCGCTCCCGCTCCGATGCCTGCGCCGGATCCAGATCCCGAACCGGGCTCCGAACCCGCCCGGGTGCCCCCAGCCGCCGCCGCCCCCGAAGCCGACATGTGCACCCGCACTGGGGGCCCGCGGAGCTGGTTTTTCATGGGGAGCTCGGGGCCGGGGCCGGGGCCGGGGCCGGGCAATCCCGCCCTGGGACGGCGCCCCGGCCGCGCTGGCCCCCGCCGCGTCTCCGGGCGCCCGCCTCCCGCCGAGCCGCGCGCCCGCCGCCGGGGCCTCCCAGCCTCCGGCCTCAGTCCCGCCCGGCCGGCCCTCCGCGCGTGCCGCGGCCTGACAGCCCCAATTAAACCGCGGCTCCGGCGGCCGCGCGCCCGGGCGTCCTCCGGGAGGCGGGGCCGCGAGGCCGGCGCCGGGGCTTAAAGGCACCGCACCTCCGCAGCCCCTCCCCCGCAAGCTGCGCGGGAGCGCCCTCGACCGGCTCTTGCGGTCCCGCCTAGCCTGGCCCTGGCCACTACCTGCCCAGGGGGCCCAGCCAAGGCGTCTTCACGATCCCCTCTGGCTAAGCGCCTAAATCTGTGCCTTGCAGGAAGGCTGCACTGGGACCCCACCCAACATTTACAGAAGCAGAATTTCTCCAGATTGGGGCGTGGGGGGGGGGCGGTCACCCAGAGCCAGTCTTCCCTCCTCTTGTCTGTTATCCTCATTCATTCCCGATCTCTTGTTCATTCAATAAACGGAAATTGAATTCCTACTACGTGTCGTGCTCTGTGTAAGGTAGTCGCAGTTTTAGGTGACCATACCATCTCCTTGATAGTCATAGGTTCCAGACCTGAGTTGGAGGGTCTTACCTCAGCAGGTTTGCTGCGAGAACCATCATCTAAGTGACATGAGGGGTAGGGTGGGTCAAAGACCGCTGCCATCCACCGCAGGCAGAGCTGGAAAATTCTGATAGGACCATCCCTAGGTATGGAAACGCTAGCTCTTTAAGAAAGATTTTGCAAGTGCGGTGGCGACTAGCGCGGAGTGAAGCGCCACGTGACTTTCCCACTGGGGCGGGTAGGAGGGAGAAAGCGCTCCATAATCAGCTTTCCTTCACCTACCTCTCTTCTCCACGCACCAATCGACTTTCGCGGTAGGCGGGCACGCGCTCGGCCGATAGTCAATCACCAGGGAAAGAGGCTGTGGGGAAAGGAGGCGGGTCCCGCGGCGGGTCCACCCCACTGGAAGTGGGCGGGGCCTCGCTGAGCATGGTGTGTAGGCTCTCAGACGGGCGGGGCTGAGGAGGTAAATCGATCTGCAGGTAGGGCTGAAACAAAGCGGCTGGGCTCCGGCGGCGCGCGTGCGCATGACTTACCGTGCGTTCTAGACCAAACGAAGGTGGTCTGTCCCTGGAGGGAGTTGTTCCTCCCAAGTCCGGTTGCATTCTCTTGACAGGCAGGGTGGCCCAACCTGAACCTTAGCCCCTCACTCTGTCCTCGGATCGTCATCTCTGACCCCGGATGGGGTGACAGTGGTGTCTGGTTGGGCTATAGTTTCAGGCCCCAGCTCCCACTTAAAGGAGATTGTAGGTGTAAAGGAGGATAGACTATTTTGGGAGTACTGCCCTGGGACTGTTAGACAGTTCTTGTAGACAGAGTTTCCGGAGTGCACAAGTGTCAAGACCCAGTGTGTCCTGCCGCTTGCTGACGTGTGGTATATCCTGAGTGTGGCTCTCCCTTCTCGGCCTCAGTTTTGCCAATGTAAGAGCTCATTCAGGCAGGCAGTGGTGCGCATGCCGTGTGTGTGTGTGTGTGTGTGTGTGTGTGTGTGTGTGTGTGTTTCGAGACAGGGTTTCTTCGTGTAGTCTTGGCAGTCCTGGAACTCTCTGTAGCCCAGGCTGGCCTTGAACACAGAGATCACCCAGTATCTTTGTCTCCCCAGTGCTGAGATTAAAGGCCTGTGCCACTACCTCCAGGCTTCTTTTAATTTATAATAATAATAATAATAATAATAATAATAATAATAATAATAATAATAATAATAAAGTGTTTTGTCTACTTGTATGTCCAAGTATCACATGGGTGCCTGATGTCCACCCAGAGGCCAGAAGAGGGCATAGGATCCCTTGGAACTAGAATTACAGATGTTTGTGAGTCATCATGTGGTGCTGGGAATCGAACCCACAGACCTTTTTCTTTAGGAGTTCATGATTTTTCTTTAGAGTCCATGATTTACTAAGCTGTCAGGGGGACATCTCCAGAGGGACAGGCCAGAGTCACATTGACAAGAGTCTCCTGCTGTCCTCAGATAAAGCTGGGTCCCCCGCTGTCTGTGCCGGTATGCTTGCTTCAGAGGGCCTGGGAATAGGAAGTAGGAAATTAGCTGTGTTCTGCCCAGTGATGGCTCAATTGAAAGAGATGCCTTTCGGATGCATCCACAGTCCCACCCCTCGCCCCAGAGAAAGACTAAGAGGGCCTGCCATGTTCCTATTAGCTTGTGATGGCTCACTAGTTGGTCACTCTCCCCTTTGGAGTCCCTTGAAGGGACCTACACCTGCAGGATGGTGGGAATTAGAGATGCTTTGGGGTGAGGGTTGGGGTGTATGTACTCAGTAGGAATGGAAACTGAAGCAGAACTTGGATGAGGGGGAGTGCGTGGAGAGGGGTTGACTATGGGAATAAGATGGCAGGAGAAGGAGACTCTGAGATGCTGGCAGGCTCAGGGCCTCTATAACCAAGGCTGGAGGAAGGTCACCCCGCCTTGGCTCTGAGTGGACACCCAGTACCTAGGCGCCTCCCTCAAAGATACTGTGAGAAGATCCTTAAAAGAGATGGTTTGTTTGTCTTGCTGGGAACCTGGCGGCCCCTTCTTTTTAGTCCCTCCTGCATCTCACGGAAGTGCCTAGCTTACCAGGGTGTCCCTGAAAGAAAGGAAGACCAGAGGAAGGCTTAAGCAGACCTCAGAAGAGAAGATGCAGATGGGTCTACTTTAGCACTCTGCAGGCAGAGCCTCTTTGGTGCTTCAGGCCCTTGGACTATTGTTGTGTGACAGAGATTCCCCAGGAGATAGCAACACAAACTTGCACTCATCCCAGATAGGTAGGCCATGACAGACCAAGGTAAGGAGACCACCAAAGCCCAACTTGACGAACTGTGAGTTTTATTGGGGTTATTTACAGGAATGTGGGTGAGGGGTTACTTATGGGAGTAGAAATGACAGACCGCTGCCTCACCAAAGCCCACCCCAGCATGGATGACAGCTCCCAAACGCTGGGAACTGGGAGCACCCTGCACAGCCCGGAGGCAGCTTAAAAGGCTGGAGAGTTTTTTCCAAGTGACTCAGTTGTTCTAAATCTCTTCCAGGCAGCTCAGCTGGCGTCTGCCTTCTTCTAGGAAGCTGCTCCGCTCTCACTCAGACGTCTTCTTTGCTTCTTGGCTCTGCTCTTCCGAGCTATGCACTCGGCTTTTATTGCTTACTCTGACAGGGCGGGGCCTAGTGAATGTGGTAGGTGTCAGGGACTTCCTGAAGCTATTGTGAGTTGTTTACCTTCCTGCTTAAGTAGCTTTCCCTGCAGGATAGAATGTTTCAATCTCAGAGGAAACTGTTTCAAGGCAACCATCGGCTACAAAAAACCAAAAACCTCAGACAGGTTGGCCCCTAGCCTTTGTCTTCTTTTTGATCTTGGCTTATATGTCCCTGTCCAGAAGGTTCCCCTGATCCTCCAGTCCGGATTAGCTGCTGTGAGCTTCCAGGACCCTTGTCCCCATCCTGTCTGCACCCCCTACAGACTTCCTCAGTCTGGATTCCCAGTGCCACCTATGGTCATCCACTTCCTCTGTCCCTGTCTCTTCCCTAATTACCTGGAACCCAGAAGGCACCTTGGAAGCTGCCTTCCCTGTCTGTGCACATCCAACCCAGAGTGACAGAACAGGACAGGCCTGGCCAAGATGGAGGGGGCATTTCCTGCCTTTTTCTGTTTTCTAGGAGGAGCTACAGAGCCCCAAGAACAGATATGAGCTGGTGTGTACCTTCCCTGATGTGCAGCTTGGTGACCCCACTGCTGAGTCAGTTTAAGCATCTTTGAAACAGACTCCCTCTGGTGCCTGTGGAGCTCTTCAAGATGGATCATCATGTTTTGGGATCTCTCTATCTTTTTTTTTTCTTGTTTGTGTTTCTTTTTTAAGACAAGACCTCTCTTTTGTAGCCGCGGTTGTAGCCCAGGCTGGCTTCAAATTAGAATCCTTGTTTCAGCCTCCTGAATTTTGGGACTATAGGTGTGTCCTGTGGTTCTAGCAAGAGAGTGGCTTCAAAGCAGATTCCCCTACCGTCACCTATTACAAATGAGCAGGGGTTAGGGCAGTGAGGAACAGGGCAGTCAAGGATTCCTGCTGCTGGTGGCTCAGCCACCCTGGCCACAGTCGAGCTCCCCCATGCCACTGTTGGAGACTCACTCACTTAGCTCACCCCTGAGTCTTGGAACAGTTTGCTCAGCCCTTTGGTGGGTCACCTACCTGGGTAGATGATGCCCAGACAAGCAGGTCAGGAGTGATCTGTGGGAGACGAGTCCTGAACAGAACTCTGGGTATACGTGCTCATATGTTTGCATCTACATGCACATATACACTCAAGAACACACAACACAGGTCTGAAGACATGGGTCTACCTATGATTTATGTATACTCACAGGCCCTAAGTGCATGTAGAAAAGAAGATAGACAGCATGTGCACACATGGTTATATGCATACACATACTCAGTCCACCTGTCTGGGACTTGTTGCTCCTGTTAGGTGGGGCAGACAGGCCAGTCAGAGGGGCTGTCCCACCAAACCAGTGGGAAACATGCTTTTCCCCAACTCACCAGAGGTTTACTATCTCCTATTGGGTCTTAGTGGTTTGAACGAAGAGGCTTCCACCCTTGGCTTGCCCCAGACCTTCCTCCTAGCCCCAGATGATAGTCCTAGGGCACAGGATAGCTGGGAGCCACATCTGCCCAGATGTGTGGACAGAGCAGGTGAGAACATAGAGCCTTGGGGGAACAAACAACCATAGCAAGAGATAGGGCCATTTCCAGGCCAGAGCACAAGACATGACAGGGCAGAAGCAAGGGCCTGGGAAATCTGTGGGACTCTGACTCCCAAAGCTGCCTTGAGAAAGCAACGGGTGTGGGGGAGAGAAAGAGCCAGGTCTTGGGCCAGGCTCCCACCTGCTCCTTGTCAAACACTTTTGGAGAACCTGCTCCAACGCTAAAAAAGATATGAACGGAGTCATGGACATTCAGATAAGATCAGAATCCCCATGACTACTCACTCCAAGAGTGTACCTTTCTCAGCCACAGGCCCCATCTACAGAGGCCAGTCTGAGAAGGAAAAATGAGGCAGGAATCCACATGGGGCTGTCAGCCATGTTTTATCCCAAGCAGACATTACTAGTCAATTGCAGCACTTTTTGCGATGCCATACCCTGACTTCAAAATCCTTACAGCAAACATTACCAGGCCAAATACTTGTGATAGGAAAAGGACACAAAACCTATTTGCAGCCAGGCCTGGTGACACAAGTTTGTAGTGTCACGCTGTCCAGGAGGCTCATAATCTCAAGGCCTGACTAGACCGTAGAGTGAACTGAAGGATAGCTTGAGCAACTAGTGAGACTTTGGCTCCAAAATACAAAGTAGAGGCTGGTGAAATGGCTCATCAGGTACAGGCCCTTGCTGCTGAGCCTAGATATTATGAGTCTGATCCCTGGGACCCACAAGAGAAAAGGGGAAACCAATACTCACAGGTTGTTCTCTGACTCCATACTCATGCCCTGGTACTGCAAAAACAAACGAACAAACAACAAACAAATCCCTTCTTGGTGGCAGACTCTATTTACTGCCATTCCCGCTCTGGCCTCTTTCCCCACTGCCTCCCTCAATACATCTCGACCCTGCTTCCCTGTTCAGACACAGTGCTCCTGTCATCCCACCTGCTTCCCAAGTACTGCGGGTTGAACTTAGGGTCTCTTACACAATAGACAAGCACCCTGTCACTGCGCTGTGTCTCTAGACCATTTCGCTTTTGAGAAAGGGTCTCGCTTTGTACCTAAGGCTGGCCTTGAACTCTCAAGCTTCCCACTTGAGTCCCATCCCCTCTGCTGGAATTGCCTATTCCACAGTGCCCACCACATCTCTAGTTCCTGAGGGGCCCCCAGCTCAGGAAGTTTTTCTGCCTGGCCATAGTAGGGTCTGTTGAAAGTTCCAAATTCTCCCTTATAGGGTCCAGCAGGTCCCACCCTTTGCTCACTAAAAGACAGCTCATCTTGCTGGGCCTAGTCTCTTTCATCACCAGAGTCCTGCCACCCATAGTGTCAAACCAGAGACTTGGAGTAACCAGGCCTGCCACTGGGACTCCTGGGCTGGTTAGCCCTGGGCAGATGAGGCCTGTGCTGCCCTCTCTTCATGGTCATCTCTTGCTTTCTCCTCCTCTGCCCTGCGATTGTTCCAGATGGCTCAATGAGGTAAGCAGAGCAGGGCTCTGACCGTTCTACAGATGGGAAAACTGAGGCCCGAGAAGGGAAGCGTCTTGCCCACCAGCTTGGCACTGGTCCCAGCCAGTTACTCATATACCCACAGGGCCTGGGGTGAGTCATGGTGGCCCAGGTGATGGGAAGGAAACATACAAACATGAGCAAGTGGGAAGGGCGGTCTCGGGGGAGGGTGGAGAACTGCCCGGGGCTCCCAGTATGCGTTCCCACACACCAGTCCTCTTGGGCTTACTGGCCAGGTGCACATCTGGCTGTGTCTAACATAGTCCCTGTTGGCCATGCATCTGGGCTTTGTGTCAGCTCTGGGAACGCTGCCAGCTTGACAGATGAAGAAACTGAGGAAACTGAGACCCATGGTGATGAGTCAGGTCGTGGCCAAGGCCTGGGTTCGGACTGAAACTCAGGCCTCTTCTTTCTTTGCCAGGGGTCCTCATCTGTTCCAGGCTCCTCTGCACCCCCTCCCCTGACCCCTCTACCCCCACCTCCCCCTACCCCATGTCAGAGGACTAGCATAGTGGGGGAAGACTGGGAGTGGGAGGCGACGGGCAGCTACTTACCCCCATAGAGGGGCTGCAGGGTTGTTTCCTACTTCAATGGCAAACATAGGCAATCTACCCAGGACTGAAAACCATGGCAGTAGTAACAGAAACTCTTTTACTACTCCACAGCCCGGGCTTTCTGGCCTGTCCCATGGGTCCCTCCAGTCTCCACACAGACTTCCTGCCTTCAACCTCATAGTGCTGCCTACACACAGATGCCTGAGAACGATGGTGAGCTAGACATTCCCTGTGTCCCAGCCTTAGCCAGCCTCAGCTGCCCTGCATAGTCCACCTCACCAACCCCCAGCACTTGTGGCCGGTCTGGCCCTGACTCTCTGAACTTCACGTCTGGGTCCTAGAGTCTGAGGTGTCTGCCACATTCCCTTTGGATAGACATCAAGAAAGTCCATATGGCTTCCTCTCAGACACCTTTGCTGGTTCTGGCGCGCGTGCGTGCGTGCGTGCGTGTGTGTGTGTGTGTGTGTGTGTGTGTGTGTGTGTGTGTGTGGTGGCTGGGAAGAAGACAGGGGCTAGGGAGAAGGGGGGCTGGAAGGAAGGGGGGCTGGGAGGAAGGGGGGCTGGGGGTAAGGGGGGTAACTTTATCTATTGGCCTGCTAGAACTTGCTTTGCAGCTTTTTCCTTTGACTACCTTCTTTTTCTTCCCCCAACCCACCTGTCCCCTTCCAGGCCAGAGTAGATACCTGCAAAGTGGCCGTGTCAGGCTGAGAGCCCACCCCAGCATGCTTCTGGAAGCTTCTACGTTGTCAGCCATAGCATATGCTCCTATGAATTAAAATGTTTTGGGGCCTCCCTTGCCACATGGTATGATTCTGGAAGCCTCTCGCCTCCATTTCCCCTGTGGCCTTCAGTATGTCCCATCTGACCTACCTGTAGCTGCTCAGTAGGAGTCCCTGGTCCCTGTCATGGACCTCTGCTTTCCTCCACAGCAGAGCCTCAACTTTCTGTCAGAACTCCTCCCTCCTCTGCCAGGAGCAGTTATGGCATACCCTTCTTCCACAGGCTGAACCAGAACTCTAGTCTCTTTGTGGATGTCAAATTCTTAGGGTCCTGAGCCTGGTTTCCAGGCCCATACCATCACCCCTTAAACCTGAAGGAAGGGTGTGGAGAGCTTTTGACTCAGCCAGATGTCCTGTCTGCTGACACTGAAGTCATCTCTAGAGAGCCAGGGGAAGCACTCTACAGCCTGGGGGTATCAGGTAGGCTGCTGAAAAATTTTCTCAGGCCTCAGAAGTAGGCTGGGCAGAGAGACACCAGGGGTCACTATCTTGAAGTATCCCCTTCCCAGAATTCCACTCTGTCCTTCCCTCCTCTATGACAGTCCCTGGCTAGAGGCAGCACTCCTATGAGGCCACCGTGCACTCTTAAGGTAGCACCTCTTTGGGGAGCAGGGTGCCTAGCTACTGTTCATCATGGCATCCTTGGCTTGTGGCATCAAGCTTCTGGTCCTTTTATGGCTACCTCTGCCATGAAGTACCTATGGGTTGGGCCCTGCCAACCCCCTCCCTGCCCAAACTCAACTTTAAGAAGTAGTGATGGAAGGCCAGGTATGGTGGCATATACCTTTAGTCCCAGCACTCAGGAGGCAGAGGCAGGTGGATTGCAGTGAGTTTGAGGCCAGCCTGGTCTACAAAGCGAGTCCAGGACAGCCAAGGCTAACACAGAAAGACCCTGTCTCAAAAAAACAAAACAAACAAACAAAAAAACAAAGAACAAATAAAAGCAGTGATGAAGCTAGGGGTCCCCTAGTTATATCTTTCCAAACTTGCCTATGGTTGTTGAACTCGGAAAGCAGGAGTAAAAGACAGTCCCACCTCTGAGGCTGGGAGGGTGGAGCAGGCCAGGAATTCCCAAGGCACCTGGCCTGGGCTGGCGGATGTGCCAGGGGCCTGGGTTGGGCTTGCCTTGGGTAGGCAGGTCTCTCTGTAGCTGCTAGGCCTAATTGCCTCATTAGCATCGCCTGGGCCTGTCTGTTTCCCTCCCTCCCAGCCTACGCAGCAGCCCTGTTTTTCAGGAATCCCTCCTATGAGGCATTGATGGAGACAATGACAGTGACCGTGATGATGCTAGGGAAATGGCCTGGGAATCATCTGTCCTGTCCCAGACATGGGTGCCAGCTTGAGAGCCCTGTCCCAGGTGTCACACTTCGTATATCTAACACAAGCTGGGCTGTCCTGGCGCTAGGCTGTCTGTCCCCAGGTTGGTGGCACGAGGAAACAGATTAGGGGATATCCTATCCTACTCCTGCCACATCAGCATGTGTCCCAAGGAAGGCCCCCTGCATCCCCATGAAGCATGCAAAGGATTGTGGGAGAGGGCAGAGATTCAGCGAATTCTCTAACGTGAGGACGAGATGGGTAGTTTTGCTGGAAGCTGCCCCATCTTCCTCCTGGCATCCAGTTAAGATGAAGTCTCTGCCAGAAGAGACTATGAGCCAGGCAGAGTAGCGCATGCCTTTAATTCCAGTACTCGGGAGGCAGAGGCAGGTAGATCTCTGATATCAGTGAGTTCGAGGCCAGCCTGGTCTATGTCGTGAGTTCCAGGACAGCCAGAGCTACATAGTGAGATCCTGTCTCCTCAAAACTGCAAAGATAAAAAATACAGAAGAAGATGAGAGCCAAGTGTGGTAGCACATGCTTGTAATCCCAGCACTCAGGGAGGCAGACGCAGGTGTACCTCTGAGTTCGAGGCCAGCCTGGTCTACAAAGTGAGTCCAGGACAGCCAAGACTACACAGAGAGACCCTGTCTCAAAAAACCAAAAGGAGGAGGAGGAGGAATAGGAGGCCAAAGAAGGAAGAAGAGGAGGAGGAAAAACAAAACATAGCCCTGCCTCCCATCTCCAGGCAGGATTACATTCTGCCTGGACCTAGGGTAGGAAATGTCGAACTACAGCTGGGGCACTAAGCAGAGATTCTGAAACAGCAGCCAGCTGAGAACCACCGTCCCAGTGCAGTAGCTCAGGCCAAGATGTAGTTGGACTCCTCAGGGCCCAGGCTCTGCTGAGATGTGGGACTCGCAGGCAGTTCCTGAAGAGCCCCATAAAGATCCGGAAAGCCCAGAAGACCCAACTGTGGTGTCGGTTGGGTAGCTCCAAGTGGGGCTCCAGGCTATGGCCTCCATCTCTCCATCTGCCTAACTAACCCCCAGAGGGAAGAGAGAAGCCTCGCAGGGTAAATACGGAAGAAGCAAGGGGGCTGGCTGAGCATAGACACTGTTTTCTCTTCATGCCCTGTATGAAGCAGGAGTCGTCCTGGCCTGGCCAAACTCTGCTGGCCAAGATCAAGTACAGACCCTGTGCTGTGACTTCCAGGACAGAGGAGGGGGGAAAAGGGGGTGGGGTGGAAACTGGAAAACCTAAGATAGCAGGTTCCAACCCCAAGCCACTGTTACCTCTCCCCAACCTGTTTCTTTCTCTGTAAAGTGGGTTGTAGGATGCCACGCAAACCCTCCATGAGGCAGAAAAGGTGTACATGTGTGCGAAAGCCCTAGCCTTCCTGTTCAGACAGGAGAGCAGGCGTAAGTTAGTGGAAGCCCCTGGTGGGACAGCCTTCTAGAGCAGAGATCCAGGAGGCTGTGGGGCACCTGTGCCAGCATGTAGTGGGCTTTGGGCAGAGGCTGGCCTCAACTGGGTGGGAAGCAGAGACAAAGGGACTCTTTCGAACCTTGAGCCTGTGGCTGCCCCATCTCCAGGCTCATGTTGCCGTGGGGTGGCAGCACGGACACTCCCAACACCCTGGGCCTGCCCATGCAGGTCTAGCTCGATGCATGGGAAAGGCCCTGCCCGCCGGCCTGGGCCTCAGTACCCATGCTGTCCCACCCACTTGCCTGCTCTCACACGAGGAAGATCAGGAAGGCCTGACTCAAGCATCCTTCAGCCTCTAGCCTTGCTGTAGTGGTCCCCCACCCACAAGGGTTCCTGCTCTTTTTTTGTTTTGTTTTTTGAGACAGGGTTTCTCTGTGTAGCCTTGGCTGTCCTAGACTCGCTTTTAGACCAGGCTGGCCTCGAACTCACAGCAATCCGCCTGCCTCTGCCTCCCAAGTCCTGCTCTCTTCTTAGCTGTCACCACCATTTAGTGTCTACCTTTCCTAAGAGCCAGATGATTACTGTTCAGGTCCACAGGAGCCTTTGTGGTTAGGGCTCCTTACTGGCTTACCTATAGTATTTTCCAGAATGGATTCCATAGAACTATACAAAGTGGGCCTATAGAGGCCCACTATACAAAGGGTCATGTGGTCACACACTGTATAGGAATGCACTCAGGGCTCTGACAAGTCCTGCAGAGAGGTTGCCTGCTATACATATCCATCTGGCATTTCCCATACTCTGGTGATCAAAGGGATCAGCACTAAATTTTTTTCCCCCATAAGCTCCATGGAATGGGATTTTCAAGAGAATGTGGCTTTTTATACTGCTTGATGGCTGTTCTAGATAGCACTGGTTTCTTCCTTGGAATTTCCCATTTTTCAGGTGGGAGGCTAAAGGCCATCAAACCAGTAGCTCAGAACCCCCAAAGTCTGTCCATCAAGGACCCTAGGCTTTGCCTTTTACACTGGTCCAGTTGCCCATTGGGATCAGAGCTCCTGGCCCAGCTACTGAGGAGGCTGGGGTACTTCAAGGGAGAGACCAGGAAGAGCCAAGGTGGCCTGGCTCTACTCCCTTCACTTCACGCCTCACTCGTGCTCATGGCCAGTTCTCTGTGGTCTCAGCTCAGAGCTCCTCAGAGCCAGACAGGGATGATGTGGGGTGAGCAAGCGTGGGGAGACTGCATCTCCCTCCGCATGCGGGGCTGCGGACAGAGCAGCCTCCCCCAAGCCCAGGCCAGAGTTGGGTTATGAGCCCTGAGGGTCTCTTAATGAGTTCCACATGGAGTGGCTGGTGGAGAGAGGAAATGAGAAGAGGCTGGGGAAGGGGAGAGAGGCCTGGGAAGGGATTGGAAACATGTGGCTGTGGAGGAAGCCAAGGCAAGCCCGGTCCCCAGAAGCTCTACTGCACAGCAGATTGGCAGACAGGCTCCCAGGCCCCTGCAGGAGGCCCCAGGCCAGTGGTGGGATGGGGGTGGGGCAAGAGGGCTCCAGGAGGCTGCTCTTTTCTCTGAGAAAAGAAAAAAGCCTAAACCCAGGCTCTGCTTTTCTAGGGTCCTGGACCACAGGGGTTGGGGGTATAGAACCTGGCGGGCAGGAGAATAGGGACAAAGCCTCCTCACTTCCAGTGACTAGTGACAGACCTCTTCTCTCAAGTCTTGCCCTTCCACTAGGCCTGGTGGTTTGAGGCGCTCATCACCAGGCTGAACCCCACCCTAGCATTCTCGGCTAGTGCATGGGAAGGCCTGGCACATGGGGTTCTGTGGAGGCACCTGGATTGGCCTTGCTGGTATGTGGTGGATGGTGGAGTCCAGTAAAAGATGTGTGGCCCTTGGGCAGTGGAGGACGAAAGCATCATGGGGGCACGGTGGAACCCCTCCTAAGAATACTGGCCAAGCCCCAGTTGAGTCCAGCCAGTCAACAGAGGCTGATCTGGCCAGCTGGTGTGTGTGTGTGGGCCACGAATAATACAGGCCCAACTCTGGGGTTCCTGTCTACTTCCTGGGCCGTGGATCTTATTCCACTGCAGACAAACTCAGCTCTTGGAACTGTGCATGAATTGTCTCAACAGCCCCATCGGACGGGGCTCCTCCTGCTGTCACTTTGTGCTATCAGTATGGAGGGTGAGGGTCAGAGGTGAAGTCCTGTGTTCCTGGCTGCAGGAACGGTGGATGCAAGGGCCTTGGGACCGAATAGTGAGAGGTACACCATGGGGGATGGGAACGAGGGGCCCACTCGGCTTGTCTTTGAAGGAGGCTGTACAGGAGTGGCGTGAGCCCTCTTACCAGCTTTCTATTGTTTACTCTTCTTTAGCTTGACCTTTCGGCAGTTTGAGTGCTGTGTTGCCAGGGGAGGCGTTGGAAAAGCCTAGGCTCCCAGCTTGGCTTGCTGTTAAGCTGCAGGAGAGAAACAGGCTTGTACTCTTGGAGAGGTTGGTTGGTCCTCACCTGGCATTCCTGCCTGAGGCTTCCACTCCCACCACAGGGGTTTGTGGAACTGTATCCCCTTCCACTCAGAGGCACTGCTTCTCAACAGGAGTCTAGACACTTCTCAAAGGGCAATGAGCATCCTTGTGGGAGCTCAAGACTGGCCGGACTCTAGGTGTGTCCCAACTACTCCGGGGGAGATGGTCACAACCCACGTTCCAAGACCATCCTCAGAACAGAGGACAGTCTCCCAGCTCCTGCCAGAGTCCACAAGCAGCCAGGTTTCTGGGACAGAAAGTACCTTCTCTTTCTAGAGAGCGGGCTGGCGCATGTGAGCTGCTGCCTGGAGGGGCAGAGTCTAATTACACTGCTTCTCAGCTCCAGGTTTTAGAAGCTTCCGGGGGGGGGGGGGCAAATTCTGCAGCAGCTGCCAAGGGATCAAGACTCTAGGGGGCGAGCAGGGCTAGGGAGATGGGAACACGTGCAGGATCCCAGCCCAGCCCTGAGCATGAGGGTGCATCCTTGGCCAGGGCCGGAGTCTGAGGGGCTCGGTGTGGGTGTGGGCTGGGTTACTGCAGCAATTTCTTGAGCACCAGAGTTGTCCTGGAGAGATCTGCTAACTCCCAGCAAGGCCCCAGGCCTGGCCAAGCCTGGTGGAAGGCAGAGGGCTGTGAGAGGCAGCTGAGCATCCAGAAGCAAGGGTACCACCATCGGCTAGGGCACCATTGGCTAGGGCACCATTGGCTAGGGCACCATTGGCTAGGGCACCATCATTGGCTAGGGCACGCCCTGAGATAAAGGGGACACACAGAGGCCTGGGAGCTTAGGGAAGTCCAAATCACTGAATGTCGATGTCCATCTGGAAGATGGACATGGAACAGGGCGTTGGTGTGCGGTGGCATCACAGCCCCAACCTGTAGGCTCAACCTCTGCCACGGGGGACCCAGTGAACAGACTAAAGCACCCCTTCCAGGAACATACACTGTGCCTGAGCAAGAGAGAAGTGGAGGCTGACTGAGAACAAGAAGAGGTAGGAAGGCGGGTTTCCTCTCTTCCTCCCCGTGAACAGACCTCTCCAGGCAGCAGAAGTGGGAGGGGTGGGGTAGGGGGAAGAGGTGGGGGTTCAGGCCACCCGGGTTGGTGGCCTCACCTAAGTGGAAACACCTACCTTTACTCTATAAATAGGTTCTCTGGAGATTGCTTCCAAATGCAGGAGGGGCTGGCTCCCCACACTTGATAACAGCTGGGCAGCAGCAGGCACTCTGGGCTGGCTCAAGACCCATCCCCCAGCACAGTCACGACTGGCCCACATCCTGGGCCAAAGGACAAAGTGAAATTTCTAGAGGGACACTTTGTTGCTGTGGTAGATGTGAGACCACAGCGCTCATGGGTGCCCTAGCTGGGGAGGGTTAGTTAACCAGGCAAAGGAACCAAGCCCCATACCCAGGCGGCAGTATACAGAGGAAGTGAAATTATGCCCTGGGGGCAATGACATTGCCACCAGCTCAGCGCTGGCTCTCTTTAGCGGCCCAGGGTGGAGTGGGGCTGCTTGGTGAGACACTACCCCTGTGCTTCTGGTCCCCCTCCAATGGTCACACACGGCCAGTTTAGGCTGAAGCCATCGGGGGCCCTATCTTGAGTAAATCATTAGGCAGATGAGGGTAATGACAGGGTGCTGGGACGGCGGGGTGACTCACCATGTGCTGGCTTGCTCAGCGGGCTGGGTTTCCGGAATTCTGGGTAATCACGATATCCACCTCCCCCCAAGCCTGTGCTAGCCCTCACGGTGGCAGAAGGGGTGGCGGCTTTGGAGTTCTTACCTCCTCATGCTCTCAGCCCCTAGAGCTAGGATTGGACTGGGAAATTAAATGAAGGCCACCTCAAGTCTGAGCCAAAGAAACCCTGTCCCCTTTGACACGAAGAGCCAAGCAGCAGGAAAGAGACGTGGCTGTAAGACAGTCATATACTATCCACGTACACTGAGTATTTTACAGAGGCCAGAAAATACGAGGGGGCTTTTCAAGACCACGGAGCCGGGACCTGGGCAGTGGATGAGGAACACCATGTCAACTGTGCTGCTCAGCCCCTGCCCCAGACGCCCACTGCCAGGAGCAAACGATAAGCCATGGCAAAGTCTTTAGAGGACAAAGATCCCAGCACAGAAGGCAGGAGAATGGGAAAGCATTCCAAGGCAGAGGCTGTGGAGACGGCCACAGGCCTTCTGGAGCTCTTGAATCCCACCTGTTAGATGCCCCTGGGAGGGCGGCACTCAAAGATGAGGGGCAGGTGGGCTTACCATGTGTGCTGGTGTTTTGGCCAACTTTCCTAAGTCAGCCTGGGCAAGCAAGAAAAGATCAGTCAGTCATTCCAAGAGCCGTGTGTGTGGGCTGAGGAAGCCCAGTGGTAAAATGCATGTGTACTGAAAACTGTACACTGTACACTGGGGGCTCTACTAAGGAAGGTGTGCGTGTGTGTGTGTGTGTGTGTGTGTGTGTGTGTGTGTGTGCGCGTGTGCTGTAGAAACACCTCAGGAAGGCTAGTCTTTTACTTTCTCCATTGCTTTGACAAAATACTTGGCCAAAGCAACTTCCGGAAGGGAAGGCTTATCTGGTTCACAATCCGTCATGGTAGGGAAGTCATGACAGCGTGAGCAGCTGGTTGCTGTGTACTCAGAAAGCAGAGAGGGCCGAATGCTGAGCTTCTGCTCCCACCCTCACCTGTCTTTTGAGACAGGGTCTCACTGTGAGACCAGGCTCAGACTCAGAGACCTGACTGCCTCTGCTTCCTGAGTGCAGGGATTGAAGGCATATGCTCCCATGTGGGCCTGCCTCCACCAGAGAGCCCAGGATGGGGAGTAGACCCAGCACAGGCGGGGGTGACAAGGCTGGCCCCACCAGCAGCGCCCTTTGAGTTGGTTGCCAACTAAGGCTCATGGGATGGAGTGCTCACTATCTTCTGAGGCAGCTGAGCAGCTTTCCTGCCAGAGCAGGCCACCAGGCTCCTCACACTCCATTTCCCAGGGCATCCTGCGAGCCCCAGCTCTCCCCAACTGTGGTCCCTGACAACAGGCTCTGCCATCTAGCGGGGCTGGATAGAGCAACAGGGCAGGGTGCCGCACCTGGGGGACAGGAGTCATTACTTCAAACCGCTAACAATCAGAGCCTCAGATAGGTTAGACTACAGTATTGAGGGGTGCAGCTAAGGGCGGGCAGGACCAAGGTCTGACCCTGGGATTCAGCTTTCCTCACTTAGCAGGCTGGAGGAGGTGACCTCCCACACTTACGGCTTATCAGAAATCAACACAGGTTGGCTCGCTTGCCAGCCTCAACTCTCAGACATTCAGGCTCTGCCTCTCCTAGAAGCTGCAAGGGCTGGGACCACATTAACTACTTGGTACTGACAGCTTTCGGGAAAGCTCTAGCAGTGCGACCCACCCTAGGGCAGGGCAGTGTGTGAGGGGACAGGGATCTCCCTGGTTGGCTAAGTTACCCTAAGATGCTCAAGGCTGAAGGCACAAACAACTCAGTGAAAGCACTCCCTCCCTCTGGCTTTCCCAGTCCAGATGTGGAGGAAGGGACCCCTGAGTGGGAACAGGGTGCTTGGGGCTTCCATGTACTTTGGGAGCCAGCTGGGCGGATATGGGTAGCACACAGGGGCTTGTGCCCCAGTACCCCTAAATAGCTGCAAACAAGGGTGTCTTTGGTCTCTGAGCACCCCTCCCCCGCTGCTGCTGCGATTCTCCCTTTGTGGACCCTGGGGTGGGAGGACTGATTAGCTCTCACCCAGAACAAGCCATTCCTGCACAAGGTCAATTAAAGTTTTTAATTTTCAGATTCCCTTGCTCTCAGGCATGTAGAGAGGACAAAACCACAAGCTCTGGTGAATAAATGTGACAGAAATGAAAGCCATCGCAAAGGCCCTACCCAGCTTGCTCCTCCTGAAAGGTCTGACTCAGATGGCCCTTGGGGGCTTCCTTAAGGGGAGGTTCAGGTGGACAGAAAAAGTCTTGGCTCATCCAGGCAACAGGCAGCCAACTCAGAAGCCAGTCAGGGGGCTGAAGGTGAGGCCGGGGAAAACCTGTCAAGGCCCTGAGAAAGTGCCACCATCTCAGGAGTCTGAGGAAACACACAGTTCAAGTGGCTCCTTTTTGTTAGCCTGAGTGTGGGCCTGCCAGCTGGGTCTCAAGTCTCCTTTCTGTGTGGTTCTGCCCTCTGGGAGCTCCCCACTGTCAGAGAGGCTTCAGATACAAACAGCACTTGGGGGAGGGAGGAGCACCCATCCCAGCCTGGGTACAGATGTGGCTCCCTCAGGGCGGAATCCCTTTGTTTATTTACTCAGGTCCCGGTACAAATCCCTGGCCTGCTGTCCCCCTGATCAACTGAGCTCCTGATCCTTGCTCCCCTGATCACGGTGGCGTTCTCTGCATGATTAGCTGTTGGTTCTCCAGGCATTTCTTCAGCTTGTCTTCTGTCAGTGTCAGCCGCTGTTCCAGAATGGCCACTGTCTGTAAAACAAAAGGTGCTGGGCTCAGGATGGAGGGCCCACCTTGCTGCCCTGGGGGTCACCATTAGCCCCTTCAGCCTGCTCCCCAGGTGCCTCACTTCCCATCAGTGGGCTCTGCCTGGCCTGTCATGCCCTCTGCGCCCATCTCTAGAGGTTATGGGCAGGAAGAGATGCCTTGAGAACAGGCAGATGGCAAATCTCCCAGCCTGTCATTCCCCCAACACAACCATGGCATAAGGAAGTTTGAGCCCTGGTCTGGTACCTGCCCAGGACACAGCCCTGCCCTCTGTGCTGGGGGAACTCTTCCCAAGGCTGGCAGGCACAAAGCTGCAAAGTGAGTCCAGTCGTTCCTGTCCCCCACTTCCCAGCCCAGCCCAAACCCAGAGAATGGGGGCTCTACTTGAATGGGCCCTATGGGGACAGAGAGAGACAGTGCCACCTGGAGGTGAGGACAAGGGTGATCACTGGCAAGTGACAATGCCTCATGGAACCACTAAAAGGCCACCTGCAGATCTAGTCCCCTGAGGCTATGTGTACTTACTTCACTGAAGAGACCAGTCTCAAAGACAGGGCTCCCACAAAGGTTGTGAAAACCTGTCTACTTTGCCTGGCTTTGGGCAGTGTCAGTAGTGGGCAGCTGAACATCCACCCTAGCCTGTCCCACCAGTCACACCTACCCTAGCACTTGCTAGGCTGACCCAGAGTCTGCTGGTCACTTCCTTTCCACCGCTGGAAAGGTTGCTGGAGTGCCTACTGCATACATGAAGGCCACACCAGCCACTGAGGATAAGGTCACTGCAGGCAAGGCCACTGTGAGCACAGCAGGTTTGGTTCCCACAGACACTAGGGAGGTCAGTTAACTTCAATAGAGCTATCTCTCAAGGGTCTCATTCCCTGAGGCTCCATGAAGGCTGGAGCTTGATTCCACAGAAAGGAAGCGTTCACACATTTAGTAAAACAGACATTTTGGGAGAGACCCTCCCTTTCAATGTAGCCATAAATTCTCACAGCTTCCTGCATGGATGTCAGCTGTCACAGAGGGAGCTCATCTGATGCTGCCCCTTCTGAATGAGCTGACTGGGGATGGGAGGTCTCTGTTTTCTAGCTCATAGGACAGGGCCTGAAAAAGATCACTGCCTGTGGAACATGAACTGGACCCCTAGAGGCAGAGCTAGGCTGAAGAGCTCATCCCATCCCCAAAGTTGGCCAGCAGAGGACGGAGGACTGAGGACCAGGTCTGCATCTCATAAAAGTGGCAGTGGAAAACAGCCCCCGGCTGGCCTGAGCAGCATTCCTGGAAGTTTCCATTGGCTGCTGTGAAACTCCCACTGCCAAAATCACTCTTCTTCCAGCCCCTTTCCGACAGACAGTCGGGACTCAAGGCCACAGTGGGAGAGCCTGGCTGGTGGCATTTCCTTTTCTGCCTGTTTTTTTTTTTTTTTTCCCCTTTTAAACTTTTAACAGGAACCCAGTTTCCAAATGCAGAGACTGTAGACTGTTGGGCCAATGGCAATCCTGGGGGCCTCCACTTGGTTCCATGGGAGGGAGGCCCGTACTTCAGCCCAGCAGGAATGCGGTCATTAAATGTATCTGTTCATATTAAATTAAGTTGAATAAAAAAGCATCTCCTGTTTCACAACCACTCACTAATGGAGGGTGCTGGGCCCACTGAGGATACTTTTCTTTACAGTTCTGCAGGGGTACTCCTTGCTTTGTAGCCTTGATTATGTACTCCAAACTAACTCCAAACTTGTGGCAATCCTCCTGCCTCAACCTGTCCAGTGCTGGGTGAGAGACAAGCACATCATGCCTGGCAAGGGATACTTCATAGTGTGCCCCTCATACCTGCATTCTCCTCAACTATTAGTCTCTAGCTTATGTCCCTGGCAGGCAAGCTTAAAGAGTCGCGCCATCTTATGCATCTGCACTACACTTTCCTGGTCTGCTCTGGCCCAGAGACTATTCTGCCAAGGGGTCAGGTGGCAGTCACCATCAGGGGTAACTACCATGCGGTTGCAAGATGCACTTGATCTTACTGTGTTTTGAACCTTAAGCATGGGCTTGGGCAGGAGGGGCTGTGTAGACAGCCGTACGTTAGGATGCTGCCTGGCATCCTCTGCCTCAATGACCCTACTCTAATAGAACACACAAGTTCACTCTCACAGAGAACAGGGATCCTCACGAGAGAGCTGGGCCCTGCAAACCACGCTCTTGGCTTCCGCTGCAGTATCTTAGTGTGAGACTGCAGCTCACATTAATGCAGATTGTATGCCACCCAACCCCTGAAAAATTCCAGACTTTTCATCTTCTTTTTATTTGGGACAGGGTCTCCTGTAAGCCCAGCCTAGCCTAGAACTCACTATAAAGCTGAGGATGGCCTTGAACTTTTCTCCTGCCTCCTCCTCCTAATGCCAGGGTCACAGGCATACATCAGCCACCATGTCCGGTTAATGCCTATGTTGGTGTTGGGTATCAAACTTAGGGCTTTGCATACTCTACCAACTCACTACATCTCCAGTGCATGATGTGCTTCTCTTCCAAAGGAGAGTGTTTCCCCAGCAATGGGAAAGCCCTACCAGGGCATCTGAGCAGCAAGATTACACATACTCGGTGTATGTGTGCTAAGCAAGCCCCTGGCGGGGGTCTGCATAGGTCACGGCACTTTGCCAGGACCTAGAGGACGGAGGAAAGAACACATCTGGGGCCTCCTGGAAGGACCAACCTTAGGCCACTTCACTTACCTGTGATGAGCATGTGCCTACACCAGTGGCTGGCACTCAGAGGGCTTGGTGCTTATACACGGTCTCAGTGCCCAGAGGACAACAGCAGGTACTGTTCTCTTACCGCTCCTGCAGGGGAGCCTCTGCCACAGAGACTCTGATCTGGCTGGAAGGGACATAGGGCCATACCTTACCCTCAGAGTGTGAAGGGGACTTTAAAGGCATGCCTGCAATATCGGGAGTCCCAGTCCACCAGCCTTGACTTTCTATTATACAAAAGCAGATGAGAACTGGCCTTCCAGGGCCCCAGTGATCCACGCTGCCTTTTATTCTGCTCTGGCCAGAAGAGCAGAGTCCCAGCCCAGTCCCTCAGATCAAGTCGCAGGTGGCAGAGGGGGAGAGCACCTGTCACAACAACTTCTAGCCCCAAAGAGAAGGCTAATCCTCGGCTGCCTTCCGTCCTGGCTGAAGCCTCCAGAGCTCCTAACTCCAGTTTCTTCAGGGCCACCCAGCAGCTTTGTCACATACCTGGTAGCACTGAGGTGCGCTTTCAGACTGCAGGCATCCCCTTCCCTAAGCCCAGGCAAATGGTCTTTTATTTGCCTCAACACTTAGGCTTGGAATTGTTGCAGAAGCCATAAGAACAAGAAAAAGAGCTGGGTGGTAGTGGCACATGCCTTTGATCCCAGCACTCAGGAGGCAGAGGCAGGCAGATCTCTGTGAGTTCAAGCCCAGCCTGGTCTATGAAGTGAGTCCAGGACAGGCAGTGCTACACAGAGAAACCCTATCCTGAAAAACCAAAAAAGAAAAAAGAAAAAGGTAAATGGTAAATGTTGGGTTGGTGAGATGGCTCCCCAGGTAAGCCACAAAAGACTGACATTCTGAGTTTGATTCTCATGGTTTAAGGAAAGAACTGAATCCCCAGAGTTGTCCTCTGACCTTTACATGCATGCTGCGGTATGTGCACATGTGTGCATATGAGTGTGCTCATGTGTGTGCATCTTGCATGTACAATTAAAAAGGAAGGAAGAAGAAAAAGAAAAAAACAGCTAAAGTTAAAAGGACAATCTTGTCCAGGAGTCAGTGGGCAGAGGCTGTGCTGCCCTGCAAGGCCTCAAGCTGTTCCCAGGAAGTGAGCATGAGCAAGAGTCAGGGAGGAGCTCACCAGACAGGAGAGACAAGCACAGGAGCCCACACCGTAGATCAAGGAAAGAGGACCTCAGGTCCCACAGCCTGCCGAAGCAGCTTTCCCTTCACCCTCAGAGCAGCAGGAAGAGGGTGTGAGATGATCTGGCTGCTGCCTGGGAATAGTCTAGAAGCAGCTTCATAGTTGTGGGAAGGCAATGAGGAATCAAGGATGTGAGGGGTGGGTGCGGCTCAGACTGGGTAAAGGGAAGCCCTCGGTGAAAGCACACAGGATTAGAGCACGCTCAGAGACTCAGGTTAAAGAAGAGAGCCCAGGAGAGACAGGGAATGTGAGGTCCCTCGTGAGGTCCGAGGGGCCCAGTAGGCCTGTGGTGGTCTGAGAGGAGGCACAGCGACAGGCGTTTCTGAGTCAGTCCTCACACTGGGACAGCTGGAGGGGGCAGAAAAGGAGGGGAGGGCAGTGCATCCCTAAGCCCTTGATATAGGAAAGGGGGATCCAGCCTAGGAGGGCCAAAGGCCCTGCCAGGGCTCAGGAGAATGCCCTGTGGAAGATGGCCAGAGAGGGGCTGCCCAACCTAGGTGAACTGATGGGGGGAAAGTAGGAAGGTGCTGGGGATGAAAACCAAGGGCATAGTGAGAAGTGACTGGGCCAGCCATCCCTTGGATCTGGGCAGCAGATGAGGATCGAGGGGCTGGGGCCAGGGGGTGGGGCTTCGAGTGTGACTCATCCTGGGCTTCTGGAGGAAAATCCTCCTAGGATAGGCTCAATAATGGTATTCTATTTCCATCCTGATTTTCCTGCAAGGGGAGGGGAGAGAGTGGTCTGTCTCCGGTTAGGGCAACATTCACAGGGCAAGTGCGTCTTCTCTCACTCACAGTTTGAGGCGAGTAAGACATTTTATGTAACACCCTGAAGAGCCTTCTAAACAGTCTAAAAAGAACTAACTTTAAAGTGACAGCTTTTATTTTTAGTCACTTAAGAACTATGGTGATTCTCAAAGACACTACACCAAAATGCCAAGCCTGAGATGTCTGGCACCTGGGCCCCCTACCCCAGTGGCAGAGGAACACAGCGTCAGGGTGGTTTTGATAGATGCCTTCTGTCCCAGCAGAGTCATGAGGCATCTGCAGAAGGCCTGCTAGGAGCCCACAAAAGCTCTGGGACCCCGAACAGCTGGATCCAGCTCCTGCCTTGTCCTCAGCACGACCAACAGCCCACACTGGCCAGATCAGATGCCCTGCATGGCACAAAGCCCGGGCTTGGCTATCTCTGTTGGCCTGAGGTGGCTGAGGGGAGACTCTTGGCCTCTCTGACTGGTGTGACTAGAATTCAGACATGTGAGAGTACCAAGGGAAGCTAAGGCAAGCTTATAGGGCTTCCCAGATGGCCACACCATGCTTACAGGCTCTGCACAGTTTCAGAGTAGAGTTCTCTGGGCATTTTAAGGAAGGGTGAGAAAGCTCTGAACCCCGAGACTAGACTTCTCCTCTCAAAAAAGATGAACCGGTGAAAAAGGTCAGGTACCACTTGTATGGTTGCTCCTCACACCTCAGGAAGTGACACAGCCTTTGACACCCACATGCTTTCTCCCTGGGTTGCAGGCCTTTTACTTGTCCCTTCCTTCTGATGGCCACCTTCTGCCTGGTCTCCTGTCTCCTCACCACTGACCTCCCCCTCTGACAGGCTCCCTGGCCTCTTTTCCTCTCTGGCCTGGTTTTTCCAGTGTGGGCTTGTCTGCATCTTTCTACAACTCTTTCTTTTGAATTTTTGTTTATTTCTTCTCTTCTCCCACTTTTCACTTTGCGTTTGGGAAGAAGACGAGAGCAGAGCACAGTGTACGCCTGACCCCCTGGATGGTGGCCCTGACACAACTCACCTGCTCTGGGTGGGACTCAGGCTGCAATGGGCGGGCAGTGCTGGGAGGGAGCGTGCCATCTTGGCAGGAAACTGACAAATGTTACAAGCCAGGCAGGTCATGGGGCTCCTCAAGTATAGGATGAGTAGAAAGGCCAAGCGACACCTGGGAAGCTGTCAGGAGGCCAGTGCAGCTGGGTAGGGAGAGACACAGAATAGAACTAAGGGCTGGGGTGGTGATGGTGGCGCACGCCTTTAGTCCCAGCACTCCAGAGGCAGAGGCAGGCGGATCTCTGAGTTGAGACCAGCCTGGTCTACAGAGTGAGTTCTAGGACAGCCAGGGATAAACAGAGAAACCCTTTTTCAGAGATCCCCCTTCCCCACCCCCCCCAAAAAAAACAAAGAGAGAAAAAAAGAAAGAAGGAAGGAAGTTAGAGTAGGGGTCTCAGCACCTACAGCCAGGAAGGGAAGTGAAGTGAAGGAGGAAGTCCCCACTTCCTGTTTCCTGTTGCTGTGTCACTAAGCCACAGGCCTGGCTAGGTGCCATCAGGGAGGATGATACGATGCTGGGACTATTACGCAACTGTTAGTGGTTGAATGAACTCTAGTGAAGACCGGACCCTGGCTACCTGGTCCCACTAGCAGAGGAATGAAAGGCACTTCAGAACACAGACCACGGGAACACGTTCAGAGTCACAAACCATCTAGCAGCTACTTTTTCCACAGCCACTGTCACTACCACCTACGAAGAATGCCTCTCCTGTGGAAGTAGGAGCCTGAAGGATCACAGAACACTCACAGGGTCCTTTTGACCCACTCAGGATATCCAACAGCTCTTATTACCACACATTTGCCAGGCACCTACCACATACAGTACAAGGGTCTCTAGTTCCTGAGGGCTTCTAGATATGGCTGTGGCCAGCACAAGTCTGGAAGGGCTGAGTTTTGACAAAGCTGCTCTGCCATCACGGATGGTTAAAAGTGATGTCTTAGCAAGAGAAAGAAGTGAGCTATTAGGCACAGGTGGGCCAGCCACTCTTGCTTCCCAGACACACGGCTAGACCCTTAGAGCTTCCACTTGTGCAGGACTCACTGCGGCTTCCTTCAGTTACCCCTACTCCCCACTCAGCTCTGGGGCCCTTCTTCCCGGAAGCTAATGCCCACCCTGGCCAGAGCAGAGCCCTGGGCCCTCTTGGGCCTGCTCCATGGGCTGTAAAGCAGGTAGCATAGAAGTGGACACGGTGGCTAGGCCAGGCAGCCAGGTGAAGTGGGATGCGAACCCCCAGCACACACCCGCCAAGCCTTCCACCTGGGCGAGAGGAGTAACTGGAGTCTAGCATGGAAGCCTAGGGCCTGGGACAGCTTCCCTAGTCTGATGGGGCAAGACAGAGATCCACTCTGGCTAGGAGAAGGCAGCAGCGAAGGGCAGAAGGTAGCACTTGGCTGTCTCATAGCAACCAATATAGCCATGGCAGCGCCTTGACATGAGGGTTCTGTGGAGATGGGACTCCTTGACAGGCTCAGGTGGCCAATACTGGGCTCCCTCTGCACCAGGACACACCATATCCAGCCGGCCCTGGACCCACACCTCCCTTGCCATACTCTGGGGTTTTATCTCTGGTCTGTCCCCTGACATCCACATCTCAGCTTCCTGGTGACGACACCCTTTCCTAGGTCACCCTTGAGTCCCATCCTTCTCACTGTTTCCGACACATCCCTTTTCGACCCAAGACTTCAGACTCCTTTGTGTGACACTCACATGGCATTTGTGGCCTTGTGTGGTGGGTCACTACTGCTTCCTGAAGACCAGGTCCAACTTCCCTCCCAGGATTCCCTCCTGGCCCCAGCTCATGCTTAGGGACCTGCCTTCCTTTCCTTTCAGCATGTTGTGGCTACAGCAGGGGGTGTGAGCTCTTGGGAAATGTCACAAGGCTCTCAGTGAGGAGTTTCGGCATGTATGACAGAAGAACAGGCCCCAGACTTTGACAGTCTGTGTTCACATTTAAATTTGACCAGCCTGCAGACTGGCCTTGGCTAAATCACTTGACTCAGGGCTTCAGCTTTCTTGTGTGTAATATACAGCTCTCAGAGCTAAGCAGCACCCACTTAACAGCTCATGTTTATTAAGCACATACTGTTGGGCTGGAAATAGGGGACACTGTGGGCAACATGATGCCCCTAGCTCTCACCCTCAGCTTTGGGATACAAGGCATATCCTAGACACAGAGGGGACTCACTGAAGTTCCAAAGAGGGTCTGTGGTCAGTCCCAAGAGGGTCTGAGCCACTGGGGCGCATGGGGTCTGTGGCTTCTTATAGTTCCCTTTTGATGGAAAGCAGCCCTTAATCATTCCCAGGCCGTGGCTGATTTGGGCTCCCCCAGGAGGTCTCTCTGGAGGGTCTTGGGTTCCCCAGTACCCTCCCCCACCAAATACAGAATTCAATTATTAGAGGCTAAGGGGTGCTAGCTGCTCTAGGTAAAAGAAAAAAAAAAGGGGGGGGGGCAGAGTTACCCTGGCACACCGCTATGAGTAAAGTGGCAGGTCTGGGGGAATATTCTGGGGCTGGCCGCTGGCTCCAAGAACATGGCTGGATTGTGCTATACACATCTAACTCCTTTGTTCATTTTAAAGATAGAAAATGTGGAATTAATTTCCCTGTAGCATGGTTTTGACTCCACTCAGATTCTCAACATCTAAAACAGATGCCATAAATGGAGGCTCTCTCTCTCTGTGCTGTGAGGTCTTGTGAGCTATCAAATCAAAGCAGAGACGCTGGGTATGCAGCCCATCTCAGCTCTGCCCTGTCCCTGGCAAGCACCAGCCCTATCTTGGTGCATGTCCCTATGTGCGCACACACATACACACAGGAAGCTCAGCCTTGTTGATATCAAGGTGGCTAGGGACTGGAGGGCCAACTTAGTTCCCTGGGGGGCCAGGCTCCTGGTTTGAGCCCAGTCCTTCCCACCACTCAGGCCTTTTTGGTCATGGCCCACATCTAATGATCTGTTGCACATGGGCTTTCAACTCTGAGGGGGCCAACACTGGCTTTCAAGCAGCCTGTCACTCAGTTGTCTAGTGTCCATACCATAAAGGCAAGGTCTTGTATAAATCTTGTTCACGGACAAATTTCAAGTCTTCCTGTTCTAAGTCACAGGTAATACACGATGGACAAATGCTGTGTCCTGAGTGCGACAGTGTAAAGAACGCAGTTCCCTGAGACCAAAGGGCAGCCCAAGTTTTGGTGATAAGTCTGCCTGGCTGCTGAACAGCATGTAACTACACTTTAATCCCTGGATATGACAAACTTGAAGGGGTGGTGGGGAGGGAGATGGGTGATAGATACTAGCTACCCCACCTCAAGAGTGGCGCTCCTCTGGCTGGCCTAGGGAGGCCCCACCCCGCACCCCGACACTGGGCTTTAGGAGAGCAGGAAATGGGGGACATCAAAGTCAGAGCTGGAGTCAAAGAATCCGTGGGTCCCTCCTCTTGCTACCTCAGCCCTGATGTGATGACTTACAGCTTCGAGGCCTGAACTCTGAGGGAAGGAATGGAACGCCTCCCCCTTCGATGACATCTGTAATGCTGAAGTACCCAGGATCACACAGCTGGCCCGTAACACACAGCAATCTACAGAAACCCTCAGTCTCTAGCCATTGCCCCCTCCACCCACAGTCTGCTGCGAGCAACACAAGCGTTTGGCTCCTGGAGCCCACGGTCCGCGCTCTGTTTCACATTATCTCAGGGCTATAGGATTTCCCCAAACGGTTTTGCCTGCCCCAGTCCCCATCTCTGCTGAGGATAAGCTTTCTTAGAGAAATACAGGGAACACCAGTTTCTATCATTGGATTAGCCACTGGATTAAGGAATTTTGAGTAATTTACCTTCTCATGGCTTCGTAGCAATCCCTCCTTAAAAGGAGAAGCTAGAAAAGAACCCACTGGCAGCTCTGTATGGCCAGATGCTCCTGCTCAAGGCAGAGAGGAGACCAAGCCACAGCCCTGCCAGCGTGGACCTGGGTTTAGGCAGCTCTCTTTGCCAGTCATGTGTGGTCCACTGGGGAAGCCAGGTGTCTGACAGCACCTAAGGTACAGGATGCTGGGTATGCTTGTCCGGTGGTTTTGCTACATGGAGTCTAACGGAGCTAAGTAGGGGTGTGAACTTTGGCTACCTTTTGCATCCCCAAGCCTGGGAGACTGTTCTGCAGCTGGGAGGCTTGCAAAACCTCACTGTAACCTGGCAAGCTGGCTGCAGCTCCTGTCCAACAGGACAGCTGCAGGGACAGAGAAGGGCATGTGTCAACTGGGTGGGTTTTCATAAGCTTCTTCTGCCCTGCCAAGATTGCACTGACCCACCAGGGAAAAGCTGCCTCACTGCCCTGAGTTTTCTAGAGGCACCAGCTAGGCTCAGGTCAGAACGAGGAATAGACATTCTTAATCGGCATGCTAGGCAAAGCTCAAGACTTCTACTATCTCTTCTTGCTCCAGCCCCCAAGGTATGAAAAGGGTTTGTGCTCAGCCCAGGCTGGGATCAAAGTGCATGGATGGGAGTAGCGTGCCTGATGGCAGTTTTCCCTGGCTCTGCTGTAAGGGAACTTTCAGCAGAGACAGCACCAGCAGCCATAGACTCAGCTGTGGCTTGGTTAATCTCAAAGCAGCATAGGCCCGTCAGCAGCTGCCTGCCATAAAGCTCGCACAGGCCCCTTCTTGGGTTTGTGTTTGACTCTTCCTTCAGAGGGCTCCAGATGAACAAGAGCAAATACTGGAGTCCCTTTACCCATCCCTAAGCACATGCTGCACCAGCCTGGATGAAGGCTCCATGCATGTGTCTCATATGTCCCTGCCCCCAACTCCTACCTACCATCTTCCAGCCCTCCCCACTACTCTAGGCCTGCTTGGAGCCTCAGAAGAAATCTCATATGACCGAGCGTGAACATTCCCAGGCTCCAGAGGTAACCACAGCCATTGCCCAGACCATTTTAATCTGCAGCTTCTTTGGTGTGGGGGTAGGGGTGGGGGAGTTACTTTGCGCTACAACCGCAGACAGGATGGAAGAAGGAAAGCAAGAGATGTCTGCCAGATCCCCAAGGGAGCTGCCATCCAGCCCTCCCACCCCCATGCAATAACAAACACGAGCTAGTTTTAGAGTGCAGCTAATAAGCTGCGTACCATGTGGGGAGGCTGCATACTGCCTTGACTTGGTACTTGAGGAGGGAATAGCCTCCCCCACTGTTCCCTATTGTAAAGCCACAGGAGCCGAAGCCAGCAACAGGGCTGGGGAGGAAGAGCTGGGACCAGACAGATGTTCTTATTCTTCCTCGGAGCCTCTGAAACTCGCTCAAGGCAGGCATCAAGCCTGTCCCCAGCACAGATTGCACAATGTCCTGAGTCCCTTGTCTCCCAGGAAGTAACCTCTTAACAGAGAGACAAGTGAGTCTCTTGTCTCCAAAGACCCAAGTGACAGGGCTCTGAATCTGACTGTGCTGAAAGGGTAGCTCCCATGGAGAGGAGGAGGATGAACTCACTCTGGACCGCCTGTGTGGCCCTTAGATGGGCCTGTTAGCAAGCGCTGATATGTACAGGGTGGTCTTGGCGGAGACAAACCAGTACCCTCTTGCAAGCAGGGACTGCCAGAACGCACACACGCACGCGGACTCTTGCTCTGTACCTACCTGACAAATTGGGTTTGGAATTTCGTGGGAAGGAAGACCCACAGGGAAAGCGGTGTAACTACTTTAAAATGCAGAGTCTATTTCTATGAACAACAGCTGGCCTGCCTGGCAAAGAAGGACATGAAAGCCCCAGTAAGTAGTCAGGCAGCTTGGCCCACAGCACAGTGGCACCGTCTAGCAATCCCACCTTTCTCACTAGTGTGGAAGGACACACTCACCCCAGTAGCTCATTAAGCAGGAGACTGCCAGGACTTGGCAGGACAGGGGTGGTTTACGGCATCTAAATCCCCAAACCAAGCAAAACCCCTCGCCTTGTTGAATGACATCGGACCAGAACATTTGGCAAACTCAACTGCCTAGGAGCCCCAAATCAACAGAGCTGGTATGGCCTGGTACTTCTTGCTTAAATTTCAAGTCTTAGCTCAGAGCCTAGCAGTCCCTATGCGCCGTAGGAACCTGACAGTGACATCACAGCATGGCTGAGGCTGGCCTGAAGCACTGCATACTATTTAAAAAAAAAAAAACAAAAAACAGTTGGAGCAAAAAGTTGCAAGAATTTCATGGCTTGGTATTTTTAAAAGCAGCAAGATGTGAAACTGGAGTCAAAAATAACTTTGCTGTCGGCTTCTGAAACAAAACCACCAAGCCTCTGGCTAAGCCTGTGTTGGGCTGCTTACAGAAGCCTCCCAGGCTCCCGGGTCACTGCCCACATCTTCACACTCCACCCTGAAGAGAAACCCGAATGCACAGGAGGGTAGGGAGGCCCAGCAACCCTTCAGGAAGGATTCTGAGTCCCCAGCAGAACACGAGGGAGCCAACGGGGAGCTGAGCTGGACCAAGACTCTACCTGCCTGCTAGCTAACTTTCCAGCATCAATACAGGGGCACAAGAGGAAAGGACAGAGTCGGTGCTGGCATCCCTCAGTACCTGACATCAAGCAAGCAGGTCTGGCAACGCTAGGGTCTGGCTTGAGTCCTCCAGATCCTGCCATGAGGGACTGGCCTGGCATGGCAGCAGAGCAGATTTCACTCAAGGGAAGACATGGCTCTACCATAGATGCTGATGTCTGCAGCCCACCTCACAAGACAGAAAGGGGGTTACTGGGTAGCACAGTGGTTACACCCATGTTTGTGAAGGGCAACATGGGAAAGGGAGGTGGCCAGTGGTACAGAAACAGCAGGAGTGGACGCTGCTGCACCAGGAGCTACACCCTATGGAAAGCTCAACCACAGCGCCGGCCTTTCTGCTTATTTATTTATTTATTTATTTATACAGTACACATTAGATCACATTATATATGTTGTGAGGTACCATGTGGTTGCTGGGAATTGAACTCAGGACCTCTGGAAGAGAAGCGCTTCTTAACCACTGAGCCATCTCTCCAGCTCAGCCTTTCTGCTCTTGTTCCTGGCTTTTCCCTGCAGGCTTCTGGGGGTGGAACCAGCTTTGTCAACAAAAAAGACTCAGGTGGATCTCTGTGAGTTCAAGGCCAGCCTCGTCTACAGAGTAAGTCCAAGACAGTCAAGGCTACACAGAGAAACCCTGTCTCAAAAGCCAAACCAAACCAAACCAAAAAACCCAACCAACAAAAAAGCCTCAGGCAGGCCCAGTGAGAGAGCAACACGGGCAGCCATAGGGCAGGTGCATGCTGGGTGTGAAGGTGTGAGGGTGAGGATGAACAGAGAGCAGTTTCCCCAAGGGAGAGCTATGTGCTTTGTGGATGCATATGTGGTGAATCCATTGTCAGAAAGTACATGGCAGCACACACCTTTACTTCTAGCATTCAGGAGACAGAGGCGGGCAGATCTCTATGAGCTGAGTTCCAGGCCAGCCAAGGCTACATCTTGAAACCCTGTCTCAAAACAAAATAAAACAAACAACAAAAACAACAACAGAACACCAACAAAAAATAAATTTTCAGTGCTAGAGAGATGGCTCAGCTACTAAGAGCCTGGCCTTTCTGCCAGAGGATGTAGGTTTGTTTCCCAGCACCCGTGTGGCAGTTCACAATAATCTATAACTCTCATTCCAGAGGTTCTGGTGCCTTCTTTTGGCCTCCATGGGCACCAGACACACATGTGATGCACAGACATACAAGCAGACAAAACACCCATACACATAAAATAAAAATAAGTAAATCTTAAGAAAACAGGAAGAAACACCCACACCTTCCCCAGGCTAGTTGCTGCTGGCCTGGTGTCTAAGACTGGTAAGCTAAGGAGCCGGGCATGCACAGCACTTCCCACAGTGGCCTCCCAGGCTACTGTGGGAACGCCATTCAAAGAATGACTGTCATGACAAGTAGACGTCTTCAAAGAACTTCACTCTTGCCTCTGGATGCTTTAATCCAGGTTCAAAGACCCAGCCCTGACTTACTTACTTTCTTTCTTTCTTTCTTTTGGTTTTTCGAGACAGGGTTTTTCTGTGTAGCCTTGGCTGTCCTAGACTCACTGTGTAGACTAGGCTGGCCTTGAACACACAGCGATCCACCTGCTTCTGCCTCCCGGGTGCTGAGATTAAAGGAGTGCGCCACCACGCAGGCCCCTCATCCCTGACTTTCAGTAGCCTCACCCCATTGCCACCATCACCCCTCATGCACCCCACCACTCAACCTAGACAGACACCTGCACTTCCCTGGCAGCTTACAGGTTCCTGGACGGCTCTCACGCCAAGGCTATCTCAGGGCTTTCCCGCAGTGCCTCATACAACACTGGACTGGCTGGTCTTTACCACAGAGCTGCCCCAGGCCAGTTTACCAATTAACTGTCTCAACCGGCCCCGCACGCCCCCCCCCCCCAAAAAAAAAAAAAAAAAAAAAAAAAAAAAAAAAAACAAGCCAAAAACTGAGTCAGGTGGTAGTGGTGCACACCTTTTATCTCAGCACTAGGGAGACGTAGGTGGATCTGAATTCTAGGCCAGCCTGATCTACAGAGGGAGTTCCAGGACAGCCAGGGCTATACAGAGAAACCCTATCATGAAAACAAAACAAAACAAAACAAAAAGCGGAAAAAAGAAAGGACAAGAGGGAAGGAGGGAGGAAACCGAGGCCATGGGAATGATAGCAAATGTCCAAGACATCCAGGTTGCCTCCAAATCTAGGAGAGTGGATGTGCTGAGACATTTTATAGTCAGGTGGCTCATTTGGTAAGAAATATCCCTGAATCCCAAGGCAGAACTTCTCCATACTTGGTGGGCATGAAAGAAGTTAGGGAACCCTGGCTACTCTGAACATGACATCCAGCTGGGACTGGAACCGCCATGGGCTCAGCAGAGGACATATGAAGCCTCGAGTAGCGGGCTCACAGGGGTAACAAGAGTGAGTTGTCCCCTACCAAGAGCACACGCCAGGGAAGATGTGTGTGTGTGTGTGTGTGTGTGTGTGTGTGTGTGTGTGTGTGTGTATATTCTGGGTGGACAGGCCCAGAGTCCAGCCTTCTGGGCTCTGATTGCAGAGCCCTAAGGAAGGTTAAGTTTGTTCTACAGGAAGTTTTTGGTGGGCAATAGTAGGAAGTCAGGGACCTGTGTATGCTGAGCAAGCCCTACCACTGAGCTTTGTCCCCAGCATTTGTGATTTAAACTCCCTTAACAGGTAAGCCATCTCTCCAGCCTCAAGCATCTTTTTAAAACATTATTTATTAACGCACACGCCTTTAATCCCAGCACTTGGGAGGCAGAGGCAGGTGAATTGCTGTGAGTTTAAGGCCAGCTTGGTTTACAAAGTGAGTCTAGGACAGCCAAGGCTACACAGAGAAACCCTGTCTCGAAAAACCAAAAAGAAAAAAAAATATTTTTTTTTATTACCGAGGGGAGGGCATAATGTCCGCAGCATGTGCACAGATGTCGGAGAATGGCTCTGAGGAGTCCGTTTCTCCCCTCACCTTTCCGTGGGTTCCAGGCATCAGAGATTGCCAGGCATGCACAGTAGCTGCTTTACCGATGAGCTGCCTTGCTGGTTCTGCAGGAAACTTCTTGATGAAGACGTCCCACACCGTTAGCAAGGGATGCAGGGATGCTCTGCCACAGTGGCCAGGATCAGGATTACCTGCTTCCTGCCAAAGCCACAGGCTGGGCGGGACCCAGGCTGCATCTAGATAAAGCCATTGCTGAGGCCTTCTCAGCACCTGGCAAGAAGCTGTTAGGAAATTGGAACATCAAGTGAGGGTGCAAAGGAAAGCCCTGGAAGATGCTTTTCCAAGCATCAGGATGCGCTCAGTGACTTCCATCTAAAACAATCTGAGGCAGCCTGAAGACTGTGCCGACCGGGAAGAATACAGACAGGAGGAAATGGAGCAAAGGGCTCCACACCTTGCAATGTCATTTCAAAAGTGATGTCCCCTCTTCCCTCCCCTGAGACAGGGTTTCTCTGTGTAGCCCTGGCTGTCTGGGAACTCTGTAGACTACTCAGAAATCCACCTCCCTAGCCGGGCATGGTGGCACATGCCAGTAATCCCAGCACTCAGGGAGGCAGATCTCTGTGAGTTCAAGGCCAGTCTGGTCTACAAAGCAAGTCCAGGACAGTCAAGGCTACATAGAGAAAGCCTGTTTCAAACAAACAGGCAAACAAACAAACAAACAAACAACAACAAAGAGACCCACTTCCTCTGCCTCCCTGGTGCTGGGATTAAAGGCCTGTACACCTGGCTCATAAATGCAATGTTGAGCAATAACATGTGCATTTTATAAACACGGGAAGTCTCTAACAGGTAATGTGGGGTTAAAGAACTGATTTCTGATGCTGTACAAACCCCAAGGGCAGTTGGGATTCTGACAGACCTGCATAGCCTTTTGGCCCCAGGGGGTCACCCTCCTTGCTTGCTTGCTTGCTTGCTTGGGAGCCTAGAAGCCTTAGTTTTGCTGAGCTCACCATCCACTTCCTTGACCCGCAGTGAAGTCTGGCTCCAAGGCTTTAGGAAGTTGCTTCCAGGAGCAAGCCTGTGACAGCTCTGCCTGCCTCTTGCCTAAGTCTATCTCACTCCCATGTCCCTCTGGCTTCTGCCAGGCCAGGCTCCAGCTCCGCTCTTGTCAGTGCCCGTCACTCCTGGGTTGCTGCTCTGTAACTCCCACCAGACGACCCAAGGCCTCCATGCCCTGACTGGCAGGGCTCCTTATGCACGACTTGTAGCTTTCCCAGTGGCCCCAGCTGCCTGCCTGACTCTCACATCAGAGTCAGTCAAGGGGGCTTCTCAGGGATGGCACTGGGTTTCACACGGGCAACATCCCTTCCTCTGAAGGGCTGCGCAATGGCTCTCTGAGCACTGGGATGGTCTAGCTTCAGGAGGCAGTAGTGGACTGGAGGAAGGCCTTGTGGTGCTGCCATAGAGAAGGCTCTGCTCCCAGCAAGCCTTGGCAGCAGCCCGGAGAGCTCCTAACATGACAGGGGCACACAGCACTGCTGGGCACTGCTTGACGAGCTCCAAGGTGGACACATTTCATACTGCCTGAGGCCTGGAGGGTGCTGGTAACAGCATTGCAATCCAGGCCTGGAGACCAAGGCACAGGAGGCTTAAGTTTCTCCAGATCACCAAGTAAGGCTGCAGTAAAGCCAGACACACTCTGAGCCCCAAGGTTGGCTGCTCACTTTCCTGACTTCAGGACTTTTCTTTAAGAAGGACTGCTTTGGGGGTAGGGGTGGGGGTTGACATCCTGGAGGGGGCTGAGATGTTTTTGTCTTGCCCCATTGAACTGGAACTACGCGCGCGCGCGCGCGCGCACGCGCGCGCACACACACACACACACACACACAACCAGGCTGGCCTTACACTGTTGATCCTCTTGCCTCAGCATTCTAAGTGCAGGATTGCCAGGATGAACTAAGAATTCAGCTTTAAGAATTAGCATCTTCGGGTGGGGTGTGGTAGTGCACGCCTTTAATCCTAGCATTTGGGAGACAGAGCAAGGTGACTGCTGTGAGTTCCAGGCCAGCCTGCTCTACACAGCAAGTCCAGGACAGGTAAAGCTAAACAGAGAAATCCTGTCTTGAAAAACCAAACCAAACCAAACCAACCAACCAAACAACAACAACACCCCCCCCCCCAAAAAAAAAGAAAAGAAAAAGAAAAAAAGAATTAGCATCTTAGCTGTGTGGTGGCGGCACACACCTTTAACCCCAGTACTCTGGAGGCAAAGGCAGGAGGATATTTGTGAATTCAAAGCCAGCCTGGTCTGTGGTGCGAGTTCCAGGAAAAAAGAAAGGAAGAAAGAGAAGAAAAGAAAAAGAACTAGGGTCCTTCCTAATGGGCCCTGGAGGACCTGCCCACTGCCCACTGCAGTATCGTGACTCCCTGGAAGGATGCTCTGCAGGATCGAAGTGGCAGGGGCCCAGGGGGTACCATCTCCCTCTGGGAGGCCATGCGGAAGCAGACTTCCTTAAAGAGGGGGAAAGGGTAGTACATACGCTCTGACAGCACAGCACATGATGCATCCGGACATCACTGTAGCAGGGATCAGAGCAGAGGGCTTTAGGGTTAAGCACACAGTGAGAAAGACCTGTCAAGGGGGTAGCACCCAAGGCCAGTACTCACAGCCCAAACAGGGAGCCGGCTAGACAAGAAGGTGGCAGCGCCTGCCTGGGTTAGGCCTCAGGAGAGGGCTGCTTCCGTCAGGACCTGGTCTACAGAACAGCTCAGGTCCAAGCTTCCAAAAATCACGGTCTGGGCTGAGCCTTGTGTAGGGCTTAATGGAATCCAAGCTTCCTCAGGACACACTGGGTCCGAGGAATACACGGGTACCATGAGAGGACAAGATCAACGTGGATTTGTCAGGCAGGACAAGGTGCCTTAGGAGCATTCAGACACCTGGTAGCAGACCACTTCCACTCTGTGGTACGAGTTTCTTACAAAGCTACTATCATAGTCCTGACTGCTAACACAAAACAAAGCCTTCCATGTGCACCCCTAACTCAGCAGCAGGAAATGTTTTCAGTGCTGTACTCGTATTTTTTGCCACCTTCTTAGACTTACTTTCCAATTTTAGCCTATAAAGTCCTAATGACTCGGCCTCCCCTGGCCTCTCTCTTGATGAAGCTGTGAAGGACAGGCGGTTTCTGTCAGGCTCGAACTGGGTTTTTCATCTTAAAGACCTGGTACGTTGCTTTTGTCTCTTTAGAGCAGGCTTTCTTCTCAGGGGTTAACAGGCTTTCCAGGTCTGTGCACTGTGCTCTGGAGTCCCCCAACTCTGACATCCAGCCACCCAGCCTCTGCCATGGGTGCTGGCATCTGTGGGCCCAAAGTGACATTCTACCAATGCTGTGACACAACGTGGAGTGGCTTTTCTCACTTAGTCTGAGGTTCAGAGCCAGGGAAAGGATCCCAGGCTGCTTCAGCTCCATTCCTATCCCTCGCATAGGGCCCAAGCTCTCGCCTCTCCCTGATTTTACAATCCTTCCTAGCAGGCCACATGTCCCTCCCACAGCCTTGTTAACTACAAGCCAGCATGGGATGTTGGAATCTTAGATCCCTGCCAGGCATCTAAGGCCAAGGCGCCAGGGAGACAGAGGTCTCTCAACACTGCCTTGCCCACTGTCCTCTTGTGCCACATGTTGGCTACCCTGGGTTTACTTGGTCCCTCCATAGGCAGGTTGCTCTTCTGTCAGGGCCTTCCTCAGATGTGATGCTCCCCTGGGCATAACCCAGTGCAGTGGCCACCTCCTGTCAGGGTATGTTGCTCTTATTGAAGCTGCTATGCTATAAGTTGCAAGTTGCCAATGTTAGTTAAGCTCCAGAGAGCAGGACCCACATTTCCCTCACTGAAGAAGACCACAGGCAGGGCCACAGTAAACCTTACTCAGCAGACACCTAGAACCAGGCACAAGCCAACCACTCTGCAGAGATTCAAGTCCGCTAACCCTTACCACAAACATGAGAGGCCAAGTGCCCTGACCATTTGTGCACTGCAGGCCACGGCATCAGAGTTTAAAGAACTAACGGGGCTGTTCCAAGGGCACCTTGGGAGTAAAGGTGGCACTGGGTTCAAAGCCAGGCTTGCAGAAACTCCAAGTCACGGCTCCCAGCGCCCTGGCAGGCGAGAACAGAAGGAGTGAACAGCACTGCTCTCCAAGCACTGTTCTGGCCCCAGCTACATCATGGTGAGCAAACTCTGGCAGAAACCCGTGTGGTGATTTTGGAGTTTAGTGACTGGGACTTACACAGTTTAAAGCCAGGATCCCAGGGGAGACACTGGTATTTCATTAATATAGGTTGGAAAACAGGTCCATTCTCCCCTACCCCCACCTTTACATTCACAGAAACATTATTTTAAAAGACAGAGTCTCATACTATGTAGCCTTGGCTAGCCTAGAACTTAATATATAAACCAGGCTGGCCTCAAACTCACAGACACCTACCTGCTAAAATCAAAGGTGTAAGCCACTGTCATGGCTAGTTTTATGTCAACTTGACACAAGCTCTAGTCATCTGGGAAGAGGGAAGGAACCTCAATTAAGAAAATGCTTTCATAAGGCCAGGCTGCAGGCAAGCCAGCAGGGCATTTTCTTTAGTGATTGATAGGGGAGGGCCCAGCCCATTGTGTGTGTGTGTAGGCACTCCTGGACTGGTGGTCCTGGGTTCTATAAGAAAGCAGGCTGAGCAAGCCATGAGGAACAAGCAGCACTCCTTGATGGCCTCTGCATCAGCTCCTGCTTTCAAGTTCCTGTCCTGACTTCCTCTAATGATGGACTACCGTGCGGAGGTGTAAGCCAAATAAACCTGTTCCCCGAACTTCTTTTCTTTTTTGGTCATGTTTCATTACTGCAATAGAAACCATGCTGAAGACAGCCACCACACACATGTGGAACACAGAGGCACTCGGAGCTTCCATGTTTAAAAGCCCAGCAGTTACCAGGGATGCTGACAGACACACGCCTGTCACAGTGCTCAGGAGGCTAGAGTGAGAGGATTTCCAGTTCAAGGTCAGCCTAGGCCATACAAGGTGACCCTGCTCATGAAAACAAAACTCAATACCTACCAACCGACATCAAATGGTTCAAATGCGAGATCGATACAGATGAGGGGTGTACTCCCTACCTGTGTGAGGACATCCAGCTGGCCCACGATGTGCTCAAGTGTGCTAGTCAGTGCCTGGGGCATGCTGACAGGCTCCTGGGGCTGGCTTTGCATTGACTCCAGACTGTTTTCTCTGCCTGGTGGGCCAGGCAGATCCATTTCTGGCTAAAGACAGGAAGAGAGCCGTCTGAGGAGTCTATTTGGTAGTTGAGGAAACAAGGGGAGAGGGGCATCTCCAGAGGATTATCTGACAAGCCAGGAAAGCTGAGGAAAGGGCTCCTAAGAGTCAGCAGGGAAACAGGACACACCCTCCCAACGCACCATGCCTAGCCTCTCAGCAGAGACCAAGGGGAAGTGGAGTTGAGCGCCCGGCGTCCAGACTAGATGGTGCCTGGGCACAGGGGCAGGTGGACCCCTGGATGCCCTCAGGGGGGCTTTCAGAGGTCCCTGGGGAGGCTGGTCCAGCTCTTAACTCTTCACTCTTAGGCACCACCTAGGATGGATCTTGGAGGAGCCAAAGACATGAAGGCTGCACAGCTCTGAAGTCTCTCTTCCCCTAGGCAGCCTGAATTCAACTCCGCCCTCCCCACATGGGCTGTTCCAAGCTTCACTAGCGCCTTCCTAAGGGCCTAGCAGCTGCAGTCCAGAAATGAGAGAGGATGTCCCAACCGGCCCTGCCCCAAATCCCCTGGAAAAACTAAGATCTCTGTGTGACTGTTCTGCCCAGATGGCTGGCAGAGCCAGAACCCACAGGACAGCCACAGCTGGCTTGCTTCAAACAGGACTCCAGGAATAGGAGGCACTTGGGTTTTTATGACTTGAAGGGTCACTGAACCCTCTCTGTACTCAAATGAAGGCTTATTCTGCCCTAGGAAGCAGCCTGTGTTTGTTGAGCAGGAGGATTCCCTGAGCGCCGCTGCCTGGAGGCAGGTCAGCAGATGCCATGGTCCCAATGCCTGCGCCAGTACCCAAGCCTTGATGGCCCACAAATGTCTAGTGGACATTCCAGATGTACCATGTCATTCTTGGGGCTCTGTCCAATCCAGTCCACCTCCTTCTACACTCCTCTTGCTCTGTGCCCTGGCACTCACGTCGCATTTTCCTCTTCATGGATGCTTCCTTTCACCTGCTCCAATCCCTCTGTAAAAAGTACCCTGCCCGCCCTGTCAGGAGCTCCTCGGCGCCTGCATACCTGAGCCACCTCTAGTACAACTGCGACTCACCTAGGGTACCACCCAGCCCTGATGGCACTGAGATGCCTATAGACGCGCTATCAGCTGGGTGCTTACATCTCCCCTCAGAGTCTTCCCTCTTAGAGTAACCCAGAACACCCCAGGCCTGAAGGATGCCTGGCCTGGACATGCTCACCTGGGTTACATCACAGCCCTCGAAAGGAATGGACCAGGAGAGGTTTCAAGTGACAAAGGAGGAATGCAAGGGCAGTTAAAGCACGTGGTACCTACTTGAATATTTTTCTTTATTAGGGAAGAATTCTGATCTTATAAAACACAAACTCTCAAGGACACACTGGTGTGAACATGAAAAATGCTAGCTCTGGTGGCCGAAGAACTTGAATGTGAGGCCTGAGCCAGAGAACGTTCTTTAGAACAAAGTCAGTATCATGTCCACATGCCCACTGCTGACATTGTCTGCTGTGTAATGCAGCCATTTGCTAAGCTCCTGGCTATGAGGATCAGGCCTCTTTCGGTCCCTCTAGGGATCAATGTACTTCATATCTCAGTGCCTACCCAGAAGCCTATTCCATAAGGAAGTACTTCAGAAGCCTACCAGCCTTGCCATGAAAGCTTGGGCCTACCACAGTGATCTCCAGGATCCACCATTGACCAGCTAGTGCCTCTGCCTTCTCATCTGTAAAATGGGGTCAATGGGTTTCGATGAGCTCATCTGAAGTTACCATGAAGCCTTGAAAAATATTCTCAGTCCTGTGAGCACTTCTTTCAAACAGACACACTCTTCCCCCAGGCCCGAGTCCCCACGGCTCCACCAGAACAGTCTACTGAGGGAAGGTTACAGGCTTACACACAGACTGGTGTACTCACACACACACCGACAGCAGGCATCTTCACGGGGACGGCCAGACTGGTGCTGCCTGGTGCCTGGGAAGAAGGGAATGGAAATTCTGAGTGTTTCTGCAGAGCAGCCCAGAAACTGCCAGTGCTGAAGGGAGCTTCTGGAGACAGCGGAGGATGACGAGGTGGGGGTGGGGAGTGAGCGCCAACTTTAGCAATCTCCTGCTCAGCCGAAGCTGAGCAGATCCAAGGGAGCAGCAAGAACTGGAGCCACAGTGCTCCAAGCTAGAGAAATGGCTTCAGGGGGGAGATGTGTTCCCATGGATACCATGCTTCCATAGGGGCTGTCTTCATGTCACAACAAAGGGACCTGAGGAAAGAAACGCAATCCTGGCGCTTGGAGGCTAAAGCATAGGGCTGTGAATGCCAGGGTAACCTGGGCTACATATGGAGACTTGGAGTGGCAGGGGACGGCTTAGTGAGGACAAGTGCTTGCTGAGTTTAACCCAAATCCATGGCAGAAGGAAAGAACCAATGAACCAGAAGTTGTCTTCTATCTTCCATGCACATGCTATGGTATACACAGACGAGCGTACTCACACACACTTAATAATAATAATAATAATAAATAAAATTAAAAAAAATAGTTTGAGACAGGGTTTCTTTGTATAGCCCTGGTTGTACTGGAACTTGCTCTGTAGACCAGGCTGGCCTCGATCTGACAGAGATCCACCCGCCTCTGCCTCCTGAGTGCTGGGATTAAAGGCATGTGCCACCACTGCCTGGCCTAAAAATAAATTTATAATTAAAAGAAATATAGAATAAGAAAACAAAAGGAAGGAAGTTAACAAAGAGCTTGGGGTTTCTGGAAGTTGAATGTGGTACCTGTAACCCCAGCAATCCCGGAAGCTGATGCAGGAGGATCACAAGTGTGAGGCCAGCCTGGGCTACACAGTGAACTTAAGGTCACGGTCTAGGCCAAAAGAACAAAACCCCAGCATCACAGCACTGAGGCTGGCCAGGCTGGCCACTGTTTACCTGCCACCTATTGCAAGCCCCAATTTAACGTCACCTCACTGAATCCTTAAAGGTTCTTCACAGAAGGGACTGTTTCATTATTTTCTAGAGAGACGACACTTAGGCTAAGTGTTCTTTGAGGAAGGATCACCCTGGCAGCTTATGTGCTTCCTCAAAACCACCCAGCTGGTATCTGATCTCAAAGCACACACTTGCTGGGTATCAGGCAGCCTGTGACAGGTGAAAGGTCACACCAGCTGCAGCAGGACTTCGATGTGCACTTTCCCCTTAGTATCTCTATGGAGGCCACTAGCTCATCCAAGCCTTAACAGTTTCTGCATCCTGCCCTCCCCATTTGTCCTGGAATGCCTGCCCAGCTGAGAACAGAGGCCCTCCACAAGTACTTGATGCCTCAAAGGGCCCAACCAACAGACAGGAGCAGTGAAGTTCCTGTGACAAAACCTCTTCAGTGTCTGCATTGCAGCCAAGGGCCCTGCCCTCAAAGCCCTACAGTCACTCACCTGCACTCCAACACTTAAGAGCTGTGGTATTTCCTGTGGAGCCTGGTGAATATGCACCAGAGCAGACATGGGAAAGCTAAGTGCCTGGTGAGAAGTGGCAGGGCCTTGAGTAATGGTGACCACAGCAGTGTCTTAGAGGAATGATCACAACAGTTTAACATAAAGCACCTTGGGGCTCTAGGGGTTCATGGGTGTCATACCCCAAAGTCATCAGGGACACACCTTTGGTCATGACTATGAGGTGTTTTCAAAGGCTTAACAGAAGAGGAGGGGCCCTGCCATAGGTTGAGGTCCCAGGCTGAGTAAAAAGGAGAACTGAGCAGAACTCCAGCATCTGCCTCTTGCCGCTTCCTGACTCGCAGCCACCTCACGCTCTGCCACCATGCCTTCCTAGCATGACGGATTGTACCCTCTCAAACTGTGAGGCAAAATAAACTTTAGCTTCCTTAACTTGCGTCTGGTAGGTACTTTTCCACAGCAGCAGAGAAGAGACACATACATCCAGTGTATCGTAAGTAAATGCCCAACAAAGATCAGCACGCACATACAGTTCCACGCTATGTCCTTTACATTAAGTAATTTAATACCCAAACCACAAGAAAGATGAATCTCCGCCGGGCGTGGTGGCGCACGCCTTTAATCCCAGCACTCGGGAGGCAGAGGCAGGTGGATCGCTGTGAGTTCGAGGCCAGCCTGGTCTACAAAGTGAGTCCAGGATGGCCAAGGCTACACAGAGAAACCCTGTCTCGAAAAACCAAAAAAAAAAAAGAAAGAAAGAAAGAAAGAAAGATGAATCTCCAAAGACACCGCTGCTTATGTTCAGGGAAATTTCCCTTGGGATCTGTAGGTGACTTCTCATGGTACCCTGGAGGGTTGTAGGCTATCACAGTGTGTTCACAGGGTGTTTGCCTGGGTGTCTGTTTCTGTCACCTCTCCCTGTCATGTGCCACAGTGGGCTCCGTCTCACACACAGCAGGGAATACACTATAGTCCCTATTGGTGGCTGATGCCCAGTTACCTAGGTGCATGAGGAATCAAACCAGGACTCTTCATTAAAGACAAGCCTCAACAGCCTATAGGTCCTCCTTGTCACAGAGATCACTCTGGGCTGATTTCCTGGCTGGTCTCCAGGTTGGCTGACTACACAATGGGCCTAGGAGACTGGGAGTTGGAGGAAAGCAGCAATCTCACCACAACAAGAAAATGGGAACAATCTAAAAGAATCAAGCTTTTTTGTTCTCTTCCAGAGAATCTGGGTTCTGTTCCTAGCACCCACACTGTAGCTTACAACTATTCCTAACTCCAGGTTCAGGGGATTTGACACCCTCTTCTGATACCCTCAGGCACAAGGCATGTGGTACACACATATACATGTAGGCAACACACTCATACACATAAATTTTTAAATAGAAAGAAAACTTTCCCCTCAATCCCCAAAAAGGCTGAGGTTAGGGCTACACCTCAGAGTGCTTGCCTAGCATGATGAGGCCCTTGGTTCGATTCCCCATACATAAGACTAGCGCATGCCAGTTGGACAGTTACTTAGAAGCTTATACTTGCCCGGCATGGTGGCACACACCTTTAATCCCAGCACTTGGGAGGTAGAAGCAGGCAGATCGCTGTGAGTTGAGGTCAGCCTGGTCTATAAAGCGAGTCCAGGACAGACAAGGCAATGCAGAGAAACCATGTCTCGAAACAAACAAACAAACAAACAAACAAAAATCAAAAAAGCTTATACTAGCATAAGCTCTGTATCATGCCCATTTATGTTCTAGTCATGCACTCTAAGAAAAATCGAGCATAAACCATAAAAATATGCATATGAAAGTTCACAGCAGCTTTTGTTGCTGTTCTTGTCTATAATAGGCAAGTAACAGAAAATAACGCAACGTGTATCCTCAGGTAGATAAACAGACTGTGGTATACCCACTCGGTTAAATCCCCCTCCGCAGTAAAAAGTATGAACCACTTATACATTCAACAACATGAATCGACCTCAAAATATTTAGATTGAAAGAAACCAGACCAAATGAGTAAATAATTGTATGATTCCACTTACATAAATTGTAAGAAGTACAAACTAACTTAGACAGCAAGCTAGTGAGCAGGGCTGAAGAGACAGTTTGGTGGGTAAAAGACTTGGCATGCAAGGACCCCATAAATCAGAGCAGGCGTGCCAGCCAGCCTTCAATCCCAGTGCTGCGGAGGTGGAGACGGGCAGGATGGCGAGCTGAATCAGCAAGCTCTGGGTTCAGTAAATAACTGAATGTCAACCTCTGGCCTCCACAAGTATGTGCACACAAAACTGCATACACACATACCCACAGATGCCTACATATTACTCATGCATGTATGCAAAGAAAATCCAAACAAACAAAACCCCACTTCACAGCAGCTGTGCGTGATGGTGCACACCTTTACTCTCTCGGCAGAGGCAGAGGCAGAGAGATCTTCATGAACTCGAGGCCAGCCTGCTCTACATAGCAGCAGGTTCCAGGCCAGCTAAGTCTGCATGGTGAGACCTTGTCTCAAAAACAGGAAGAAACAAACAAACAAACAAACAAAAAAAACCAACCCCACAACAAGCAAGTCAATTAGTAGTTGCTTGTATATGCAAAGAGGAAATTTTCGAACGAACGAAATATTCTGTCTTGATCATGTGTGGGGCTGTGGTGTTACCTAACTGGATCTGTTTGCCGAAACTCAGAACTGCTTGCTTTTTCTTTTTCTTTTTTTTCTTTTTTTCTTTTTCCAAGACAGGGTTTCTCTGTGTAGCCCTGGCTGTCCTGGACTCGTTTTATAGAACAGGTTGGCCTTGGCCTCGAACTCATAGTGACCTGCTTACCTCTGCCTCGCCCAGTGCTGGGATTACAGGCGTGCACCACCATATCTGGCTCTGCTCATTTTTTCAAGGTGGGCATCACTATTTGTAATCACAAGGCTCATCAACTCCCCCTAAAGATTAAATCTACAGGGGCTGGAGAGATGGCTCAAGGGTTAAGAGCACTGGCTGCTGTTCCAGAGTTCAATTCCCAGCAACCACATGGTGGCTCACAACCATCTGTAATGAGATCTAGTGCCCTCTTCTGGTTTACAGGCCTACATGGAGGCAAAGCACTGTGTACATAATAAATAAATCTTTCTTTAAAAAAAAAAAGATTAAATCTACAACGCCCCGAGGAGCACACCTGCCCAACACATAACATGTGCCATTCCATCACTGCCAACTGAACTCAAAGTGAAGAGTACCACCTCCTGACAGAGCGTCACCGAGAGCCTACACTGCAGCTGATGACTCTAGCTAGGTGAGAGGCCCACGAGGCTTGCCATCAATATGTGACAATATGTGACCCAATGCCCACGTGTGTGTGAAGCAGACCACCTCATTCCAGTGGAAGGGAGGAAGAAGCAGACTCCACAGGCAGGGCTTCCAAAGCAGCCCTCAGCCACATGGGGATCCGTGCAGAGTCAAGCAAGGACTGCATGCAGTGGACAAGAAGCCAGAAGTGCCTGCCGTTGGCCGGAAGATGCTTCTGAGCTGAGCTAACAGAATGGGCCCTGCAGGTGGGTGGGCGGAAGGGTGAGGAGTAACTTTCGCTCAGAGTGCACATTTCTCCTTTTCTTTTAATGTTCCCCCTGCACTTTGTCCTCTGCCTGGCCTGTTCCTAAAACTAAAACTCTAGAATGGACCCATGGCTTCAGGCAGAGCCAGAATGGGGAGGCTTGTGTGACCTAGGGCTGGGTTCTCACTAATTTCCTCCTTGCACAGCCTGCCTGGTCGCTGCCTACTAACACATCAAAGCATATCACTGTTTCTGAAGAAAGGCTGAGAGCCATACTAGAATGAATGGATGCATACATGATCTCTCTCTCTCTCTCTCTCTCTCTCTCTCTCTCTCTCTCTCTCTCTCTCTCTCTCTCTCTCTCACACACACACACACACACACACACACACACACACACACACACACACCATAGTTAAATCTCTTCAGCTAATCTTCCACTGCACTCTCCTCACTTAGCAAGAAGTGCTCAGGGGTGTCTCGGTCTGACCTCAGGCCTTGGCTGCTCTCAGAAGTTAACAGTTGCGGGGCTATCTTAAATCACACATATTTGCAGACTAGAGATACTATAGCCTTATTTGTCTTGTAATTTAGGGTTCCGGCCTGGAATCCAACAGAGGACGAAACTTCTGGTTCTAAACATAGCTCTGAAGCCATGGGGAATTCTGGTTTCTTAAAAGCATCTGATTGTTTGGCAGTCTGGCCACCGTCCGGCCAAGCGTGAGCCTAGGGTTTGCTTACTGCTGCTGGCTTTCTAGATTTATGAACATGCCTGTTTCCCACACCAGGCTCTGGGGAGAAGAGGGCACAGGGTCGTGTTTAAGTTCAAGGACAGACAAGGTCTGAGACCAAAACAGCAGCCTCAAAGCTGAATGGAAGACTCTGCAACCAAAGACCCCAGGCAAGCCTCAGGGCTCCACCTGACTGAAGCTAGGCTCTCATGGCTAAGAAGCTGAGCACGTCTTTAACATGGATGGCAAGGGACCCATGGGCCTGATCAACATGCTGATGCCAGGCCCTCCTTGCCACACAGACCCAGTGCAATCTGGGTTTGGGGAGCGAAGACAACAAGGTACATCTTTTCACGCCATGACTCCCCTCCGAGAGGTAGGGAGCGTAGGTGATTCCATTATGTCTGGACTGCTTGCAGGCCTGTGGGCATGGGGCAAATGATAAACAGGCAAAGGACAGAGCCCCACTCCGCTTGCCCCAGGGCTGGGACAGTGACTCTTGGGCTCATGACCAGCCTGGCTCTTCAAGTGTTTCCAAGTTGAGCCAGCAAGCATTTCCCGGTGTGGCGAGCCTTCAAAACAAGGAGAGAATGCTCTGACAGGCAGGGCTCACATTTGCTCTCATGAGAAGTGAGGGGATCTGTCCTCCTGAAATGATACACAGGGGTGAGGTACATGGAGCAGGATAAAACTAGGAAGGCTGAGCAGTGTAAACCAAAGAAGCCTTGAGAAAGCAACCATCCCTGCCCATCATGCAACTAGAACATTCCCAGAGCTCACTGGCCTTTGTTCCAGGGAACAAGAAACAACAGCCAGCCTTTTGGTATTGAAACTTTTCAGGCCATTACTGTCATAGCACAGCCAGAGCCACATGTTGGTGGCAGCAAGATAAGGTGGGGGTCAGGACACATAGAGGGAGTGGGAAGGTTTTTTAACCTGGTCCATAAGAGCTTTGGGGAGTGGAAGGCCCATCCCAGTGAAGCCCACTTTCTTGCATAGGACCTATGAGAGACACACCTCTGAGCATCCTTGCATGGCTCAGCTTGCCACCAAGCCTGACAACCTGAGCTGGATCCCTGGGACACACACGGTGAATGGAGAGATGCGACTCCTGCAGGTTGTCCTCTCACCTACACATTCAGTGCTGGCAGACCACACACACACACAAATATAAATGTTTAGCCAGGCAGTGGTGGTGCTCGCCTTTAATCTCAGCACTTGGGAGGCAGAGGCAGGCAGATCTCTATAAGTTTGGTGAGTCCTGGTGAGTTCCTGTCCTGGTGAGTTCCAGGACAGACATGGTTACACAGAGAAACCCTATTTTGAAAAACCAACAACCAACCAAACAAAAAGTTGGCCAACCATGGTAGAAGAGAACCCCTTTAATACCAGGGAGGCAGAGGCAAGTGGATTTCTAAATTCAAGGCCAGTCTGGTCTACATAGAGAATTTAGGCCAGCTATGGCTACTTTAAAAGACCCAGTGTGGTGGTGCACGCCTTTAATCCCAGCACTCAGGAGGCAGAGGCAGGTGGATTGCTGTAAGTTCTAGGACAGCCTGGTCTACTAAGTTAGTCCAGGACAGCCAAGGCTACACAGAGAAGCCCTGTCTCCAAAAAACAAAACAAACAAACAAACAAAAACCCCTGTCTCAAAAGCTAAACCAACAAAGCTAATACTACACATTTAGGGAAGATAAACCAGAATAATGGTGAGTGGTCAGACCACAGGGACTTTCTTTCTTTCTTTTCTTTTGTTCTTTCTTTCTTTTCTTTTTGAGACAGGGTTCCTTCCTTCTTTCTTTCCTTCCTTTCTTTTAAAAGGAAACAATGTAGCTAAGCAGCCAAGCCAAGACTCACTCCTTTGGGACACACAGTGGTCTCCAGGCAGGGCAGGCAGCTCGGCTGAGGTCAGCTCCACAAACATTCCTTAAGGTCCACCACAGCTACCCTGAGTCTCTCAGAGCGATCTAGAAATGTCTGCCCTCCATATAGTGAGCACCTGGAGGGGAGAGGGAGGAGACTGAGAATTCTAACAGAGCCCCAGTATTGGCTGTAGTTGGTTTTTAATAAAAGATTAAGTTGCTTTGAACTAATTTTAGACTTATAGAAAAGATGCAAATAGTACAGAGAATTCCCATTACTCCCTGCCCCCATGTCAGCATCTTACATAACACAGAACAGTCTCTAAACCAGGAGATGGACACTGGGAACTACCACTAACCAGAGTTTCACCAGCTGATATCCTCAGATCTCCAGTCTAGACAGAGCACCATCCAGGATTTTCACATGCGTGTGTGCCTGTATATGTGTGCCTGTGCGTGTGTGTCTAGTGAGCTCCAGGGACCTTCCTATCTCTGCCTCCCTATCACTGGGATTACAGATATGCACTGCCACATCTGGCTTTTTACATGAGTGCTGGGGTTCCAAACTCGGGTCCTGATGTTGGTGTGATGAGCGCTTTACCTGCTGACCCATTTCCCCGGCCTCTGCACCCATACTTTATTATACAGCTTCCAGCAATCTGTGTCAGTTCCTCCGTCCTCTTTTGTCTTTTACGACAGATACTTTTGAAGAGTATCAGTCAGTTATTTTCTCAAGTGTCTCTCCATTTCTCCGTTTGGGTTTGCCTGATGTATAGCGTGACTAGATTCAGGTTACACATTTTAACACTGCAGGGTTTGTGCCGACAAGACCTAATGCTGATGGCTCTGACCTAGATCAGTGGGCACTGTCGTCTCTCTAATGCAAAGCTATTATTTCTCCCTATGTAGTTAATTTGGGGGAAACTGGGTTTTTAAAAGGGAACATGCTGCTGTCTTTACAAAGCCCATGTGTCAGCCCAGCTTGCTGATGGCTGCAGCTGCCCTACAGATGAGAGGCATCTAAGAAGACGAGCGGCAGAGAGACGTCTCTGGAAGACTCGGAAGCTTCTGGTGACAAAGAGGAACAGTAGCAGTTTATTTATAGATCCACTTGAAGACAGATCATTGGAACTACTGGAGTTGAATTTTAAAACTCCAGGAACAAAGGCTGGCTATTTTAAACTTTCCTTGCACTTAGTTCAATGCAGAGTGTCAGAGACGCCGACCATACTTCAGGCATCACTACTAAAGCTCAGTTAATTCATATTTTGCACAGCATAAAAGTATGTGAACTAGGCCTGCCAAGACAGATACAGATCTGACTCTAGCCAATCAGCAGAGGCAGCTGGCCTCAGATTAGCTAGAGTCCTCTGCCAGTGCCCCATGCTTCCTAGGGAGGCCATGTTCCACGGGGTCTCATGGCCTCTCTTTTTTCCTGGAAAATGAAGTTGCAGACAGCAGAATGAACTATAGTTACATTATCCTTCTCTCTCCTCTCCCACTGCAGGCTTACAAAGGGCCAGTGCCTATCTGATACCTGGCCCAGGTCACCTAGCAGTAGTAGCTTGCCTACCTGCCCACCTAGCTCCAGGAAGAGAGGGGTCTTCCTGAGGACACTGGGTCCAGGAGCTCCTCCTCCTCCTGGCCTGACTCTGAACCCTCTACCTCGAACTACAGGCAGGGCGGAGAGGAGTGTGCAGACAATAGGATGATACATATGGGCATTTATATCCTTACTCAAAAGAACAATACATAGTGGCTGGAGAGATGGCTCAGTCAACGTCTGCTCTTCCAAAGGACCTGAGTTCAATTCCCAGTACCCACATGGCAGCTCACAACTGTCTGTAACTCCAGTACCAGGTGATCTGACACCCTCACACCAATGCACATAAAATTTTTTTAAAAAGCCAGGCAGTGGTGGCACACGCCTTTAATCCCAGCACTTGGGAGGCAGAGGCAGGTGGATCACTGTGAGTTTGAGGCCAGCCTGGTCTACAAAGCGAGTTCAGGACAGCCAAGGCTACACATAGAAACTCTGTCTCAAAAAACCAAAAAAAAAAAAAAAAAAAAAAAAAAAAGAAAGAAAAAGAAAGAAAAACACACACACACACGAACAACTTATGTTTCTTCTCTCTGAGATAGGGTAACCCAGCTTGCCTTGAAATTGCTATGAAGCTAAGGATGACCTTGAGTTTATGATCTTCCTGCCTCTGATCCCAAGGTCTGGGATTACAGGCATACTTGGGTTTTGTTTGTTTGTTTGTTTTTATTTTTCAAGACAGGTTTCTCTTATACTCACTTTGCAGACCAGGCTGGCCTTGAACTCACAGCGATCCACCTGTCTTTGCCTGGGATTAAAGGTGCAAGCCACAATGTCCGGCTTTTTTATTGTTGTTGTTTGCTGTTTTTGAGACAGGGTTTCTCTGTGTAGCCTTGGCTGTCCTGGACTTACTTTGTAGACCAGGCTAGCCTCAAACTGACAGAGATCCTCCTGCTCCTGCTTCTTGAGTGCTGGGATCACACCCAACTGGTGTACCTATTTTTATTTGGTACTAGAAATCAAAGCTAGTACTTTGTACACTCAGGCAACTGAGCCCCAGCCCCATAAAATGACATTCTTGACGCAATGTGGGGAAATATGAACATGTTCTAGTATTTGTTTTGAAGAGATCACCAATTTTGTTGAACGTGACAAGAGCCTTGCAGTTACATAATCAAGGAGAATCCTTCTTTAGGGTAAATGTTATATTTGGAATGAAAGAAATGCTTTGAGGCCTCTGAGGAGTGTGGAGAAGATGCAAGGTTGGCGTACAGAAACCAGGTGAAGGGCTCAGGGGGTTGATATGCTATCTGCTCCACTCCAGGGCTAACCCGAACATTTTGTTTGCTTTGATAACAAGGGCTGTGGCTGACGCCATGCTGGGGAACCCCAGCAGGAAGCAGAGCCACAGGGTCACCACTACCTTTGAGGTCCTAGGGCCTGCAAGCATGGGAGGCAGATGGCTGTGCCCAAGTCCAAAGAATGGCTGCCAGAGTCATTGGCACTGCGCAGAGAAAGGCACTGATGGCAATAAGAGTATTCACTGAACCCACAGTGTCCAGACCTTCACAGAAACTAGCTGTAAGATAATCTCCATGGAAACCATCTATTCTGAATTTTTTTTTTTTGCCATGGTAACCAATAAGAATATAAACATAAGTATTATCCAACACCCTTACACCACATGGTCAACACTACTAGCCAATCTGGAAAATATAAAATGCAAAAGGGTTTTTCCATTTCAAATGAAAAGAAGTTCTGGAGCTCTAGTCCAGACACGCTGCCTCTACCACCCGCTGTGGCCTGCTGGCTGCCCATACACCCACATCATCGGGTGCCAGAGGGACAAATGAGACCAGGAAGTTACTTTCTTCATTTAGTCTGGGACCATGAAAAAACACCTCAAGGAAGGGAACAAAGACAGCCCCTAGGCTCATACACTCAAGCACGGCTCAGCGGCCCCAGGCGTGTGTCCTCCACACCCTGATTTCCTCAGCATCCTTTCCCAGGCACAAACTGGCTGCTGTGGGGACAACAAAGCTCAGCCCCAGGGCTGGGAACAACTGATGGTGGGAAAGAGGGCTACTCGGGGAAGGGGACTGCTCTGGGCAAAGAATGTTGGAAGAATTCCTAGGGCTGGTGAGATGGCTCAGTTAGTAAAGGTGCTTGCTACCAAATTCGATGACCCAAGTTCAAGAGCCACATGGTGGAAGAAGAGAACTCACTCCCACTTCCACACTTGCACTGCAACACACACACACACACACACGTACACACTTAAAAATAATTTAAAAAGGACTTTAATGCTAGCACTCAGGAGACAGAGGCAGATGGATCTCTATGAGTTCAAGACCAGCTTAGTCTACACAGTGAGTTTCAGGACAGCCAGGGTTATGTAGAGAGACCCTGTCTCAAAAAAAAAAAAAAAAAAAAAAAAAAAAAAAAAAACACTCCCCCAGCATTCTTGAACACATGAGAAAGAGTGTACAAAGGAGGTACCATCTGGAAAGAGCCTCTACAGCTGAGGGCAACTCTGCTGGGAACAGGTGTCAGTGCCCCAGAGGAGCAGTGCTAGACTCAAGCATCTGGGCCTGTTTCTCCCACTTTCAGCTTTCTGGGTGTTTAGAAAATAGAATAGAACCAAAAGAAAAGCAGAGAAAGAGCCTCAAGTGCCTGACGCCCTAGTTCTCGAGCATTCTCTATTTTACACTCAAAGCTGGCTAGAATCTTCCATGGCCTCTGCTGGCTCTATGTAGAGAGGGGACTTGCAAGTGTGGACTGACAGGGCTATAGGTGGCCTGCTGTAACCATCAGCAAAGTGACAATGCCACAGCACTTGCTGAGATGACAGGTGTTTTAAGGGCTGTGTGTGCCTTTTAGTAAAGCGCGATGGTTTGGCTACCCACTGTTGTCTGACTCAGAACCATCTCCTCTCATGCAAAAGTGGGGCCCACCAACAGCCCTGAGCCCACAGCAAGAAGGAACATCTCACGAAGGAGTTAGCAGAACTCAAAAATGTGTGGTTGGACTTATGTGCCAGGTGAGTCCTGCAATATGCAGAACTGACCCTGAGGGCTCTGGGCTTCATGCAGATGCAAGAGCAAGCAGGCTCTCCAGAGGATGGGAACTGCCTTCCCACAGAGAGCTCCGCTTCCATAGAGCGAGAGGTGGGAGACACTGAGGACAGCGCAGAGAGCAATAGCCTGGAAATGGAGATTCAAGAACAAGTGACTTAGACTGCAGACAGAGCACATAATGGCAGTCAAGAGGCAGGAGAGAAAGACAAAGCTGGCAGAGGCCAATGCCAGGGCAGCATCTTCCTTACTGATAGTTTTTGCTGGTAGTGAAACTCTACGTCTGCCTGCCTAGTTCTGAACAGACTGATGGATACCCATAGGAAAGCACTGGAATTTCTCTGAACAATATTAATATTCAAGCCAGAGCCCCATTTCTTTCCCCTATACCCTTTTTTCCACTAATTCTTCAATTGTCTCTCCCAAGCTGTAGCTTCTACTAGTCACAGAAATGTCTAAGATGGAAAATGACTTCTTGCCTGGGATGCCAAATGCTGTTGGATAGGCTGTCCTCCAATAGAGCAATGTTTTCAGAGTGGGTCCCTGCTCTAGTGGCAACAGTATCTCCTGGAAATGTGTTAGAAGTGTAAGCTCTCTAGCAAACCAGACACCCTGGGGACGGCCCAGCCAGCAGTTAAGTTTTAACATACCCATGTGGGCTATGACGTACGCTTGAGTATAAGAACCAGTTAGTTGGAGGAGCTTATGACAATAAATGCCAATTTTTTTTCAAGAGTGGGTTTCTATAAATGTCAAATATTAAAGAGCCTGTCTTGGCTGGGCATGGTGGCACATACTTTTAATCCCAGTACTTGGGAAGCAGTGAGAAGCGAGCAAATCTCTATGAGTTCGAGGCCAGCCTGGTTTCCAGGCCATTAGCCAGGATTACATAGTGAGACTCTTTCTCAAAAATAGAAGAAGAAAAAGGAGGAGAGGCAGAGGGAGGGGGAGAGGGAGAGGGAGAAGGAGGAGAAGAAGAAGGAGAAGAAGAAAAGGGCTGGAGAGATGGCTCAGGGGTTAAGAGGACTGTCTGTTCTTCCAAAGGTCCTGAGTTCAATTCCTAACAACTACATGGTACCTCACAACCATCTATAATGTGATCTTATGCCCTCTTCTGGCCTGTAGGTGTACATGCAGGCAGAGCATTGTATACATGATAAATAAATAAATCTTAAAAAAAAAAGCCAGGTGTGGTGGCACATGCCTTTAATCCCAGGGAGGCAGAGGCGGGCAGATCGCTGTGAGTTTGAGGCCAACCCGGTCTACAAAGTGAGTTCAAGACAGCCACCAAGGCTACACAGAGAAACCCCATCTTGACAAAACCAAAAACACGAAAGAAAGGAAGAAAGAAAGACAGACAGAAAGAAACGGGCTGGAGAGATGGCTCAGATGTTAGGAGTGGCGCCTGCTCTTCCAAAGGTCCTGAGTTCAATTCCCAGCAACCACATGGTGGCTCACAACCATCTATACTGTGATCTGATGCCCTCTTCTAGTATGCAGGTGTACATGGAGGCAGAACACTGTATAGTAATAATAAATAAATAAATCTTTTTTAAAAAAAAAAGAAAGAAAGAAAGAATAAACCCTGTCTTGATCCCAACAGCTAACACGGCTTATGGACTTCTGCAAATATCACCTTGTGCAAACATACTCCGTCCTTGTCAGAGTCCAATCTTTATGCCATGAAGGCACCTGAAAGCTCCTGTACTGTGCCCAGATCCACAATCCCACGTCAGCAGAGGGACAAGCAGCAGCGGCTGCAGGCACTAATGATCACACTTGACCAAAGATGGTAGAAGCGTAGACTCCAGAGGCTCGCTAGGACAACAAAGTCAGGGCTGCTGAGCCTGGGTATCTGTATCTGTCCTAGGTCTGAGCATGCTGAAGGAGAAATGGGGAGACACCACTTGCTTCTTCTTTCAAACAATGAATGAAGTATCCAGCGCCAGGGCCTGCAGGCGACTGGGTCTAGAACCATTCACCAACATGTCCTATGATCCAGGTCTAGGTTTCTCCTCTGCACGCAGAGGGCACGGATGAATTGTACGAGGAGCCACACCAGTAAGTCTTAACATCTCCACTGTCCCCAAGTTACCCCTCAGAGCCCTCTGAGATCTGCAAAACCTCCCAACAGCCAAACAGGGAAGAATGGGGGCCCTTCAGGAGAGGGTCTGCTTCCCTATTTCCCACCAAGCTTCCATCCATACGGATGCACAACATAAAACACAAACAGAGATCACGACTATCAGAGACTATCAGAGATGCTCTGGACCCAGAGGGAGGGGCAGCTCCATATGTTGTAGGGATGGGCCCTCTAAAGTCAACCTTTTTCTAAGTAACTGCTGGGCATCTGACTCACTGGCAGCAGCCAGAAAGCCAAGAATTCCCTTTAATAGTCAAAGAAGAAAGAGAGCCGGACGTGGTGGCGCACGGGGAGGCAGAGGCAGGGCAGGCAGATCTCTGTGAGTTTGAGGCCAGCCTGGTCTACAAAGCAAGTTCAGAACAGCCAGGGCTACACAGAGAAACTCTGTCTTGAAAAAACAAAAAAACAAAGAAGAAGAAGGAGGAGGAGGAGGAGGAGGAGGAAGAAGGACGAGGAGGAGCCAGAAATGAGGACAAGTGGAAAAGGGAGAAGTTCCTTTTTAAGACACATAAATCTGGGGTTCATTCTGTTTCAAATACCCTCAATGGTGGCCCTCCTGCTAAGCATGCCTTTGAATTTGGAATTCTTTTTATTTAGTAGTGTTTTCTTTTTGAGGGACAGGCTCCCCTGTAGCTCAGGCTGGCCTCCAATCTTCCTCCCACCACCTTCCAAGGGTTGAGATTACAGGAGTGTACCATCATACCCAACTTGAATCCTTATTTCTCACCACAAAAAGCAAATGCCAAAACCAGAAATTTGTATTCTGAGAAACAGACCCAAGTTGGGAAATCAAATTGCTAATAGCCTGAATATTTGTGTCCTCCATAAAATTTATATGTTAGAATCATAATCCCTAACATATTTGGAATTAAGTCTTTGGGGGTAACTGGGTCATGAGGATGGAGCCATCATGATTAGCAGAATTTTAGCCAGCACTGGCTACTACAAAAGGACACAGTGGAAAGGAACTACCTCTGCACCACCAGGCCCCCACCAGCAGCCATTAGTGCCCTGTCTGAACTACCCAGCCACCAGACCTGTGAGCCATAAACTTTTGTTGTTTAAAAGCTACTTAGTCTACAGCATTTTGTTTAGCAGCTGAAAGGCATCAAGACAAAATCCTCGAGGCAGCGGAAATGGGTCCCCTCTATGCTCCTTAGGTGAGACTCCTGTGGGGAAAGGCTAGGTCTTGAGAAACCACCACAAGACTTAGAACCCCCCTAGGTCCTCAGTATATAGGGTATCTGTGGAGCAGGAATCAGACCCCCTTAGCACCCAAAATCAGAACACCATGAAAGTACTCAAAACTCAGGCATAGCAGGTGACTAAGAGCTCTGTCCTCAGAACCATAGGCACAAGACAGAAGAGGTGGCCTCAAGAAGGAGGCCTCTGCCTCTGCCTCCCAAGCGCTGGGATTACGGCCAGCCTGTCTACAAAGTGAGTCCAGGAGAGCCAAGGCTACACAGAGAAACCCTGTATCAGAAAAACAACAACAACAAAAAGAGGCTTCAGGCTAAGGGCAGTGTCTAAAGGCTTAGGCAAGTGTCTAAAACCCTCCCCCGAGTCCTCACAGGGCCCACCTGAGGGAGGAGCCAGCTCCGAAAATGATCCCCGTCAGCAGTGCACCCGCACCCTTGTTCAATGCCCCTCACCCCAGGTTTGGACACTTGATCACTCTGACTGGCTTTCAGAAGAGGAAGAGGGAAAAGGAACAGTCTTGAAATAGCTACAGCTTGGTGAGCTCTCACCACGTGCCAGGAACAGGGCCAAGGGCTGCTTGGCATGCCACCTGTGAAATCTCATGAAAAGAGGAGGACCCAGTGTCTCCAAGGTCGACAGAGGAGGAACTAAGACCCCAGAGATCCGGCCACTGGTTGGGGCCACAGCCCTAACAAGGCAGGGACGGGATACAATAACCAGTGGGTCAGAAGCCAGCAGCCAAGCACCTAACCACAGGTGAGCTTTTCTCCTTCCAGTGCAATCTTGAGAAGTGAGCAGAGAGAAAGCCTTTAGCCCCAGAGATCCAGGTTAATGTCTAATCTGGAGCAGCCAACCCCGAGAACCCAGGAAGTGGGGAGGCTTTTTTCTCTGTCAAGTTTCATTGAATCACCTAGGACTTGGTGTTCTTCCTCTCCTACCCCACCTAGTACAACTTCTTGATTGTGTAATAGGCCCCTGACTGTGGCAAAAATAAGGGTAGATTCAAATGAATGCATCTTTGTTAATTAAAAGTAGCGTAAGAGACTGGGCATGGTGGTGGATGTCTTTAATCCCAGTATGCAGGAAGAGGCAGGCAGATCTCTAAGTTCAAAGTCAGCCTGGTCTACATAGTCCGATCCTGGTCTACCTTGTCCTATCCCTCCCCCCGTTACCCTCCAAAAAGTTTAAAAGTACTTCAGCTATGGTAAAAATCTGTCCTGGAGAAACTGAGCTTTGGGGTGAGCAAGATGCTAGCTCCAAAATCAGCCAAGACACAGGGTCCTTCTAACTAGGGGACGGACCCTCAAGTCCAGAGGGCAGTAGGGTGGGTAAGACCAGAGGGCAGGCCTACAGTGCGGGACAGGGCTAAGCAGTAGAGCCCTGAAACACCCTGCTACAGAGAAGCCCTCTGGGTACCCACCCATCCCCCTCCCAGGAGGCACTCATCTGCCCAAAAGCAGCCCTTCCAAGCTTCTTCCAGGGCGGAGCATGGAGACTCCTGCTCACTCTGGGCCCACAGCATGGCCTGGAATCCTCCATGTGCAACCTTCCAGGCAGAGAAAGTGCCCCGGCCACGAGGCCTGAGATCCTTCCTTTGTGCAGCTCAGCCAAGAACAGAGGGAAACGGTGCCGATTATTCTCATTCTGAATGGCTGGGAAACGGCTTTTGCTTTTCAACATGAAATGTGCCTAAAAATAAGCTGTGAATTCCAACCGGAGGTTGAGAAGAGCTCTGCAGTGAAGAGAGCTCTGCCTGGAGTGAGTTTAAGGACAGCCTTCTCTCCAAGATCTGAAAGCTGAACTGATGCTGGGGTCAGAGAAGGGGTCGCAGGCAGGGGGCTCAAGGGTGAAGGGACCTCCACAGGCTCACAAGGCTGTCCTTGCCAGGCTCTGCTGGTGAGGGAGCAGCACGGGGTCCAGCGGGGTCTGGCCCTCTAGCTTCCAGTGGCCACGCTGGAGAAAGCACATGGGCAGCAGGTCCTCACCATACTTGGCCCCACAAACTCCCTGAAAACCCCGATCGCCCAGGAGTGCCCAGCTTGTTTCAGTGCCTGAGGTGATTTGGAGACAGAGATGAAGGGACAAAGGGCATCAGAGTGACAGTACAGCTGGGTCATGACTGTAAAGTCAAACCACCCTGGCCGCCATGAAATCTCTCATCAGGTATTATCTCTGAGCCCAGTAGCCTTTGTGTAGGAAAGACAAGAAACATGCCGCCTGAAGAAAACCAGGTCGCTCAGGGCGAAGGAGGATCTTTTCTTATTGTTTACCAGTGTCTCCAGGAGACCCTGACATCTGATAGGCCAAGCAGCAACCTTACAAAATGCACTATCAGAAACCATCTCAGTGCTCTGGGCCACACCTTCTGGTGGGAATCCAAGATGGACACCTAAGTGGAGTCCTTGCACAGGCTCCCAGAGCCGCCTACCGCAGTCCCTGTCCCCGGTCTCCTGCCTCCCACAGCCCTCACTCTACTCCTCCCACCACTTTCTTTCTGGGCTCCCCTGAAGAAGGAGGTTTTGAGGTGACTCTCAACGGTGACACCTGATGATATCTGAAGACATTTCTGATTATCACAACTGGGGAACAAGATGCTACTGGCAGCTACTGGGCAAAGGCCGGGGGTGCTAAAGATCTCACAGTGCATGGACAGCAAACACTCATAGACTCACTGCTCCAGATGCAAACTGCTGAGGGTGAGCAGCCCAGAGTTTCTGGAAGGATGGGATGTGGGCAGGAGTAAAGCACGGGAGCTTGTCAGACTCAGGTCACAGGACAAAGTGGTGCTCCTGCGCTCCCGTGAGGAGCAGAAAGAGCGCTCTGGCCAGCCAGGTGGTCTGAGTGGCAGGAAGGCTCTGGAAACAAGGGTGAGAACACACTAACCAGCCCTCCTTCCTACCTCAGGAGAGAGCACAGCCATCAGTTTTGCAAAAATGAGCTGTCTCCAGCCTAGGAGGAGGAAAAAATAGTGGAAGTAGATGCTGATGGCTTACTAAGACAGACACTGAAACATGGTAAAACTGTCAATTTCATCGGGTTAATATATATCATATATATGATAGGCATATCCACACATATCCCCCATAATAAAACCAGGCATAACAATACCCTGCCCTTCAGAGAAGCCTCTTGGGCAGCATTAGGAGTGTGAGTGTGAGTGTGTGTTTGTGTGTGTGTGTGGTGAGGGTGGGGAGTCTAGAAGGCCTATTTGTCCTCTCAAGGCTCTAGAAGGGACTTAGGACAAAGAGTTCTTAGCTCAACCAAGAATGACTCTAAAAGGACTGTGTCACTTCAGGCACACTCACCTGCCTGTGGGGTATCCAGAGCCCACTGCGGAAATGGAGGCTTGGGAAGATGAGGGGGGTGGGGGATGGGACAAATATGCTCAATACATGCATGTTATTCTTTATAATAATGATGACGATGTGGACCTTTATTCCACTTGATGGCCACTAACCATTTCCAAGGGGCAGACAACAGTGCCCTCCTGGACTAAGAAAGAGCTGTCAAGCTGTCCCTGCCACCAGCCTAAATAACCCCAGCATGGCTATTTAGAGTTGCTCCAGAGGAGACAGCATGGGTATGTCTGAGAGTCTACCTGAGAGCTAGAACAAGAACCAGCCACTCACTCTGCAGGCGATGGGCACATGCAGAGGTCTCAGCAGTGCTGGTCTCGCCCTAAGTGCCCAAAAGCAGTATAGACGGCAGGATCCACACAAGGTCCCAGCCTTGAGGTTCAAAGTGCCTTCTGGGTAAAAAAGGAATCAGCAGCAAGACCATCAGTGCCACCCAGACTGCCCAACTAGCCCACAGCTCGGGGCTCCTTAGAAACCCTGAGGAAGCCGGGCGGTGGTGACGCACGCCTTTAGTCCCAGCACTCGGGAGGCAGAGGCAGGCAGATCACTGTGAGTTCGAGGCCAGCTTGGTCTACAAAGCGAGTCCAGGAGAGCCAAGGATACACAGAGAAACCCTGTCTCAGAAAAAATAAAAACAAACCCTGAGGAGAGACAAGCCTCCAGTCACTGTGGCCAGCCCAGGGGAGAGCCTTGGGAGACCTATAGGTGCAGTGTGGCGAGGCAGAGGACACACGTGGTAGGAGAGATTCAGCCACAGTAAGCCCAGGACAGAGCAGGAGGCTTCCTGGTTCTATTCTGAGTTCCAGCCTTGACTTGCTGGGGGTTGGGTGAGCCGCTTCCTGTTGTTCAGGCCAGTTTCCTCCTGCCCGAGGCCATGGTGCTCCTTTCGTCCAGGGAAGAAAGATTTAAATGGTCTGTGGCCATAGAAGCTGAAAACATTCGGGATCCTACAATCTTAAATTATTTCAACCAAAGCTGAATAGGGGTCTATTTAATGAGCTTATCTGTTATCATTTTTCTCCCAAATATTTATTTTTACAAAATTAGTTTTTTTTTTTTTTTAATTAGTTATTTTAGGAACACTGAATGCCCTTTTACCAACAAAGGTACTAAAAATGGTTTGTGGCTGAGGAACTTCCTCTCCATGGTTTAAGGAAAAAAAAAAAAAAAAGAAGTGAGAGTAACCAAACCAGGGCTTTCCCATTCGTCCCAGCTGAGGCTTTGGGCCCTGAGCCCTCTAGGAACCATGTACTTGGGTCCTCTGGTTCAGGGAAGGCCTCACTCTAGCAGTAGCATGCGCCATGACAACATCCTCCACCAAAAAGGGCCAGGACTCTAACCCTCCAGCTGCCCTGCAGCCTTCTTGTCTCATTCTAGATGGGAGTCAAACAAGGCACAAGGTGTTATTTGGTAGACCTTTCTCATGACAGAGAAGCCTCCAGACCCCCTCATCTCCAAGCCCAGTGCTGACCACTATGACTGTCCCAGTGTCATATGGCTCAAGCCCTGACTGCTAAGCCACTTACCAGATTCCCGGAAGAGCTGGCCAGGGACGGAGGCCTCTGTGCTTTCACGGCTCCATAAACAGCAGAGTCAAAGTTGCTCTTCCAAACCATAACCTGCCGAGAGCAGTGGTACAGAGAATGAGGAGAAAGAACAGCCCATAAATCAACCCCAAAGCTGGGCGCCCCAGTGGCTCCCATCTGATAGCTCTGAGGAGAAGGCTTTGGGGACAGCCTGGTGCATGTGGCAGCAGGATGGAGCATCACCACGTCGCACGGTTAGATCTTAGCACCTGCTTGCTCCTCTACCTGAGTGTCACAGGTTCTAATGTCAGAGTCTATTGAGCCCATTTGTTCCCTGCCCTTGTTCATCATCTGTCTCTCTGAAAAGGAAGCTCTTGAGCGTGGTGGCTTGCCCATGACACTGTGAAGTAGCGAACATAAACTCCAGGCCACACTGCTGGACTGATGTCCTGGCTCTAACCTATTACCATGAGGCTTGAAGTAAGGGATTCAGCCTGTGCCTTGTGCCCTCTTCTTGGAAAAGCTCCCAGCTCCCAGGACACAGTGTGACACAGTCACTGGGTCCAGGGAATAGAGGGTAACACACTCACTATCCTACACCTAATAAATTTAATGATAAAAAACACACTTATCCAGGTGTGGTGGCACATGCATCAGAGTAAAAGCAGGTGAATCTCTTGAGTTCAAGGCCAGGCTGGTCTATCGGCCACCCAGCACTCAGAGTGAGATCCTGCCTCAAAATAAACAAATGAATAGACAAATATACAAACAAATAAAGAAAATAAATTATGTCTGGAGAGCTAGGTCAGTTAAGAGCACTGGCTGCTCTTGCAGAGGGCCCAGGTTTGATTCCCAGCATAGCTACTAACAACCTCTGTAACTCCAGTACCAGGGGCTCCAAAGTCCTCTTCCAGACCCCAGAGGCACCGCAGGAACGTGATGCAGAAACATCATGCAGGTAAAACTGCCATTCACAGTAAAAAAAAAAAAAAAAAAGTTAAAGATTACAAAAACAAATGTCAGAAAACTCCAAATAAATAAGGAACTGCACTCAGTGCTTTCCTAGACAGGAAATGGCTGAAGGCACCTCACAAAGCCTGGGGAGTCACCCTGCCAGGGAGCAAGGGCACTCCCTACTGGTGGCTAGAAGCCATGGGAGGCTAGGCGCTTCCATGGTTATTTTCAGGGAGGCTGGCGTGGCCATCAGAGAGGAATCACGCAGCATGATCAGCAGTCAGTGGAGGTTACAGAAAACCAAACAGAAAACCCACCATTATCTTGCCCAAGATGAAGACTTGATGTGCCCTAGACATCAGCCCCATTGGGACATAACAACGAACGTGGTTCTTGCGGAGGCTCCACCATTCCTGGAGCTGTTTCACTGTTTATAGCTCCCAGAGAGAAGGCCACATGGGGTACCACATATACCACTTTACAAACAGAATGTTGACACAGTCATACCCCACATACAAGGTCCTTGTGTAACTCTGGAGACTTAACATTACCAGACTCAGAGTGGCCAGTATGAATGTAGAGATAACACCAGTGCCACCTCAGAAAAACATGAGCACATTGTAAAGAGTCTAGGGCGTTGACAGCCTCACTGTCTGAGGATGTCCACAGCAGGTGGCCGCTTTCCCCTAGGTTGCCTCTTGCACTATGACTTCATTTTCCCTTGGCTGTTTAGCACGTACATCGACTACACAGTTAATATGAGCATCTGCCATACAGTTCCCGCTTTCACACTCACTGGAGGCTCAGGGATCTTCGCTACCTTCCTCCTCTCTGGCTGCTGGCTAGGACCTAGTGCTGGGATGGGAAGATACATGCTGGCTCTTATCCAAGCTGTGGACAAAGAACCTTCAGCTAGTTGCTGCTTTACTGGAAAATCAGTACATTTTACTGCAGCTGGGACTGATGGAAGGCCGACAGGATTTTTCTAGGCTGAGCAGCCAGAACTGACAGGCCAGCACCCAGAGGGTGAGCGTTCTCAGTAGTCCACCAGGTCAACTGTGTTCACAGTCACCACTCTTTCCTCCACAGTGTTTTGGTAAAAGGGACTGTGTGGGTCCTAAGGGAGACTGCTGACAGGTGCACTCCGCAGTGCCTGCACATCTTTCCCAGGCCAGGCTGAGCTGACACCAAGGTCAGAGCACTCCCCTCCCCCCGCAGATAAGCCCTTGGCATTTAGCAGTCTGGGCAAAGAGGCACAGGGCCGACCGGATGAAGCCTTGAAGCAAAGGGTGAAGAGGTGGGACAGGACTTCCTCTGGGCAGCCAAGGCTACAGGAAACGCTGACCCTTTAAACGTGCAGGGGGCTGGGAAGCAAAAGGCAGCAGACATTGGAGCAGAGGCTCCCCAGTCAGACAGCCTGGTGCTTGTCCGTCTCTGCCACCTGCTGGGACCGCTTTCTCATCTTTAGGAATAAAATAGGAAGACTTATCCCACAGGACTCAGGAGAACTAAACGAGCTATGAAATTCTTGCCACACTGACGACATTACCAGATCTGCCTAAGTATCCAGTAAATTCTTCACTGTTTATGTAATCAGGGAGGAAAAACTGAATATCTTCAACTTTTTCACCACGATAATTAGCTCAAAGTCCTTCCAACTCATTTCAGTCAGAGATGCTTCCACAGGTCATCCCTGAAGGACACTTGCTTGAGGACATTAAATGCCTTGGCCCTGAGCACCCCCACCCCAAGTGCCATCAGTGTCTTCACCGTGGCTGTAGTCATTGGAAGCCAGCACAGCCCATCTCCAGATGACCCCCAGCCTCCTATGGGGCTCTGAGCGGGAGCATCTCGGATACCTTAGGCTCTTGTTCTTTCTTACCTGTTCATCAGAGCCTCCAGAAGCAAAATACTCCCCCGTTCTTGAAAAGGCAACGGTGGTAGCAGGCCCCTAGCAGAACAGACAGAGCAAAGGTCAGCTGGATGTGGTGGCGCACCGGTGAGCCCAGCACTTGGGATGTGGAAGCAGGGAGATCAGCAATTCCAGGCCAGCCTGGGGTCCACATGACCCTATCAACACACACCCTACAGCACCCTTCCCAAAGGTCACGCTGAGTCTAAATGCACAGGTCCTGAATGGCAGCAGCAGCAGCAGCAGCGAGACACTGGTCTGAGCACTCGGTCAGCACCCAGACCTCCCTGGCCTTTTTCCAGGAAGCCTGGTCAGGTACAAGCACCACTGCTGGGGCTCAGCTTCCAAACATCTCAACAGAGGCTGGGCTGTGGGATCAAGGGTAGGAGAAGAGGAGGGAGAGGGACATTCACACTGGCAGGCTGGCCAGGCTGGCATCATTTCCATGGCTAGCCCATGAGAAGCAGAGCTCAGAGACACATAGCTAAGATCAGCACTCGCCTCTCTGATGCAGGCCCAATACTGCCCTGCTGCAGCCTAGAGAAGTGGCAGCTCCAAAGAGAAGCCAGTGGCTCAAATGAGTAAGGTGACGTCAGGGGCAAGAGCATCAGGGAGGAGGCTGAGCAGGAAGGGAACCACTGAAGGTGGCTGGGGCGTGGACCAAAATGACACCAATGTCTCTGCAATGTGCATGCCATCTTCCTTAAGTTTGAGCCTTGCAGGAAAAGGTGCTCCCCTAGCTTCCTAGGTACGAAAGGTCAGAGTGGCCATCTGAAGGGGATTGTCAAGTACTTGCTAGGCAGCGCTCTCCAACGAGCACACCAGCTGGGAGGGGATCATCATCTCCCAATAGAGAAAGAACATTCCTCCCCATATGCCTGGAAGCTGTTCCGGAAAGATACATATGCCAGGCAAGGATCTGGTCACAACCACGGATGCAAATGTCTCCCCCCTTCCTTTCAGCTGAACATTTACCAGGGCTGGTGCTGGCATTCTGCAGGCAAAACCAAGTCAAAGGTTCTCTCTTACGTCTGTCACAAAGGTCACCTTAGTTCCTCTAGACCACCAGAGTGTAACAAGAACTGCCCACAAGAGCTCTTCAGCAACACAACCCGGGCTAGAGACAAGGGGAACCCGAGGACACACCCTGCACTCAGTGCTAGAAAGCTCTGGCATGGCTTAGGTTGGAAAGAGACCTCAGCATCGTGAGCAGCTTCTCCTCCCCAGGGGACAGGCAGGCCAAGTGGTGCTTCCCAGGCTTAGGCACATGAGATGAGAGGGTGCACACCTGCTCATGCACCCAGAACCCACTTCTACTTCTTCCTCTTAAGAGGCACTTAGAATGGAGTGAGAGACAGAAAGAGCCGGGCTTGGAGCCCTGCACCTGGGTTAACCCATCGAATCCCCAGAGGACAGTGTGTGCCTTTACCACTCCAAGCTGGGGGAAACAAAGCCCAAGAGGACACAATGCAAAGCCTGTGCCTGCCTGTCACCTCCCTTCTCTGCATAAGTGGAGGCACAGGCTCAGGTGTACCCTACCCCTGGCACCCCTAGGAATTCTAAGCTACCACTAACCAAGATAAAGTGGACCCACTTTTACTGAGGGAACAATGGCCACACACAACCATGAACAATGAATGTCAAATACCAGGTGCAAGGCATTCTGGACCATGTGACTCCACGTTGAGTAACACTGGCTGCCTGTACAGAGTGGAAGTGGGGAATGTCCCTTCCCGTGGACAGCTGGCAAGGGGTTACAGGCTGACAGAGGGTGGTGATATACTTTCAAAGAATGTCTTCCTGATTCTTAACTATCTTGACCATTTTCATACTCGCAAGTCTTTAATAAATATATTGACATGCTATAATTAAAAAGTAAGACAACAAAATGCTTTTCATTTTGAGGGGAAAAATAAAGAGGGAAAAAAAGAAAGAGAAGGAAACTGGTACACTAAGTTTGAAAAGCAGACAGGCCCTTTGCCACCCAGGGCCCATGGGAAGTTTGAAAAGCAGACAGGCCCTTTGCCACCCAGGGCTCATGGGAAGAGCTCCAGAAAGGGCCAGCCGTGAAGGGAGCAAACACACCCGGTGGCTCGCTCCCCTTGCCTGTCATCACTCAAGCACCAGATGCCAAGCTGGGAGTGAGATGTCAGCAGTGACAGCAGCAGGCTGACTGGAAAATGCACCCAGCTTACAGGGGGCCTGGGGCGAGAGGGCAGGTGCTCAAGTTCTGGGGCTTTCCCTGGAGCCCTGTCTCTCAGGAGACTAAAGGACTGACGAGCAAGCAGCCTGGAGGCGCTGTGGGGCCCACTGAGCGCCTGTCTACTAAGAGGACTGCAAGGCACTGCTGCATTCCTAGAAAGGAGAGCAGCCATCAGAGGCTTCTGCTAGCCTGCCCAGAGCCCAAGCAAGCCGCCTTGGGCACTGAAGGCACTGTACTCCCATCAGAAAACAGCACCGTGCCATAGTAGCCACCTCAGTTTATGAAAGTACAGGCTATGATGTTTGCCTGATGACAAAATCGCATCATGACGTGTTTCTCAGACTGACTATGCAGATGGAGCTGCTGTGCTGGTGCACTCTGGACTCTCAGGCCTGACAAGCTAACCTCTGCTGATCTTGCCAGGCCCTGGCCTCCCTTCGCCAACGTCCAGCCTACTTGACTCTTCACTGCTCCTCAAAAGCTGAGCCCCAAAGGTCTCTTTCTCAGTGTTCCTTCTGGAGCCTCCAACATTGAGCTTGTCAGTCATTTTCGATCTTCCTTCATTTTAGATAAGTTTAAGGCTACAAATTTATCTGTGATGTCACTTTAGCCAGATCCCAGAAACTTCTAGTCTGCAACGCTTTCATTAGCATTTCTTTTCAAATTGTTGGTTTTGACTCAAGTTCTTCTTCAGGCCATCAGTTATTTGGAAGTGAATGAAACTGAGGTTTCCAAGCCAAGGAAACTTGGGGGGTGATCAAATCCAGTATGTTCTAGCTTCATGGCGGCCTACTCCTTCCATCTGATTAGTCACGCTGGTGCACTGGAGCCCAGCCCTAGGCAGGGGTGCAGCTGAGTCCTTCTCTCCCAAGGCTAGGCCTGTCCCTGGTGTCTCCACAGAGATGCAGAGTGTGACCTCAGCATCACCTCTTGCTGGGCCTGCAACAATGTAGATTCCAGCTGCCCCTGCCCCAGCAGCAGAGGGACCCACATGCTGGGAACTTGCCCTTGCCCTCCACCCCCAGCAGAGTGGCCCATATGCTGGGAACCCCATCCTTTACCTGACTCCCTGGCAGGTGCTCCACAAGCTCAGCTGGGGCCAACCTCTCTCCTTCCTTAAAGTTTTGTTTGTTTGTTTATTTATTTATTTATATGAGGTGATCTTTCTTAATCTGTCATGAACACTGGCTACACATGTTAACTACCCTATCTTCTCTCCTCACCCTGTCGTACTAGGCTGAACTCATGCCCAGTCCATTCACCACACGGCTCCTCTCCCTTGCCAATTCCCAGATTCAGGATCTATGCTGTTCATTTTCCCCCTATGTTTTATTTAATTATTTAGCATGCACACACATCCACATGCATGCACATGGCACATGTGTAGAAGTAGGAGAACAACTTGCAGGAGTCGGTTCTTTCCTTCTACTACATGGGTTCTGGGTACAGAACTTAGGTCATCAGGCTTGGCACAAGGGCCTTTACCAACAAGCCATCTGGCCAGTTCTTTGTCCATTTCCTTCAAACAGCAAGCATCAGTGAAACAAGAAAAGGGAAGCAGGCAGGCAGGCAAACAGAGAAGCCCATAGTGAGTAAGTTAGGCTGCACACTCTGTGACCCTCCCTTAAGGAGGAGCCTGTCGAGACCTCGGCGCTCTCCTCACACTCACCAGACTCTACGGCACCTCATTGCTGACTATAGTGCCCTAAGAGCTATGCTGGCCGAAGTCTAGCTAGGTACCCTGACACACCATCTACAGTGAAAACAGGGCTGTCACAACATACACTCCCTGAGGAGGAGAAAAAGCAGAGTGAGTGACTATCAGAGATGTGGTGACTCAAGGAGACCAAGGGACTTCTGATGTGGATGCTCTGGCCTCTGACCCTGTGTGCTGAAATTCAGTCCAGCCCATCAGGTATATCCAAGCGGTGACCCACAGGGACACTGTAAGAGGTGCTGCCCAGGGAGGCGCTCTCTCGACCTTGATCCAGCTCTTGACTCTGGGCTGCCAGAAGGTGACAGAGGGCCAGGTGACTCTGGGCTTCTTAGTGGTGCTTATGTTGCTGGTCCCTGTCTTGATGGTGCTTACACCTCCCAGGAGGTGGCAGACCCCCAACCCCACATAAGACCCTACTGACTATCAAAACATTCCTCCAAGACGAAGTGACAGGCCAAGGGCTGAGTGAACTCAAGATACAGGGAGAACAGCTGCATCCCAGACGCTTACTTCCGCTGCTGAAGCCCCAGGCTCAGCCAGAGCTCCTAAGATTTCTCTCCTCTGCTTCCCCAATCCCAGCCTAGGGTCTGGAATGGCCCAAGTGCCTAGAACACCTTTGTGGGCCCCCCAGGACAGCCTGCAGCCTCTGTCCTTGTTGAGGCCTGTGGCAAGTGTTCCCACCTACATGAGGGCAGATGCCTGTGGTCACGGGATGGTGTGCAGCTCAGTCACTCAGCAGTGACACTTTGCAGTAGCACGCATGCCAACTGCACAGCCACTAATACCAGATTTAACTCTCTGCCTACGGCCCACCTACCATCCTCTCCCAAATAGCTCTAGGGGATTTAAGCCAAATGAGCACGGCTCGACTATGTTTCAGAAAATACAGAAAAATAAATCTGTATTTCTAGCACCTTGCCCCCATACTTGCCACACGGATCTGTGAGGGCCCTGCTCAGGGCACGAGGCTTCAAATGACAGCTGCAGTCGGTGGGAAAGCCCTTCCCTCTCCTGACGGTGTTCCCTGATATAAAATGAGGGGGCACACAGCAGCTCCTTTACAGCTTTCACTTCCCTAAATCTGTATTGCATAGAGAGACAAGCTGGGGCTCCTTCCTTCCTGCTTAACTCGCATCATAGTGGCAGACCCCCAAGCCCCAGGCCCCTCTCTGGAGCTGACCTGATCCACTGACTGAAAGAGCAGCAGTGTCCACTCAGGGTTACACCTGGAGGCCTGCAGACAGTCCACTGCCTCCCACCATTGCTGAGTGGCTCCAAGCTAAGGCACAGGAACAAAGGGCCAGGGCCCATGCAAGTCCAAGCCAGCAAGAGCTCACCCAGCTCTCTGGCCTGTCAGCCATGTCGCTCAGCAATGCTCCCACCGAACCTCAGAAGAGCCAGCTGCATGCCCTATGTGCAGGCAAGCTCCATGAACTGTAAAATGGACTTATGTGAATCTGCGTTCCAAAGCCAGGGCCACAGGAGAACACAGAGATCTTTATGCCTACGATAAATTTACTACTTTCTATCCCTCTGATGGTTTGAATGTTTTTGTCCTTTCTGAAAAGTCATGTTAAAGTTTAGTCCCAATGCAGCAGTGTTCCAAAGTGTGGTTTTTAGCAGGAAATTGAGTCACCGGGCTTTGCTTTACTAATGGATTAGGTGCTCTTGTGGAAAGGCCTGGATACAGAGAATTGGCTTTTTGCCCACCTGTTATTTGCTACATGAGGTGGAACACACGGCACAAGACTCCTCCCCAGAAGGAGGCAGCATCCAGGTGCAACCCTCACCAGAGGCCAGCACCTTGATTTTGTACCTCCCAGTCTCCAGAGCACAGGAAACAACTTCTGATCACCTTCATGTTCTCAAGTTGGGACTTTTTTTTTATTATAGCTGTTGTTTTGAGGCAACAGCTCACTACATAGCCCAGGTTGTCCTTGAACTTGTAAGCCTTCCTCCTTAGCTTCCTAAATGCTGGGATTGCTACTGTGTGCTACCATGCCTGAATTTGTTTGTTTGTTTGTTTTTCCGAGACAAGGTTTCTCTGTGTAACATCTCTAACTGTCCCGGAACTCTCTTTGTAAACCAGGCTGGCCTCAAACTCACTTGCTGGGATTAAAGGCGTGTGTGACCATGCCCAGCCCATGCCTGGATTTAAGACATTTTGTTATAGTAAAAAAAAGTTGAGCTAAGCAACCCTGCTTAGCCCAGAGCAAGCCCTTCACCACACAGTGAAAGCGCCATAACCCACAGAAGAATAAATCTTTAGCTCAACAAAGTAAGCTACTCACCAAAACTAGGTCCTTTGCCCCGCAGTGTGAGCCTCTCACCGTACCCTCACAGTGGGGTCCTTCACCCTATGTCAACCCCTAGCTGCACACAGAATGCCCTTCAAGTGGGCCACTGGAAAGTCTGCCCCATTGTTCACTAGAGAACGGCCACACTCCATGGCTGTTACCTGCCTTGCACATCCCCACACAGGTCCAGTCCAAGAGATCCCAGGTGATCTTGAGCTTATCTGGTGCTTGGCAGGTGTCCAAGAAAACAATGGAAAAATGCATCGAGGTGGCTGTGGCCTCGGCCCAGATAAGAAAGTCACCCAAAGAACTGTAATCCTGGCCCTTCTTCCTCCTACGTGGGGCCCTCCTCTACCGTCTCCCCAAAAGGACTCACTTAGGCCTTGCTCCTGTGACAGGACATGGAAGCACAGCTCTCCAGCATGCTCAGCCCTCTCCCTCCTGGTATGATGACTCTGAGGTTGACCTCCCCAGGCCGCCACCCTCAACCCACACTGGTCCTCTCCCCACATGTATGGAAATAGAAACATAAGAAAGTTGCTCAGTGGACTTCCTTGTGATGGCTTTCTAGGGATTGTGCCTGGGGACTGGCAGGAGTTGGATCTCCCAACTTTAAGCTAGTTTCCTGAGGATCTCCCTCCTACTAGGCCAGAACAGGGTCACACAGCAATAAAGTAGGGATAGAGCAGCCATGAGGCCTGCTGGCATCTTATCCAGACCAGTGACATAGAACCAAGGGAAAAACCACAGCCAAATGTCAAAGCCACGTGTGACATGCAAGTGGGTGAGGCAGAAACCGAGATTTTGAGTGCCTGTTTCAGGTCTGCCGTCCTGAGCAGTCCACAAGGCTCTCAGTGTCACCTGCTCTCAAAAGTGTTTTAAAATCTGCCACAGTGCTTATCTGCAGGACAGAACCTCTTGTGTGTCCTAGAGCTGCTAAGCCAGGCAAATCTGGGAGGGGCTACTAACATCTGTGTTTCACCCCCCCTCCACCCCTCCTACCCTGTCATGCCCCACCTCCTGGGATAGCAGGTGAAAGCTGAAGTCACCAGAGCCCGCCTGCACTTCTTCGGGAAGAGAATGGGCTTCCCAAGCGGGGTAGTACGAGGGCCTGGGACCCAGTAGCCTCTTGCAATGTGGCTCCCAGCTGCATCCTCCGAGGACTCAGCCAGAGAGCAGCACAGAGAACTTCCTGGAGCTGAGCCAAACCTGCTTGGTAGCAGCTGACAAACTCAGACAGCCCAGCCCAGCCTCCAGGGATGGAGGGAGTGGACCAGCCGCAGTGTTCCAAAAGCAAAGGAGTTCTGTCCCGCTGGTGGGCTTGGTTTTAACCAGCAACCCAGATAATCAAGGCTGTTCACCCGGAACATTCTCCCCTTTGAGAAGCTGAACCTCCAAACAGGGCAGAGCCAGGAGAGCAAACCCTAACAAATGGCTGAGGTGTCTATTTAACATATCAAAGTGAAGCTGGCAGCTAGAGCCTCCCAGCATCCCTCAGTCCCTACCTGTTACAGGGTATGGCTGGCATACCCTGACCCATATTCTTAACTTCTCCAGCCCAGGAGCTGGACTGCCCTTCCTTATATACTCCAGCCATTTTGGCTACCTGGCCCTTTTTGTCTACTTTCTTACTCTCCTGGCTCTCCCTTCTTCCTTTCCTTTCTCTTCACATGGTCTGGCTCAGGATCATCTCCACTCTGGACTTTCCCCAATGTTCCTATTTCTGGCTATGTGCTCCTCCTCCCCCCTCAATATTTATTTATTTATTTATTTATTTATTTATTTATTACTATGTATACAAGTGCTCTATCTGCATGTACACCTGCATGCCTGAAGAGGGCATCAGATCAAATTATAGATGCTTGTGAGCCACCATGTGGTTGCTGGGAATTGAACTCAGGACTTCTGGAAGAGCAGACAGTGCTCTTAACCACTGAGCCATCACTCCAGCCCTTTGCTATCTCTTTTATCTACAGTAAACCTTCTCCTCCACCATACCTAGGAGCAGACACACTTTCCTTTTTTTTTTATCTTTTTATTTTTCATTCAGTCTTGACTCTTGCATTCACCCCCTGCCTCAGCTCTGACACTCAGCTTTTCAAACCAGAACCCACTTCTACAATGTGAGCAAGCACCCAAAAGAAAGCTCAGACCAGCCGCCCTACTACAGAGGACGAGGACACTAGGTGTGGAGAACAGCACTGAAGCCCCACCAGCTGCGAGTGCACAGGGCTCTCACTGAGGGCATTGAAGAGGAAGGAGGTAGCCGAAGAACAAGTGTCTCTAGAAAGAGCAAGAATCATGGGGAACATGGGCATGGAGCTGAGCCAGGCAACCCCTGGCTTCCTGATAAACCTGCAGACCTCTGAAGAAGCCAAGCCGAGAGACACCCTGGGCCTGCAGTACCCTGAAAAGGGACAGGGCATCATAGGCCTCAAGAAGAGAAACTTGTAAAACCTGGAGCAAACAACCCTGCTTCTGTACTGGATAGGGAGCCTAAAGGGTGAGTAGAGAAAAATATTTGGAACGTAAGTCCTGACTATCTCCTTCACCTAAGCTATGCCGAGGGAGACAGGCAGGGCCTGCCCACTCTCACCCAACCCTCAGGGTACTTTGTAAGTCTCAGCCTGCCCTTCCTGGGCTCTTAGCTCCTCTGCCCTAACTGCAGGACTCTGCAGCCCAGGCTTCGAGAGCACCAAAGAGTAGGGCAGCGACCTTCGTTTCGTCTCCCTCCTGTGTGTCCCAGTGAGCAGGGAGCAAATGACAGACAGATGCGGGGAGAACAATGTCATCAGGTTTGCCTTTATGGGCCGGGCCGGGTAATTCACCAGAACATGGAATGGCATTCCCAATCCACCCTGAAGTGTCCCCGGGCGGAGAGAGAAGGCCACTGTTTAAAAGGCCCTCACAAACAGAGGGAAAGTCTGGAGCATCATTGGGTATGCACCAGCTTACGTGTTGTTTCTGACAAGTGCTCTTGTTTTGCCCACAGGAGCAGGAGCTATGGCGTTCACAGGCCCTCCTCGTTACCAGACCCAAACTGGTTAATCTAAGCAACTGGCCACTGCACACTGCACCTGGCTGTGGAGGCCCAGGAAAAACCAGCCTACTCCTCAACACAGGGGAGACAAAGGCTCACCACCAGGCTAGGAGCGGCAAGTAACTTTCAGGCCCCAAGAGAAAAGAAAAGGCTACATCCTCACCTCTGAGCCATGGTCAAAAGGTCCCACACCCCCTAACAGAAGACAACAGGATCCCAAAATAGCTGGGGAGCCTCGGGCTAGATCCTCCACACCTGGATGTCAGCCCAGGGTGCACAAGCTCCCCCAGCACCCTACAGCCCTTGAGAACCTGACCTACTCTTTGTCTGCCTTCCTCTAGCTCACAGGACACCCTTAAAATCTCTGGATCCCACACTCTACCCCACTTGCACATGGTGGCTGTGTTCCAACAGACGGCCCTTTGGTGCCTGACCCACTTAGCAGGTACATCTACTAAGCTGCATCACAACTACACATCTATACATCCCAACTCTCTGGTGGTGGTGCTGGTGGTGGTGGTGGTGGGCGTATGTGAGAGTCCTGGCCCTAGGCCAGCTGCTGCTGAGAGTTCCATGCAGCCCAGCTCCTATAACCGACCCACCCACAGGAGCCTACACTAGCCAGCACCCACCAGAGGGTTCAGAGAGCCAATGCTCTTTGAAGCCACTCAGATAGAAAGCTTCTGTTCCCTTGGTTCAATGCCAGAAATTTTTAAACAAACATGCAGATTCCCTCTCTTGCCCCAACCTCTGAAAAACATGTCTTTGTCTCTGAGGTCATGGGAAGCAGTGCGCCCCAGAACTTTGATGGTGACTAGGGTTCCAGGACGCTACTCAACTACCAGACCAAGAAGCCTAAGTCCTTCAGGCTCACAGCCCACGCCTTTCCCAATCTTAGTTCCCTACTCCCTTCTCGGGCACACCAGTTCAACCCCAGCAATCAGGCGTGGTGGTGCACCCCTGTAATCCCAGCACTCAGGGAGGCAGAGGCAGGTGGATCGCTATGAGTTTGAGGCCAGGCTGGTCTACAAAGCGAGTCCAGGACAGCTAAGGCTACACAGAGAGACCCTGTTTGCAAAAACAAAAAACCAAAACCAAAGCCAAACAAAAGAGAGGTCACAGAAGAGGCCCCTATCTGCTCCTGCAGGTGCCAGGCCTATCTCAGCATCTCACTGCATTATCTAGGCTGAGATGGAACCATAGTGGGCCCCAAGGGAAGGCCCCTCAAGTGACCCCCCTCAGGTGAAACCTAGCCTGCATCTGTATCAGAGGTGGACTTCTGCCCCACACCGTGCCAGTGCCTTTCACCTGGTGCCCGTGCAGCGTGTAGAGCAGCCGGCCCTCCATCAGGTCCAGGATCTTCAGGGTTGAGTCGCTGGAGGCTGTGATGAGGTAGTTCCCCGATGGGTGGAAGGAAAGGGCATTCACGGCTGCACTGTGTACTGGAGAAAGGACAGCCGTCAGGCACTGGCTCAGAGGCCCCTGGAACACAGCGAAGCCTGAGACAGGCGGTGACAGTCAACCGCGCCTCAGCATCGGCCTTAGGAGGCCAGGCTGGGACCGCCATTGCTTAGCAAAGTAGGGAACCCCACGTGGATTTCCCAGGAGAGTGGCACAGTCTATGCACAGGGACCAAGGACAGGCACTGGGAGACGCAAGGAGGAAAGAGACGGCAAGCAAGAGGATCAGATGACCCCGAGCCTTCTCCTTCCTCCACAGCTCATCAGGGACGCTGGAAGAGAAGAGAGCACGGAAATATAGTGCTCAGCTGTACTTCAGGGAAACCCTCAAAACATGAGCACAATGTGCTGTCCTATAGGAGAGGACCGTGTGGGGAATGGACAAGCAGAGACGCAGAGCTTTCTGGGAGGCAGAGGGGCTTGGGCTCCTATCCTAGCCTCCCCATTGGCCCACCCTGTGACCCTGAACAACTACCCTGACTGAACTGGGCAGTTTCTCCATCTGCCCCACAGCCCTGGTGGAGCTGGCATGAGGATGCTACCAGCTCATCTCAGACTGAGCCCTCGGACCCTGGTGCCAGGCCCCTGTGCCCTGCTACTCTATCCCTTTAGCAGCCTAGTTTCACTCCTGACTCCTTTCCCAGCATACCTACCCAAGCCTACCACCTACCCTGGTGTCCCTCGCTCTCCAAAAATCGGTCATCCCAAAGTTGGTAGCTTACCCACCTGTGAAGCCTTCTCACCCCTATTTCCAATGGACCTAGACATCTCTTGGCCTGTCCCTGATCTTAAAATCAGTTCCCCTAAGCCAGGTGTGGTGGCACACGCCTTTAATCCCAGCACTTGGGAGGCAGAGGCAGGCGGATCACTGTGAGTTCGAGGCCAGCCTGGTCTACAAAGTGAGTCTAGGACAGTCAAGGCTACACAGAGAAAGCCTGTCTGGGGGGGGGGGGATGGAGGGGGAGTCAGCTCCCCTGGGAAGCTTTCTGGGGAGATGACTTTTAAGACAAACTCCTTGCTGGACCCCCTTCATTTGCTCTTCCAAAGCACCGTAGGCCTCACACCTCACACCTGGGTGTCTCATGACATCACAACCTACATCAGACAAGGGCTAAGCAGAGTCCCTGGCTCAGTGTCTGGTACCAAGTGAAGCTCAGAAAATAGAGAGGAAGCAGCTATGTACAATGGTTGTTGAGGAGTCCCTGAGGGCTACACAGCCCTTCCTTGAGGTTGAAGGCATGTTGTGTATGGCACTAGTAGAGATGAGCAGGCCCGTGTGGTCCACATGAAGAAGGAGCAACCTCATCGCCAACGCATGGACCTGCTCATCACAGCTGCTGCAAAGGCAAGGCCCAGGGCCTTCCTATTCACTACCACTGACCCAGTGAAGAAACCAGTGGAGCTGAGGTAATCACGACCCTGAGAGGTTGGCATCACCACAAATAAAGAGGCAAATTCAAAACCCAGGCCCTCACCTGGGCTCTGCAAGGATGCAGGAGCCTCTGCAAGGCCCTTAGCAGAGCGCATCAGGATCACAGGGAGCCTCCTAGATGCGAACACACTGGTGTACTGATATGTTGGGGAGTGTGCAGACGTGTTCCCAAGAACACTTAGGGGAGACAGCCAAGGCTTTATGTAACCTGGTATTTATATCCAAACAACACGCTCCGATGACACAACCCCAGGAGGCAGCCTGTAGACAATCTGAAGGCTTCTACAAGCCCACGACTGGAGATGAATAGAGACCCCTCAGCCAGGCCTGGAACGAAGGCCACCCTTGGCCCACCTAAGACAAAACAGCATAGGTACAGGTAGCAGCAGACAGGTGCAGCACAGTGAGACACACTCAGGGAGCCCTGAGCTTCCCCACAACCACCAAGACAGCAGTTTGTGTGGACACAACACTATGGTCTACCTGAGAAAAAACTGTCCTCAAAAGAACAGCAGAAGGGCCACTCTGTTACAGGGTCCCCAACTCCTACAGCCACTTACTCCCAAGGAGAGCTGGCCTGCCATGTCAGACTTCAGGGGCATCCCAGACACAACGCACACACTATCCCCCACTTGCTCCCCTGCCCTGCCTGCTGGCCACAGTCTCCAGTCCCCTCCACTCTGGCTCTGTGGAGGTGCTGGGACAGGTCCCATCTAGTTGAGCTTCATCTGGAGAGCACTTTCTGCATAACAGTACCACTCAAAGGCTGAACTGCCCCACAAGGGGTCGGGCCTCCCCTCACAAAGCCTTGAGCAGTGACTATCCAAGAACAATCTGCCTTTTTTTAAAAAAAAGATTTATTTATTTATCATGTATACAGTGTTCTGCCTGTATGCACACTTGCACATCAGAAGAGGGCACCAGATCTCATTATAAGTAGTTGTGAGCCACCATGTGGTTGCTGGGAATTGAACTCAGGACCTTCCGAAGAGCAGCCAGTGCTCTTAACCTCTGAGCCATCTCTCCAGGCCCGAACAATCTGGTTTCTATGAAGTCTGGAGCTGTCCAAGTTGCCTGGCTCCATGGCAGATATCAGAGACAATGCAGCTATCACCTGATAGCTGTGAGCTCCTGGTTGTGGTCGAGAGTAGGGACTGTAAGTCAGTGTCAGAGATGCACGGCAGCAAGCTCCTACAGGTCACCAGCCAGAGGGGACCTGCAGCCCCTGTCCCTAAACACCAGGAAATGGTGGGCAGAAGAAGGGAGACTTACAAGCACTATTTTGTGTAGAGAAAGCTGCCTTTGACAAGCCTGGGCTTGAGAGAGTCCAGGGAGGCTGAGGGGCCCAGAACACTCATGGGGTTCCACAGGACGGAACTTTCTGAGGTGGATGGCGCTAGGGGTCAGCTCTGTTTCCACATCCTATCACAAAGGGGTCTGCTCACTTCCAAGTGCGCAGGCAGCGTGGCTCCTCATGAGGCTAACTCACCCTTCAGTGGCTCAGTGGCCTGGGTTTCCAGGGACTGTTGAATATACCTGAATGTATGTATCTGATCCGAGCAGCAAGAACACCCTAAGTGTTCCTCATTGCAAAGTTCACACACATGGCTGCTTGGGATGGTAGGAAACAGGGAGTTGGCCAGCACTGCTCCTGACCAGTACATTCAGTTGCAAAATACCAAGTAGGATGAGAGAAACAAGTGCTTGCCACACCTGACGACCCAAGTTTAATCTCTGGGCCCCACATAACAGAAAGAGAACCAACTCCCAAAAGTTGTCTTTTGACCTCCACAAATACACCATGCACATGCACATTCCCCCCCTCCTCTCCCTCGCTCCCTCCCTTAAACTGAGGGGCCTGGAGAGATGGCTCAGAGGCTAAGAACATTGGCTGTTCTTCCAAAGGTCCTGAGTTCAATTCCCAGCAGCCATGGTGGCTCACAACCTTCTATAATGAGATCTGGTGCCCTCTTCTGGTGGGCAGGCACACATGCAGGCAGAATACTGTATAATAATAAATAAATAATCTTTAAATAAACAAACAAAAAAAGCCAGGCAGTGGTGGCGCACGCCTTTAATCCCAGCACTTGGGAGGCAGAGGCAGGTGGATTGCTATGAGTTCGAGGCCAGGCTGGTCTACAAAAGTGAGTCCAGGACAGTCAAGGATACACAGAGAAACCCTGTCTCAAAAAACCAACAAAAGAAAACAAAAAAACAAGAAACAAAAAAATGGGGTAGAGAGATGGCTCAGAGGTTAAGAGCACCGTCTGCTCTTCCAAAGGTCCTGAGTTCAATTCCCAGCAATCACATGGTGGCTTATGACCATCTATAATGAGATCTGGTTCCTTCTTGTGAAAGTAGGCATACATTCAGGCAGAACACTGTATAAATAATAAATAAATCTTAAAGGAAAAAAAAAAAAAAGACTGTATACTGAGGGCTAGGTGTGGTGGCACATGCCATTAATTCCTTCAGATCTCTGTGACTTCGAAGACAGGCTGGTCTACAAAGTGAGCCCTGGACAACCAGGGTCTGTTACACAGAGAAACCCTATAGAAGACCTGAGTTTAGTTCCCAGCGCCCAGGTGATCCAGCAGCTATTCTGGCTTCTGTAGGCACCAGTGCATGTGACACACACACACACACACACACACACACACACACACACACACACACACACACTCACTCTCTCTCTCTCTCTCTCTTAAAAAAAAAAAAAATCACAAAACAGGCAGGGCGTGGTGGTGTACGCCTTCAATCCCAGCACCTGGGAAGCAGAAGCAGATGACTGCTGTGAGGCCAAGGCCAGGCTGGTCTACAAAGCGAGTCTAGGCTGGTCAAGGCTATACAGAGAAGCCCTGTCTCAAAACAAACAAACAAACAAACAAACAAACAAGTCACAAGACAAAACAAAGCAAAAAGCCTTTATAACCAAAGTAGGAGCATGGCTTGGTGACAGCATGCTTGAATTCCTAGGTCCAATTCCTAGCATCACACTAAAAACAAGAATCTGGGGGCTGGAGAAATGGCTCAGCGATTACAAGCACTAGCTGCTCTTCTGAGGAACCCTGGTTCGAGTCCCAGTTCACACCCTCATCACAATCTGTAACTGCAGTCTCAGGGGGCCTAGTGCTCTCTTCTGGCCTCTTTGAGCATAGTGCATACTTGGCGCACACACATATATACAGAGAAAACACCCATATCTACAAAACTAAAAAAAATTAAACAAACACCTCTTGGGTAGGGTAGGAGTGCACAGACGTTCTCAGGAACCAGTGAGCAGAGAACTCAGGACTAAGAATTTCAACTCACACTTGGGAAAGGACCAGGCCAAGCCTGCTGACAGCCAGTCAAGAAAACCCATCTCTTCCAGGACATTTGTAAATAAAACGCTAGCGTGTGTGGGACCCAGTGTGGGAACAGTGGGCACATTCCCAGATGCCCCCTACTGAAGACCTAGATTTGGTTTCCAGCTGCGTGACTGTAGGCAAGCCTCACCCTTCTCACACTGCCTATGGGTGAAGCAGGGAGTGGCCATGCCTTGCCGGTCACCCAAGCCTGTGCCTGGACCTGCACATGCCTGTAATCCACTAAACACATTCTGGGCTCTGGGTCGGCGGGGGCTGCTGCTCAGATGTTCAAACAGTCTTAACGTGGGCTCTGAGCATATGGCGCTTAACCCACCTCCACGGGAACTGGCACTCCCAGGGCTCCACCAGCACATCGGCTCCCCACTGAATTAGGAAATCAGAACTTGCAGTAATAGGCGGGAGCTAAGAAACTCCTTGCCTGGGAGGACAGTCAGCCAGCCTTAGACTCACAGTGCTGACTATATGCTGTAGCTCAAAGCTAGAGCGAGCTTTACTCCAACAGCCCAGGCAAGGGCAGGAAGCATGACCATGGGGCAGCTGGATGCACACTGCAGAGACACTAACCACATTCTCAAATCAGAAAGCCACTCAGCAGTGTCTGGCAACCACCCAGAGCCACCAGGGGAAGCATTTGGAATCTCTGTGTCCTTAAAACTTTCACCTGGGTTTCTGAGGAATCTGGAACAGAGGAGAGAGGAGAGATCTGCTACCACAGTGCTGAGATGAGAGGTTTGCTACCACAGTGCTGAGAGCCTCCAAACAGATCTACGGGCGCATGAAGAGGTACGAGCCTCCCAAGCTGTCTGGGAAGGCCCTCGACTTGAGCAGACTTATCCAGAGCCCAGTATCAGGAAGGAGAAGGAGAGGTGCTTTTCCCCCACCAGAAGGTGACCCCCAAGGCTAAGCGGTGAGTTTGCTCTTGTGTGAACACCTACCAGGTGCCACAGCCTTGTGCAGGAGAAAGCCGGCTGTGTTTACAGGCTGCACAAAGTCCCCACAGGACTCTGACACACACCAGGACAGCCAAGAAACATGACCCTGCAGCCCTGCAGAGGAGTTCCATCCCAAGGGGCAAGCATGGCAGCAAACACCCACTGAGAGCTTTCAGAGGAACCTGTGGGTTGCAAGCACTCTGGTCCACTAGGAACTTGGTCTCAACGCACACCCCGGTCCACATACCTCCTGGCCCTGCTAGCCCTGAGCTGTCCTTCTGCCCTTGACCAAGCCCACTCAGTCCCTGGAAAGCCCACAGCCACCTCCTCCGCCACCTCTGTGCTGTTCCACCTCCTGCCCACCCCACCTGAGACTCCATTCTCCTCCTGGCTCTTCTGTCCTCCAGCTGTCTATCTCAGGGTCCTCCTGGCTCCTCTGTCCTCCAGCTGTCTATCTCAGGGTTCTCTCTGCTCCTCTGTCCTCCAGCTGTCTATCTCAGGGTCCTCTCTGCTCCTCTGTCCTCCAGCTGTCTATCTCAGGGTCCTCTCTGCTCCTCTGTCCTCCAGCTGTCTATCTCAGGGTCCTCTCTGCTCCTCTGTCCTCCAGCTGTCTATCTCAGGGTCCTCCTGGCTCCTCTGTCCTCCAGCTGTCTATCTCAGGGTCCTCTCTGCTCCTCTGTCCTCCAGCTGTCTATCTCAGGGTCCTCTCTGCTCTTCTGTCCTCCAGCTGTCTATCTCAGGGTCCTCCTGGCTCCTCTGTCCTCCAGCTGTCTATCTCAGGGCTCTCTCTGGCTGCCTTGGGACCTTTTCTTTTTAGTCATTCTCGTCATAATGGCCCAGAATATGGCATTCGTCCTTCTCATCCCAGACCCCAGGGCCCAGCTGCCCCTTCCCCCACCACAGCAGCAGCTTCGGCCTCTGATCACTCTACATAAGTAGTCCCCTTGGCCTGACCGCTCTGCACCCTGATTCGGGCTACAGTGGGCGTGGAAATCCATGCACCAAGTGGGCATGGTGGCACACACCTTTAATCCTAGCACTTGGGAGACAGAGACAGGAGGATTTCTATGAGTTCGAGGCTACAAAAGGAGTCCAGGACTGCCAAGGGTACGCAGAGAAACTCTTGTCTCAAAAACCAAAACCCAAAAATGAAACAAAAATAAAAACAAAAAAGAAATGCATGTACCAATGAAGGGTCTATCAATCCCACATGGTAGCAGAATCTCACACAATACTTGTCCTCCCAAATGCTCCTCATCCATTTGCTCCTCGAGTGCCATGCCCCGAGTTGCCAGCCACTGGTATTTGGGACCTTAGGTAGCATTCAAGTTTCTTGCAATGAGTACGTGTTGCTAACTCATGAATACCAGGCCCAGGCTCCTGGTCCATCAGGGAGACTTGGACTCTTGTAGAGACAGCTGGGAATCCTCTTTTCCCACTGTAAGGACTCGTGTGGCATAAACCACAGCAAGCACTCGATACAATACCTGTGCATGTTCTCTCCCCAGACTGTCACCTCGTGTGCAAGGTCCTATTATCACCCCTCACAGAACACAGCCTGCACTCCTGGCTCCTGCACTCTATTGTCACTTTTCTGTCTCATCTCTCCCTGTCCAAACCGTCCTTGCTCTGCCAATGTGGAGACAATGGCCAGTCTTCAACCCTAGCCCTTAACTTAGGCCTGGCCCAGAACAGAAAAAAAAGTCTCTGAGATGGAAGGAAGGACCCAACTGCTCTTCTGTTCTAGAAGCCTCTGAAAGAACATCAATGCAGATGCCTAGGCGCTCTGAATAGGAAAGACCTAGTTCTCGTGGCTAAGCCCTGCCACCTGGTGGTGGCACTGTGTACTGTATGCCTTGACAAATCACTTGGAACCAGCAGCAGCAGCAGCTTTGTCACTGTCCCCATGTTGTGCCAGCCACTCTCCATTCTTAACTAATTCAAACCCTGTCTTACCATCTGGAAGATGAATCCTATCACTGACCCAAGAGTTCAGAGGAGCCAAGTGATCTGCCTAGTGTCACACAGCTGAGAATGCTGAAATTGTCTACAGAATCCACACTCCACTCTGTCCTGTACCAAACCAGGAACTTCTCCCCACTCCCGCTCGCCTCGGTTTGCTCTCTAATATCTGAGAAGCAACCAAGAAGGGGCTTATGAAATATGCGGTAAAGAATGCTAAAGGCTGAGCTCCCAAACCAGCGTCGACTCCTGTTGCTCGGTCACCTGAAGATGACAAGGTAAATAAAGGACCAGAGGCCACAGGAACCAGAGCCCAGCCCCCTGCTAAAGTAACCCTTCTACGTGGTACATGGCCTCGGGCAGACCTGTGGAGGACAGCATTAGGCCTAGGTCCTACCAGCAATGACCTCTATGGAAGTCATGTCTCCTTGACCATGGAAAATCATCTCTGTCATAAGGAGAAATGAGTAGTATGGAGCTCTCAAGAAGTAGACCTTAGGGCAGTCCTAGCCAGAAACCCACCCACTACAGTGTGTGAGACACTGCTGTCCATAGCGGGTACCACCTGACCAACATTCTGAGCCAAGATGACTACACCGCCAACTCTTCATCCTGGTGAGGCCACTAGCCACAGGCTTCCTCCCAGCTCAGGGCTGTCCTTGGGCCTATCAAAGCACCACAGCAATGACCTGAATGCCTGGCACTGGCAGTCACACCATGGCTGCTTGTGGGCCTGCCGTGCTGTTCAACACTCACACTGATAATGCTGCAGCAGCCGGTGAATCCGCACATCCCACACCTTCACTGTATTATCCATGCCAGCGGCGGCAATGCAGGTCCCACTGGGGTGGAAGTCCACGTAGGTGACAAAGCTGGAAAGACAGGAACAGTCATGCACTGTCAGAGGCCTTCCTTGGTTAGCACAGACCCCAGAGGATCTTACACCTACGTGTCTGTTCACATGGTACCCTCACCCTGGAGCATGCTTCTTTAACGATGCATGGATTTCCATGCCCACTGTAGCCCGCATCAGGGTGCAGAGGGGCCAGGCCTACTTATGTACAGGGACTACTTATGTACAATGTGTAGAGGCAGAAGCTGCTGCTGTGGTAGAGGAGCGGCCAACTAGGCTAATGCCATGGAGGTGGCCAAGAAAGACCAAGAAATAGGCAACAGCAGTGGCCAGCAGGGACCATGCCCTCCCTCCATCCCTTCGCTCTTTATGTTTTCTGAGACATCTCACTATTCACTCCGTGGCCCAAGCTGACCGTCCCACCTCCCTCACTCAGTACTAAGACTACAAGTGTGAACAGCACGCCCAGCCCACTGCTCATCTGTAAGTACAAGTGGGGACAGCTAGCTGTAGACCAACACGTCAGCCAGGGCCGGCTCTAAGGCAGGCTCTGTCAACTGAGGCATGGGTAGGAAGGTCCAGCAGGACAACAAAGACTGTTCATCCATTTCTCTCTAGAAGCCAGGCCAAGAGCCTTTGGTGCACATCCACGCTACTCAGGCACTCCGGCAGGACCTTGCCTGTGAGCCCCAGGTTAAGGGATGAGGAGTGAAGGCGAAGCTGCTCAGCAGCAGGCTCCTCCCTCTCTCCATGTCTCATGCAGTACAGAATAAAGAGCCAGCACCAGCTACAAGAGCCTGAGGCTTTAATCCGTAAATCATCACAGGGTCATTGCTGTGGTGCTAGCTCAGAGGGGCAGAGAAAGCACCCAGTTGACTTTCCTACTCAGCTCACGTCTTGATGGAAAAGGCCCAAAAGGCTCACTAGCTCAGCTGACAACCTAAAAGGAAAAGACCCAAAAACCCAAGGCCACAGGCTTGCTAGTTCAAAGCCCCAAAAGCCAAAGGCTGAGGAGCTCAAGAGCTAAAGAGCTACTGCTTCTTCTTCTTCTTCTTCTTCTTCTTCTTCTTCTTCTTCTTCTTCTTCTTCTTCTTCTTCCTCCTTTTCCTCCTCCTCTTCTTCTTCCTCCTCTTCTTTGTTTTGGTTTTTTGAGACAGGGTTTTTCTGTTTAGCCTTGGTTGTCCTGGACTTACTTTGTAGACCAGGCTAGATTCAAACTCAGAGTGATCCACTTGCCTCTGCCTCCCTAGTGCTGGGATTAAAGGCATGCCCTACCACGCCTGGCCTGCCCTACACACGGTACAGTAGCACCTGCAGATGGAGGACAATCGGGACTCACCTGCCATGCTCGCAGTATGAGTGGACACACTCCCGGCTGGTCTTGTCCCACAGTTTGACAGTCTTATCATCACTGGAGGACACGATGAGCCGCCCATCAGGGGAGAACCTAAGTGGAACAGGATATAGGTCACACTAATAGACTGTGAGCACCACACCATGCTCTCCACAGGCTTCTGTTCCAGCACGCTACTGCCTGATCCAGGAACTCTTTGGGCATGTAGGGCTTTTTGTGTTGTTGTTTTGACATAGGGTCCCACTAGGTAGCCCTGGCTGGCCTTGAACTGTGGCAATCCTCCTGCTTCAACCTCTCAAGTCCTGAGACTGTAGGTGTGCACCACTAGACCCAGCTGCCTGGGCCAGGAACTACCTCTGGCTGTATGTGATACCTCGAGTGATCCTGGGCAACTGGCTCCCTGTGACATCCATTGTCTGCAGGGCCCACCCATAGTAATCACATACTAGCATAATGCACAGAACAGCCAGGAGGCATACGGCCCGTAGCAACATGTGGCTGGTGCTGCTTGACGCATGGAGGTGGTCAGGAGCTCCACATGAGTACATCAGCAAAACACAGTGGGCCAACAAAAACCCGTGGAGGTCCCGGGACCCACCATAAGCAGCCTACTATGGACATGATACTCCACATTACTGGCTTGCCCTCCCCGCTCATTTCTTAGGTCCTTGACCAGCACACCTCTCAGAGCAGGTCCCTCCCAGAATAAAGAACATTTCTGTCCTAGGGGATAAGTAACTCCACAGTATCCACAGAGGAAGATAGCTCAATGGTCCCCAACCTCTGACTTTCATGGTTTCTTAGTGTTCCCTGGCCACCTTAACCCCCTCCTCTGGAGCAGAGCCGTGTCATGAGAAAGCTCTGTTGAAAGAAGCTGATGAGGGCTGGAGAGATGGCTCAGAGGTTAAGAGCACTGACTGCTCTTCCAGGGGACCTAAGTTCAATTCCCAGCAACCACACGGTGGCTCACAACCATCTACAATGAGAGCTAGTGCCCTCTTCTGGCGGGCAGGCATACATGCAGGCAGAATGCTATAAATAATAAATAAGTAAATCTAAAACACAGAAAGAAGCTGGTGAAGCCACAGTGGGAATATCTGTGTGTGCAATCCTTCAAGTCATCCAGCAGCACATGCCACAACTCTGCCTACCACACTAAAGCCAGAGCCTCCAGACCAAGTCCCTACCTAGCAGTTCTGGAGCTCAGTCAAGCTGTGAGGAAAGCAGGTAAACGCGAGTGCCAGAGGAATGTGGGCCTGGGTCCCAGCTCTGCCAGGTACCCACTGCATGCCCCAGGGCAAGATATTGGTCTGTTCTCGGCTGGTTCTTTTTCTGCATAAAGAGAATGATGCTACCCAGCTGGCAGAACTGTCCTCAGGAACAAGGCAGAACAGCACAGTGGCACTGACAGTACTTTGCTGCTGCTGCCTGCTCTCCTGGGGGACTCAGCGCACCTGGCAGAGGGCCATGGCTGACTAATATGTATCACACATGAGCCCAAGGACACTTTCTAACAAGTTCAATGCAGCAACCACCACTGTTGACACATTATAGATTAGGAAATCAAGACTTAGGGATACACTAAAGGGGGGGCTAAGCAACTTGCCCAAGGCACAAGCTGACACCCAGGAGTTCCTCTGTTTCCCAGAACCCCTCCGTCCTCCCAGCTTCTCCAGACAGGAAATGCTCACTTGGCACAGCGGACCCAGTTGATGTGCTGACTGAGGGAAAACAGGAATCTCTGGCGATGAGTTGACCACACTTTGACTGTCTTGTCATCAGAGGCTGTCACAAGTGACTGGCCGTCACTGCAGAAGTGGACACTCCTCACTGTGGCCGTGTGTGCACGAAATACAGTTGACTCACCTTTGCTGTGAGGACAGACATTGAGACTCAGAAAAATAACATGAGGCCCTACAGGTGCACCACAGCTCTCTCCGCCTCTTTAGGCCTGACTGTCCCAAGCTTGCACCCCAAAGAATCCAGAGCCTCCCCAACAGACCTACCCCCACCTCCACCCTCACGTGAGCAGCACCAGGTAGCAGTCCTTTCCACCTAAGGAGAGAGCCCCATCTGAAGCCCCAGCCTCTGACGGCACCTCAGAGGTGGCAAAGCCAGGATAAGGTCCCAAGGAGACACAGCTCCTAAACCAAGTCCCTCAGGGCTGTCAGTCTCCTGAAGTCCATAACTCACACATTCGGTACCCAGATGCGAACAGTCTTGTCTCGGGAGCCTGAGGCAAGCAGGTGTCCAGATGGGGAGAAATTCACACACATTACAGCGTCCTTGTGGCCCGTGAAGCGGTAGGCACGTGACTGGGGCTTCATGTGCCAAATCATGAGGCACGAGTCCATGGAGCCACTGGCTGAGGAGAGTAGGTCACGGGCTGGTTCTCGGATCTCAAGAACCCTGAGCCCCCACCTCACTGCTGGGGATACAGGAGAGCAAGAGGCCCCGCTCCACCTTCACAGGCATCCCCAACAGGGCAATGATAGGCCCCGGTTGACAGGAGCCCACACCGCCTATGACTGCTGCCCTACAGTGTGGCAGTTCTCCTTGCTGCAGGTCAACACAGGACTAGCAGGCCATTCACATGCCGTTTCTGCACTGTAACCTAGGGTGTAATGAAATTCATGCCTGGGGGACCCATGGCCTCCTCAGTGATACTCTGAGAGCACAGGGAACAGTCTTCCCAACACTCAGGAGCCAGCCAGACACAAAAGGCCTTTTACTATGAAAGGACCCAACTTGGGGCTGGAGAGATGGCTCAGCAGTTAAAAGCACTGGCTGCTCTTCCAGAAGACCTTAGTTCAATCCTTTTTTTTTCCTTTAGTTTTTCGAGATAGGGTCTCTCTGTTAGCCTTGGCTGTCCTGGACTCGCTTTGTAGACCAGGCTGGCCTCAAACTTAAAGCTTTGCCTGCCTCTGCCTCCTGAGTGCTCGGATTACAGGTGTGTGCCACTGAGCCCAATCACATGGTAACTTACAACCATCTATAACTATTATCCCATGGGATCAGATGCCCTCCTCTGCTGTGCAAATGTACAATCAGGCAAAACACCCATATACATAAATAAATAAATCTAAAAGAAGGAAGAAAGAAGGAAGTCGGGCATGGTGGCACACACCTTTAATCCCAGCACTTAGGAAACAGAGGTAGGCAGATCTCTTGTGAGTTCGAGGCCAGCCTGGTCTACAAAGCGAGTCCAGGACTCACAGAGATCCACCTGCCTCTGCCTCCCAAGTGCTGGGATTAAAGGCGTGTGCCATCATGCCCAGCTACTTGCTGCTTTCTAAGAGGATCTGGGTTCAATTCCAAGGGCCCACACAGTGGGTCACAACAGCCTATAACTCTAGTTTCAGGGCATCCAATGTCCTCTTCTAGACTCTGGGGGCACCAGGCACACATGCGGTGTATAGGCATACATGCAGGTAAAACATTCACGAGCAAATAAGACAATCTAAAACTAAATTAAAAATAAAACAGATGCTGGGTAGTGGTGGCCACATGCCTTAATCTCAGCACTTGGGAGGCAACGGCAGGTGGATCTCTGAGTTCAAGGCCATCACGGTCTAGGGAGTGAGTTCCAGGACAGCCAAGGCTACACAGAGAAACCCTGTCTCAAAAAAACAAAACAAAACAAAACAAACAAACAACAAAAACAAGTAATTAAATAAATAAATATAATAAATAAAAATAAAAGAGTGAAATTTAATGAGAAGCCTAAGGAGAGAACAGACAGAAAATGGCTTCAGTTCCCCCTTTGCTTATAGCAAACCACTACGTCAACAGCCTCTGGCCGGAAACCCCAACAGGATAGAGGCAAACCCTAATGCATGGAAACAGAAAGCTGCAGCTGGAAAAGCCGTTTAGGAACCCCAGTGTGCACAAGAGAGGGGCCAGTGCTGTGGAGTTGGGAGACGGACCCTGCTCAACATCTTTCCTACTAGTAGGCTTCTGTAACAAAAAAGGAGCCAGTCTGAGGCCCATGCCACAGAACAGACCCAAGAAGTGGCCAGGATGTATTGGGGGGGAAAGCCTAGACCCTTCTCTCTCTCTTAAAGGCCATATGAGCAGCATGCACAGAGTCTGCACAGGCCTGCCCCGGATCCTCTGTGGATATAGTATAGCTTCCAACTTAATGTCATTATGGGATTCCTAAGTATGCAAAGAAGTGGGTCTCTGATTCTTTTTCTTTATGTGCATTTGGTATTTTTCCTGCATGTATATCTGTATGAGGGTGCCAGATCCCTTGGAACTAGAATTACAGATAGTTATGAGCTGCCACGTGGGTGGTATGAAAGAAATCTGGGTCACATCCTCTAGAAGAGCAGCCAGTGCTCTTAACCACTGAGCCATCTCCCCAGCACAGGGTCTCTGATTCTTGTGCCTTCTCTTGGGCTCTTTTCTTTCTGTGTACTTGTCTCGTCCAAATCTGATGTGATAGTTTTTATCTTTATTATATTTTATTTTGTTATATTATTATCCTTCAGAAGCCTGTTTTTTTTTTTTTTTTTCTCCTAATGAGAGACAGAAAAGGAGTGGATCCAGATGGGCGGGGAGATGGCAAGGAGCTGGGAGGAGCAGAGAGAGGAGAAATGTAACCACATCACAAACCATATTGTGAGAAAACAATCAATTTCCAATAAAAGGAAAAATAGATAAATAAGTGCTGATGACCTTGGCAAGGCTCCTAACCTCACTAAGCACTATACTCTCCTCATAATGGAGCCTGCGGAGCCTAGTGAGCCGAGTGTCCAGAAGGCTGGCCAGTAGAAGCAGAACAAAGGGCTAGGCAAAGCAGCAGCATGTCTTTGCTGTACACTGGGGTTCCCATACTACACCTCCCAGTGAGAAACTCAGCCTTCTCAGTTTTAGAATGTAGAGCCTGGCGGGGGCATGGAGGCATTTAATCCCAGCACTCAGGAGGCAGAGGCAGAGGCAAGTAGGTCTCTGTGAGTTCGAGGCCAGCCTGGTCTACAAAGAAAGTCCAGAACAGCCAGGGCTCCACACAGAGAGACCCCTGTCTTGAAAAACAAAAACACAACCCCCCTCCCCAGAACCTAGAGCCTGAGACAAGACAGATGCCTTCTCTTACCCAGCTGCTTTGTGCTGAGGCTGAAGTCCACACAGGTAACTGCATCTCGGTGGCCTTTAAAATGCCTCTCCAGTGAGGGGTCCTCCTGGGGAAGAACAGGGGCAAATGGCTAAAGCCAGAACAAGAGGCATCCTGGGACCAAGACTCTTCTTTCGACCAGCAGATGTTAACACATTCAAATCATCATCTTACACACAGAAAACTCTAACGAATCCACTAAAAACTATTAGAATAAATAGGTCCAGCAAGGAAGGGTGCGCAAATCACAAACACACATCCATGAACAAACAGAGGAATCATAAGTCCACAACAAATAAGCCAAATGTGGGCTGACTGTGGTGGCACATGTCTTTAATCCCAGCACTCGGGAGGCAGAGGCAAGCAGATCTCTGTGAGTTCAAGGTCAGCCTCGTCTACACAGAAAGTTCCAAGATAGCCAAGGCTATATACAAGACTTTGGGAATTATGCCCTATTATATTAAGTTACCTCCCTCCACCTCAAAACACTGTAAAAACCAAAACAAAACATATTGGGAACTCCAAGGAACCCAGCTTGGGAAAGGACATTCCTACGGCACAGCAAAGCCATTGCTCCTCTACAAAGCTGTACCTAAAACAAAGGCGAGGCCCGGTGCCAGGCTCCACCCCCAACACACCTGCAGGACCACGCCTTTTAACAGATAGAATGGTAGCTCACGGGGAGGGCTCCAACTAAGCAGCAAGTGCTCCTTCTAACTCCTCACCTGAGCCTCTCGGAAATATAAGGGTGAGGCAGTGTCCGTTCTAGGCTCAGTGGGCAGAAGCCCGTTCAGGGCCAGCCCTGATCAGTGCCCTCTTTCCCAATGCCCTCTTTCCTAAGCAGTTTCATGCATGTGGGCCTCCTCTCCCCCAAAAACTGTGTGGGGATAAATGTAAACAGAATATCAGATCGACAGTCAAAAGTCTGGGTCCCCTTTCTACCCAAGTCTTGGGGTGCCCCAGGGGCTCTCTGTCCAGAGCACCAGGCCCCGAGGATGCAAATGCTTATTTGTAAGACCAGTTTGGAGGGTCGGGTGGCCAACGCCTTTAATCCCCGCACTCGGGGAGGCAGAGGTAGGTGGAAGGCTGTTGAGTTCGAGGCCAGCCTCGTCTACCAGTCCAGGACAGCCAAGGCTACAAGAAGAAACTCTGTCTCGAAAAACAAAAAACAAATAAACAAAAACAAACAAACAAGACCAATTTGGAGTCCTTTTTCTGGACAGGGAGGGAGGTCAGAGCAAGCCCAAGTCACACTGCAGGCCTCTGCCATGCCAATGGTCTGCTACTCAAAAGAGAAGAGGCTGACGAGGCTCATCCTGGTCCCAGGAGACAAAGGTCGGGACTTGCTTGTGTCTTCCTCAATAAGCCGTGCATTCCAGAGGCAGGGGCTTGTTTGTTCGCCCGGATGGTCCAGCACCTAGCCTAGCACTTGGAGCACTGGATCAACGCAGGGACCCACCCTGTGACCTTAAATGGGGAGGCCACTCCAGAACCCCGCGCCACCACCCGCCCCTCACGCGGCCATTGTTCCAACCAGCCAGGCGCTCACTCTCCAGGGACTTACCAGGTTGGGAGCTGCCATGGAGGGGCTGGCAGGACCAGCTGCGCCCCAAATGCCCGAGACAGCTCCTGCGGCAGTTGTGCCAGTTCAGTTTCCGCGCCCCCAGTCGCCGCCAATAGCAACGCCGGTGGCGTCGCCGCGTCCCGCCCACCACAATTAAAGGAGAAGCGCTCTAGGTTTTTGCCCGCCGACCGGAAGTGGAGCCGCTTGGTGGGCTCCAGACTCTCTTCCTCCAGTTCCGCCAGGAGAGGTAACCCGCCGAACAACCAAAGGCTTCAGTCCGCCGTCACACCTTCCTTCTGAGAACTTAAAAAACCGTACTAAAGGTTTCGGCCCTTCAGCTCATCGCCTAGCTCAGGCCACAAAGCGCGCAGCCTTCCGGGAAATGAAGTTCTACATAGCACTTACCCTTCAAAATTAATAATGATAGAACTACATTTCCCGAGATGCTCCGGAGCGGGCGAAGCTTTATCATTCGGAGTGACAGCCTTAAGGATCCCGGAAGGAAGACTCTGGTGTTGCTATTTGGTGTTGCCTTAAAGCTTCCGCCCAAGGCGCCATTGAGAACCAGGTCCCTGGGGACCTCAGAATGGTTCGTTCCTCCGAATGCTCGTAAGTGTCTATTTAAAAGAACTGGAGACACTCAGAATCACAGCCATGCTCAAATTTTAATTCTAGTTTTACTGGGTGACCTCAGTCTGCTCTGAGGCCAGTCTCCCCGTTTGTCCTAAGAGGGAATGCGATTGCAGCCCGGCCTTCTCAGAACTCTTAAGCCTTGAGAAGCCTTTATAAACTATATGTCTAAAAGAAGTCGATGAGCCGGGCGTGGTGGCGCACGCGTTTAGTCCCAGCACTCAGGAGGCAGAGACAGGCGGATCTCTGAGTTCGAGGCCAGCCTGGTCTACAAAGTGAGTCCAGGACAGCCAAGGCTACAGAGAGAAACCCTGTCTCGAAAAAAAAAAACAAAACAAACAAGTCGATGATGTATTCCCATCACTGGGTAGTCTGGGGATAATCCTGGATTCGTCCTATGTAGCCTGGCCGTATCAGAGAGAGAAGGACCAGGGTTAGAAAGAAAGAAAGAAAGGAAAGAAAGAAAAGAAAAGAAAAAGACGCAATCCTCAGGCATGACCACCAGAGGCCGTCCTTTCTCACTTTCTGCAGTGAAGGCCCAAAGTGACCTTTTTTTCTACTGTGCTTTCTGTGGAATCCTCCCAACATGCACCTGACCTGAACTGGATGTTTTGTAAGATTCAAGAACCTTCCATCACCTCTCCTGGGCTGGCCAACTTGTCCGTACTCCAACACTAATTAGGATCTGGCTGTGTCCTGAGGTTTCTTAACTGCATGTCTAGGCTTGAGACTGTTTGTCCCTAAGTCTTCAGGGGCAGTAAACTGAGAAACTGGCATGTGGAGGAGTGTTTTTGGACTGATTGGTTAAGAGTGTATATGGTCCTCCCAGAGGACACAAGTTCTATTCCCAGCACCCATGTCAGATAGCTTACAACTGCCTGGAACTCAAGTAGCTCCATGGCCAATCAACAGCTTGGGTCTCCTGAGGCATTTACAGTCATATTCTCTCTCTCACACACTGTCTCTCTCTCTCTCTCAATTAATTAAAAATTTTAAAGACTATTGAACAGTCAGGAGGCAGAGACAGGCGGATCTCTGTGAGCTTGAGGCCAGCATGATCTACAAAGCGAGTCCAGGACAGCCAGGGCTATTATACAGAGAAACCTTGTCTGGAAGAAAGAAAAAAAAGAAAGAAAGAAAGAAAGAAAAGAAAAAACAAACAAAAAAGATTTATTCTGTCTGCATGTGTGTCAGCACACCCGAAGAGGGCACCAGATCTCACTATGTGGTTGCTAGGAATTGAACTCAGGACCTTTGAAGAATGGCCAGTGCTCTTAACCTTTGAGCCATCTCTCCAGCTCATAAAAAAAATTTTTTTTAGTGTTTTGAGGAGAGATACAAGAAGTGGATACATATCTGATCTTATTTTACCTATCTTGGCATAGAATTGGTTCCTTTACATTCCTTTACGTTAGGAATGTCTAGGTTAATTTAACATAAGGACTGTGAAGTTCCCAAGACAAAAAATAGTTGCTCACAGGCTAGGCATGGCAGCACATACCTTTAGTCCTGGCACTCTGAGAGGCAGAGTCAGGGTGATCGCTGTGAGCTCAAGGACAGTACAAAGCAAGTCTCGGACAGCCAAGGCTACACAGAGAAACCCTGTCTCAAAAAACAAAACAAAACAAACAAACAAAAAACGACCAACAACAAACCATGTTCTGGGAGCTGGAGAGATGGGATCACCGAGGATTTTCCCAGAGGACCCAGGTTCAAATCTCAGCACTTAGATGACAGTTCACAACTATCTATAACTCCAAGATCTGACACTCTTACATAGACATACATGCAGGCACATAAATGCATAAAGTAAAGATAAATAAAACAAATAACAACAACAAAACCACATTCTGGACTGATATGCTTCAATTAATAAGAACAGTTAGCCAGGAGCAGAATTACAGAAGCTAAAAAGCAAGGTTAGTACATTTAGAGACTTTCCCAGAACTATGGACTTTGCTGGATTAGTTTTGGCAGATGGTGCTGTCTGAATTTTATAGCCTAAATGGTACTACCTTCATGGAGTCAGTTGTGCTACGTCTGGGGACCTGTTACAAGAAGGATCTCATGTAACCCAGGCTAGCCTCCAGATCACTGCGTATCTGAAGACAACTTTGAACTTCAGCTGATCCCACCCCCCACTCTGGAAGTGCGGATTGTACCATCATATTTGCTTTATACAATGGTGGGGGTTGAACCCAGGCATGCTAGGCAAGCATCTGTCCCATCTGAACTATAGCTCCAGCCCCACAGTTCAATCTTTTTTTTTTTTTTAAGATTTATTTATTTCATTTATTGCATATGAGTGATTTATGTGCAGAAGAGGGCATCAGATCACATTATAGATGGTTGTGAGCCACCATGTGGTTGCTGGGAATTGAACTCAGGACCTCTAGAAGAGCAGGTGGCGCTCTTAACCACTGAGCCATCTCTCCAGCCCCCACAGTTCAATCTTAATTACTGATGTTACTTCCAGCTCTCTTACCTTCATACATGTAAATATGTGTGTATATGCATAAATACATATGCACACACAATGTACTATGTAGGCTACAGAGTTCAAAGAAGCCTTGCTGGGAGGGGAGGGGAGGGGAGGGGAGGAGCATCTGGTGAGTTACTTTGTTATATATGATGTCAGTGAACACGGCTGGAAAGTTGCTAGAGGTTCTTAGAATCCAGCTGCAGAGGCGTAGCACCATCTTGGATATGGATGGACAGAGAATGGCTATTTGAATGGGTCAAGTTAGGCAGAGGGAATCATGCGGAGCTAAAGCCTTGAGGACAGTGAATTCTGTTGGCTCCTTGACACGTGCACTCCAGGAGTAGGTGACTGGTCACTGAGGGACAGGTTGGCGGAGCTGTTACCTTTGTGGTGTTAGGTGTTCGTAAGGGACCCAGGTGAGGGTGTGGTACCCTTCTTTGGTCTAGTCTGAGAAGTTCTCAAGGGGCTGGACATGGTAGCACATGCCTTCTATTTCAGCGCTGTGGAAGCAGAGGCAGGAGGATCTCTGTGAATTTGGGGTCAGCTATTTCCAGACCAGACAAAGTTACATAGTGAGACCCTGTCTCAGAACTACAACAGCAAAAAACTTCTCAGACCTGACATTTCTTTCTGATATGGTTTTTAGACGCCATGTGCCTACCTGTTTCCACTCTACGTGTAGGAAGTGATAAGTTCTAACTTTTTAAAAAAGATTTGTTTATTATGTATACAGTGCTCTGTCTGCATGTACGCCTGCAGGCCAGAAGAGAACACCAGATCTCATTACAGATGGTTGTGAGCCAGCATGTGATTGCTGGGAATTGAACTCAGGACCTCTGGAAGAACAGCCAGTGATATTAACCTCTGAGTCATCTCTCCAGCCCGTAACTTTTTTAAAAAAAGATTTATTTATTGCCAGGTGTGGTGGTGCATGCCTTTAATCCCAACACTTGGGAGGCAGAGGCAGGCAGATCACTGTGAGTTCAAGGCCAGCCTGGTCTACAAGGTGAATCCAGGACAGCCAAGGTTAACACAGAAAAACCCTTTCTCAAAAAATAGTTACATATTTATTATGTATACAGCATTGTGCCTGCATGTACACCTGCAGGCCAGAAGAGGGCATCAGATGACATTATTGATGTTTGTGAGCCACAGTGGTTGCTGGGAATTGAACTCAGGACCTCTGGAAGAGCAGTCAGTGCTCTTAACCTTTGAGCCATCTCTCCAACCCCAGGTTGTAACTTTTTCCTTGCAGGAATAAGATGTTTATCAGTCTGTGTATCATGGCTGGTCCTAGACAGGTGGTGATATCTACATGCACAAACAGAAAAATCTAGAGTCATTCTGACTCTGTGTTTACATTCACTAAGCAGCCAGCTGTTGTATAACATGGAGTCATCTAGGGCAAGGCATAGTTGGCAGGCCACTGTTTCATACAATGTGGAGTAACTTAGAGCAGGGAACAGCCTGGTCTCCACAGCCGGCTAAACATTCAAGGCACCAGTGGGTAGGAGGGTGGGTAAGAAAGAAAAAAAAATGCAGAAAAGTTTGTCTACTAAATTTAAGATTTAAGCTGGGTGTGGTCGTATAGGCCTTTAATCCCAGGGAGGCAGAAGCAGCAAATCTCTGTAAATTCATAGGCCAGCCTGGCCTACAAAGTGAGTTGTGGGACAGCCAAGGCTATTACAAAGAGACACCCTGAGCCAGGTATGACAGGACATGACTGTAATCCCAGCACTCAGGAGGCAGAGGCAGGCAGATCGCTCTGAGTTTGAGGCCAGCCTGGTCTACAAAGTGAATCCTGGACAGCCAAGACTACACAGAGAAACCCTGTCTTGAAAAAAAAAACACCAATAATAATAACAACAATAATGATGATGATGATAATAATTATAATAATAAAGTTTTTTAAAAACCTCATTGGTTCATCCCTTCTTTGGTCTCCATTTTCACACACAGGCATGCAGGCATGTATCTACACAGACATGAACATAAGAAAATAGATAGATAGATAGATAGATAGATAGATAGACAGACAGACAGACCTCCATTTTCACACACAGGCATGTCCCCACACAGAGACACATAAACACAAGAAGATAGATTGATAGATTAGATAGATAGACAGACAAATAGATATTTTTAAAAGGAAGGGGCCAGCCGGATGACTGAGCAGGGAAGAGTACTTGCGGCCAAGCCTGATGACTTGAGTTCAATCCAGAGAAGGTGTAGGAGGCATGGAGGTCCTTGTACTCACAGAAAAACACCAACGGAACCAGGAATGTTAAACACACGGGCTTGTTCCTTCAAAGGAAGGGATACATAGTGCACCTAGAAGACTGGGAGAGGATGTGATTAATAGCCTGGTGACATTTTTTGATATTTGTGTGACCGAGACATGGGATCTTCCCCCAGACTATTATTGAGAGCCCATCTTTTTTTTTTGTCTTTTGAGACAGAGTTTCTCTATAGCCTTGGCTGTCCTGAACTCACTTTGTAGACCAGATTGGCCTCAAACTCACAGTGGTCCACCTGCCTCTGCCTCCCCAGTTCTGGGATTAACCGTGTGAGCCACCACACCTAGCAAATAAATAATTTTTTAAAAATGCCCCAAATAAGCTACTCAGGGTCAGACTCTCAAAGTTTGAGCCAATACTGGCCACTTGGTGGTGTTGAACAAACTACCTTCTTGTGTTCCTTGATCTTCGCTCTGCTGGTCATATTAGTCACAGAGACATCCACCCCACCCCTCCACCCATGGTGGAGAGAACCAACAACTCCTGCAAATTGTCCTTTGACTTCCACATGTGCACCATGGCATGTGTGCCCACAAAAACAAAAATAAATTAAAAAAAACGTAAAAAAAAAAAAGTAAAGCCCAGCACGATGGCGCATGCCTATGATCCTAACATTCGGAGGCAGAGGCAGGTGGATCGATGTGAGTCCAAGGCCAGCCTCGTCTACAAAGCAAGTCTAGGAAAGCCAGGACTACACAGAGAAACCCTGTCTCGGGGAAAAAAAAAAAAAAAAGGAAGCTGTGGCTATAGCTATGTCAAGGCCCTGAAGTCCATCTTCAGTGCCTCGAAAAATGTTTTTAAAAAAGAAAAGTTGAATTGGGGAAAACTTTTGAACACCTTTAATCACAGCACTCAGGAGGCAGAGGCAGATGAAACTCTGTGAGTTCAAGACCAGCCTGGTCTACAGAGCAGGTTCCAAAGCAACAAGTACTACATAGAAAGGCCCCAATTTCAAAACAAAACAAAACAAACAGAAAAAAAAAATCCAAAACTTATGTGAAACAGTTTTTAAATGTTAGTTTTGCTCCAAGTGAGAGTCCCCGGAAGATTTTACTCCAGGTCTCCAGTCCAGATCTTTCCAGATCTCAATCTTCTCCATCCCTGTCTACCAGGGAAACAGAACAAGAGAAGCCCCTCCACTCAGCGAGCAGCCCGCTTACCCTCGTCAGCTCCATTAGTTTGGACCACAGCTCCGACTTGGCCTCTATTTTGGAGGGAGCTTAATGGTGAGGGCACTACGAGGGGCACTACCTCCTCAAGCCCCTGTAGTAGGGAAGTCTCGCTCCTGATACAGAGGCCACAGGAGTGTCCACCTTCGTGAACATCTAATCCCGCCACTGTTCTACAGTCCAAATCGAGGGACCGATGAAGACAGGACTAGGAAAGGCGGGCACCCCACTGTTCAGCCTAGCCCAGTCCAGCCCAGCCTGGAAAGCCCATCAGTGCTGCCAGACAATCTGTTCTGTTTGAAATTCGGTGCCATGGCAGCTCAGGGCTTGTCCTCAGGATTGGGCTGGTCTGGGGATGCGTCGTTCTGTCACCTGGATAAGCTAGTAGGCGTCACACCGCCTCTCCCAGCCTCTGAGCTCTCAATTATAGAATAATCATACATGCTACAGTGGGGGCGGGGGAATCCCAAGAGCTATTAACTCATGTTGGAGCCTGATGTTTCCTCTGTCACTTATTCCTCTGCCCCAACAGTCTAGTCACCACATCCTGTCCCTGCTCTCAGTATTCCCCCCAGTTCTCGGTGCTACAGCCTCGTTGGCCGCACTAGTCTTTGAACAGGTGTACTTGGCTCCCTGCTCAAGACTTTTTTTTTTTTTTTTTTTCAAGACAGGGTATCTTGGCTGGGTGTGGTAGCACACGCCTTTAATCCTAGTACTCCGAAGGCAGAGGCAGGTGGATCGATGTGAGCTCAAGGCCAGCCTGGTCTACAAAGTGAGTCCAGGACAGCCAAGGCTACACAGAAAAACCCTGTCTTGAAAAACCAAACCAAACCAAAACAAAAAAGATAGGGTTTTCCTTGATTTGTAGACCAGGCTGGCCTTGAACTCACATCGATCCAGTGTGTGTTACTATGCCCAGCCCGATCAAGACTTTTATACTGGATTCAGTACCAGTGACAACTGGCTTCCTACTATCATTTCCATCGGGACTTGTTCAGACATCATGACCCCTCTACTTAAAATGTCAGCCCTCCCCTCCCTTGTCCCTGCTTCCTTTTCTTCCAGTGACTTATTACCATCTGACACACTAGGTTTATTTCATTATTGTCCTTTGTTGTTGTTGAGACAGAGTCTCACTGTATACCCTTGGCTGGCCTGGAACTCACCATGTAGACCAGGTTAGCCTCCAATTCATAGAAATCCATCCACCTCTGCCTCCGGAGTGCGCAGGCTTGTGCCACCACAACTAGCCTTGTTTTTTTTTTTTCAAACAAGCTCTCATGTAGCCCAGGTTAGCCTCAAATTCACTTTGTAGCCAAAGGTGACCTTGAACTCCTGTTCTCTTGCCTCTGTGTCCCAAGCTGGGATTACAGGTGTGGGCTGCCTTGCCTGGTTGAGGAAGAACAGTTTGTAGGTAACACTCTCCACAAAGGACTGAAGAGAACTAAACAGAGATATGGGGCTCAGGGCATAGCAGGTGAGATCAGGGCAAACCAGACTGTAAGGACACAGAAGCAAACTAGATCCCTTGGGAATTAGTCTCCAATACACCACACACCGTGCCCTAGAGATACGAAAGAGTTTCCCAGGCCCCTCAGATGGGACTGTGGCCCTCATCCACCTCTTGTGGGAGTGATTTTGCAAAGTGCCCACCCCAGGGAGTCCCACAGCAATTCTGGGGCCATGACCCTGTGAGTCAGCTTTCTCTAAAAGCAGGCCACATCCTACAGAGATAAGAGAGCCAATGGGGTCATAGGTCTTCAGCCTTGCCTGCCCCTTGCTGTCCATCCAGCAGCAGCTCTGGTAAAAATCCCTTGCCAATAGGGACGTTAAGCAGGGGGGAGGGGGGGTTGTCCCTCTGGATGAGCACCTAGCTTTGGCCTATCTTCCCATCTTGTAGATAATAAACATGACTGGACATGTCTACTTGACACAGACATGTCATGTGGTTCCTGGAAATAAGAAATAATTCTGGCTTTGAACCATGTGTCCCCTGCAATCAGTTTCTAAGAAGGGTGTGGACACAGGCTAACTCTCACCCGCTCTGCACTTTCTGCTCTGTTCAGATGGGGATGCCTCTGTGTTCCAAACCTTCTAGTCACATCCCCTAAGCCTGACCTGTGCCCTTTCTGTCTTGTCTCCAGAAAGTCCCAGAATGCTTTCACTGTGTCCAGAGCCAGGGGACAAGCCGGGGCATCCTAGCTGTGATGAGGACAATTCCTCAGCAGAATTCCCCGTCGTGGGCCTGCAAGCACGGGCTGAGAGCAGGGTAAATACACACAGCCTGAGTTCAGAGTTTCCCAGTAAACAAACCAGCCACAGCTTTAGAGTAGCCACTGTGCAGAACCTCTCTCTGCATGAGGGTGAGCTGCAACATCAGTGTTTTTAGTTTTTGTTATTTTATTGTTGCTTTAAACAGTCTCCCATATACTTAGCTGGCATCAAATTCACTATGTGGGCTTCCGTGAATCTTGAACTTCTGATCCCTCTGCCTCTGCCTCCTAAACACTGAGATCAACAGGCATGCGCCATCATGCCCAGTTTATGTGACCCTGGGGATCAAAGCCAGGGCTTCGCTGTGTCAGGACGCGTGGTGGTCTAAGGCACCAGACTCGAAGGCATGGCCTTGTACATGCACTCTGCCTAGTGAACTATGTGCCCAGCCTCACATCACTGATTGCTTGTTTGTGCCACAGTCTCACTATGTAGCCCTGGCAGCCCTGGAAGTCGGTCTGTAGACTGGCTGGCCTTGAACTCACAGATCTTCCTGCCAAGTGCTAGGATTAAAGATGTGCGTCATCATATTTGGCCTAACATCAGTGGCTTTTAAGCTCTCCAGATGAGTCCAATGGGCAGCCAAGACTGAGAACCCTGGCCATAGACCAGCAATCATCAAAAGACTTTTCTAGGGCTGTGGAAATGTCCACATGCTCTGTCCAGCGTGGCGTCCACTGGTCACATTTGAGTGTGGTTAGTGTGGCTGAAGAACTGAATTCTTATCTTACTTTGTCTTAATTCATTTAAATATAATTAGCCATGTGTGGCCAGTGGCTACAGTATACCAAACCAGGGCTCCGGAATGTGATTTGGCACTGTGGCCTCCGGCTAGTTATTCATCACTTGGACTTTAGTTTTCAAAGGGATAGAGGGTCCAATCGACAGGACCTGTGGCAGGTTTTGGCCTATGCCCCACTATCCAGGTGAAGGCAGGGAGTCAGGGTAATAGTCCAATGTAGATACGTGGAACAGAGCAGAATAAGGCAGGTGTTTTGCCTGTATGCATGTCAGTGTGCCACACATGTGTCTGGTGCCTGTGAAGGGCAGATGAAGTTGTTGGATCTTCTGGTATGGGAGTCACAGACAGTGGTGAGCATCTATGTAGGTTCTGGGAATTGAACTGGGGTCCTTTGGAAGAGCAGCCAGTACTCTTAACCACTGAGCTGTTGTTCCAGCCCCTGATCATATATTTTAAGGTGTGGTGGTGCAACCTTTAGTCCCACCACTTGGGAGGCAGAGGCAGGGGGATCTCTGGGAGAGGCCAGCCTGGTCTACAAAGCAAGTCCAGGACAGCCAAGGCTATCATAGAGAAACCCTGTCTCGAAAAACAAAAACAAACACAAACCTTGTTATGTAAGTGGATCTCTGTGAGTTTGAGGCCAGCCTGGTCTACAAAGTGAGTACAGGATAGCCAGGACTATAAGAGAAACCCTGTCTCAAAAAACCAAAACCAAAAACAAACAAAACGAAAACCTTGCTGTGTTAAGCAAGCTCTCTATCACTGAGCTACGTCCCTGTGTCACTTTGCCTCAGCATAGCAGTGCAGGTTAGAGGTCAACTCTTTGGAATGTGTGCTTTCTACCTTTACATGAGTTCCTGGGATCAAATTTAGCTCATCAGATAGTCATCAGTCTTGTGTCATCAATGACAGGGCCTTTGCCTGCTGAACTGTCTCCCTGGGATTTTTTTTATCCTCCTGAGACGGGGGTTTCTCTGTGTAGTCCTGGCTTTCCTGGAACTCACTCTGTAAACCAGGCTGGTCTTGAACTCAGAGACCCGCCCTCCTCTACCTCCCCAGTGCTGGGATTAAAGGTGTGCGCTACCACTGCCCAGTTTAGCCTTGATTTTTTTTTTTTTCCTCGTGAGGTTTAGGATTTCACTGTGGAACTCAGGCCAGCCTTGAGCTCATGATGCATATAGGCCGACCTCAAACTCAAGATTTTCCTGCCTCTGCATCCTGAGAGTTCAGATTATGGGTGCACACCACCATGCCATGCCTGACAATTTAGCTGGCCATTAAATAGGGTGAGTCTGCTGGGCCCAGGCCTCCAGGGGATATAGGGTACAGTGTTAGAGAGTCCATGGAGGTCTTGCTGTAAATGTCAAATCTCATGCCTGCTGTGGTCGGCATCCATTGAGAAAGAGAGCAGAAGCTTGAGTTTGCAAAGGTCCCCACCTTGACTGTGATGCAGTGTGATGCAGTGTGACTGGGGCCTCGCTGGAAAGGCCACCCCTGCCTTGCCCTCAGGAAGCAGAGGGACCGTCACCTGCCTGTGAAACTCTGACCAGGGGCACAAGGCAAGTCCCTCTGTGACCTCACCTTGCTCTATGATCCCATCTGCTTCCTCACTTTTTCCAACTGTAAAATAAGGACGCACAGCTGCCGTGGAGATCCCGGCAAGCCCAGAGACTGTCCTATGGTCAGAGCCAGAAGGTTCTGGTCTTGGAAGAATCAGGTCCAGGTCTGTCCTCCATGTCTTCCCTCCACCGGCCCTGACCTGGCCTGCCTACTCCAGCGGGCAACTACAGACTGCCTGCCTGCCTGCCAGATATATAAGAAGATTTTCTGGTCTCAGTGGATGATGTGGTCAAAGGCCGAGTCCAGGCCTCACCACGCCGCACTGGCTCTTCTCTCTGTCAGCCTGGCTCACCCCAAACCATTCCTTTGTAAGATCACAGTCTTCCAGGCCTCAGCCTACGCAACAGCTCCTCAGAGATGGTTCCTAGGACTCCAAGCTGCACATGGAGGCCCCCCCCCCCCACCTGCTTAGGTGCTGTAGGTTCACCTTCCGTCTCTAGAGCTGTGAGCTCCCTGGGGCAGTGGAGACTGGCTGGGACCTCTGGTGGATGACGGGTATTTTGGGCACTTGTCCCTGACATGGCACAGAAAAGGGCCAACCAGACTTGTTTTACAAGTCTGGAATCCACAGTTGGTAGCTACTTTCCACCATCCCCAGCGAAGCCTAGGTTTAGGGAGGTGCTTCCTATGCGCTCAGGAGCAAGCAGTTCAATTCCTTCAGTGTTTGTGGGACACGGTTGTGTCCTCAGCCCTGTTATGGGATCCACACATTTAGGGAGTGCCACTGCATCCCAGCCCCTTACCTGGCTCAGCAGGGCAGGCTAGGTGACTAACACTGTGTCTGAGCAAGGGAAGGCAGACAGGAAAAGGGCCACCAAACAGGCTGAGCTTGGTGAGTGTTCTCACTGGAGTTCATCCCAACATGGGGGCAGGATGGCACTGCAGTGGCAGAGCAGGGGCTTCTGGGAGCAGGAGAAGCACTGGGGAGGGAAAGATAAACGAAGAGCCAGAGAGGCAAAAAATCACCATGGTAGAGGGTAAACTAAAAAGAAAGAAAGAAAGCAAAGAATCTAATGTTTGGGGTCACCATGGCACGAGATTGCAGCATCAGGAAGATTGAGAACCACTGGACAGAGGGTCTTCCATTATATAGAGAGCGACTGGAGGGAACAGCAGGACAGTGTGGAAAAGTGAGGCCGAGAAGGAAAGTGACAGTGATAAGTCTGTTACTATGAAAGTTACTATGATGCCGGGTGCACGTCTTTAATCCCAGCACTCAGGAGGCAGAGGCAGGCGGATCACTGTGAGTTCGAGGCCAGCCCGGTCTACAAAGGGAGTCCAGGACAGCCAAGGCTACACAGAGAAACCCTGTCTCAAAAAACCAAAACCAAAACCAAAACAAAAAAAAAAAAAAAAAAAAAAACGAATTCCAGGACAGTCAGAGCTGTTACACAGAGAAACCCTGTCTTGAAAAACAAAAACAAAAAGTTACTATGGTGAGTGACAAACACTGTCACTGAAAAGCTCTGGGGCATGTCACACAACAGTGCCCAGGGCTGTCTCTGAAGAGCAACAGAGTCCACTTGTTCACCCATTCCCAACAGGCACAGTTGAGCCTGGCATTTTCCCTACTGTCCTACCCAGGGCCTCAGGGCTCCTAGGACAAAGGCAGGCCTTGGGCACAGGGTCTCCAGTCCTGGGAGTTGGAAGTGAGATTTGTCTAGGTAAAAATGGCAAGAAAGAGGGATGAGACGGAGTGTAATATAAACCACTACACCATATGTCCATGGTTTTGGGCTTTGGTTTGGTTTCTGGTTTTTATTTTCTTTTTTTTAAAGAGGGTTCCTCTGTGTAGCCCTGACGGTCTTGAACTTGCTTTGTAGACCAGGCTGGCCTGGAACTCACAGAAATCCACCTGCCTCTGCCTCTGCCTCCCGAGTGCTGGGATTAAAGGCATGCACACCACCGCCAGGCATCACCACATGTCCACTTCAATGAGCGCGCTGGTGCCCTGTCATGCTCACAGGCAAAGGCACCAAACCCTCTCTTTGTGCCAGTTTCTGTCAGTTCACAGAAAGATCAATCCAACAGCAAGCAGGCTGTGGCCTTGCCCTTTCTTCTTCCCCACCCTCCCTGGCTCAGGGGCTGTCAAATCATGCCAAGCTTCTACAAATGTAAACCAGATTGTCCTGGCCCTTCTTTGGGTGGCGGCGGCAGCAGCTCCTGTCCTGATGCCAGTACAGAACCTGGGGTCAGAGTGCAGCAGGAGCAGGGCGAGGGGATCAGGACTTCCTCTGGAGAAGATACCAAGTTTAGGGGCCTTCTCAAGCCTGGACAGTAGCCAGGGAGGCTTTGAATGTTGTACATGGGACATTGACCTCTTGTTCATAGGCAGTAGGGTGTTCTGGGCATGGCACATGGGGTGGGGGCTCCTTTTGTCACACGGCTATCTTACCTTCAGTGTCCAGATTTTCCTCTTATGAGCCCAGCATCATCCAGGATGAATATATTTAACCTGACATTTGCAAAGTCCCTATTTCAAAAGAAGATCAACTCATTGACCCTAGGGGAGGGATGGAGTTGGGTATATCTTTTAGGGGATTACAATTTTGGGGCATAGGACTGCTGCCTGCCGATAAGTGAAGTCTTAAACAAGAAGAACAGGGGGATGGAGAGATGGCTCAGAGGTTAAGAGCACTGACTGCTCTTCCAGAGGTCATGAGTTCAATTCCCAGCAACCATATGGTGGCTCACAACCATCTGTGATGTGATCTTATGCCATGTTTCTGGCCTGCAGGTATACATGCAGGCAGAGCACTGTTTACATAATAATACATAAATAAATCTTAAAAAAAAAAAGAAAAAAGAAAAAAAGAAACCAGGTGTGGTGGCGCATGCCTATAACCCCAGCACTCGGAAGGCAGAGGCTGGTGGATTGCTGTGAGTTTGAGGCTAGCCTGGTCTACAAAATGAGTCCAGGACAGCCAAGGATACACAGAGAAACCCTGTCTCAAAAAACCAAACCAAAAAAAAAAAAAAAAAAAAAAAAAGGAGGGGGGCAGAAAAAGAAAAAAGAAAGAAAGAAAACCCAAGAAGAGCAGATAGGGGAATCAGACAGTTCAGGTAGACAAAGTTTTCATCTGTGTGCCCACATATTCACATGAACATTGCATGTGTGCGTGTGCATGTGTGCCTGGGCAGTTACATATACACAGGAAGCAAAGCACCAGTCATAGAGTTACACCCAAGAGGTCTGGGTCAAGTGACTAGGGACACTCAGCTTACAGCCAGGCCCAGGTCACAATGATCAACTTCCTCAGTGAAAGGGCCACCAACGTCTAAGCTTTGCTCCCCTGAAATTTCCTGAGGCATGTTGAACAAGGCCACCACTGACATCATGTGCAGATACTTCCAAGGCTACAGCTTTGGCTTGATGGAGGAGGTGTGTGTGTGTGTGTGTGTGTGTGTGTGTGTGTGTGTGTGTGTGTGTGTGTGTGTAGTCAGGGATCAGTAATCCTCAGTGGAGACTATAGGTAATCACCTCCAGTTCAAGAAAAGTGTGGGTCGGAGGGATCTGCCTCTCCTCATCCCTCCTTGTAATTTTCAGTCTGGCCCAAGCTAAACCCTTTTCCCTGAAGTTGGGAGCCCTCCTGCGCAGGAAGGGTGCGTTGAGATGGGTCAGGCTTGTCTGTCTCTGGTTCCTGCTCCACTCAGAACCTTCCGGCTTCAGCCACAGGGCAGCCTGTGAGCTCATGAGGTTCACTGTGGAGAGCTGGGTGAGCTGAGTTCATGTGTACTGCTGTGGCCTGTGTGTGCTATCAGGTAGTGACATGCCCCAGGGACTAGGACACAGGTCAGCACTGATAAGGCCCATGGAGCCGGAAATATGACCCACGGGGTCACTCCCTCTGCCTCAGTCTAGACACGTGTGCTCCCTTTCTAGACTGTCCTAGGACTCCAGACCTGTCATGGGCTCAGAAAGCCCCTGCTGCTTCCTCCCGTGGGGTAGTCCCATCTTTTCCATTCCAGCCTTGCTGGCCTGAGAGGCCCAAGCTCCAGGCCTATGGGGCTCTTTGGGCAGCTCCAGACACCTCTCCTTTGACAGCAGCTTCCTGTTCTCACCCCTGAACTCACTGTGGGGCGGAGCCATCAATAAGGCTTAGTTAGCCTCCTGGAGTTGACAGAGGTTAAAGAGATCAGAAAGTTCTGTCGTACAGAGGGAGATTGAGAGCAAGGTGGGGAGGGCCAGGGAATGGCAAAAGCTCTTGTAGTCAGCAAAGGCCTCAGAGAAGAGCAGGCACTAGGACCAGAAATGAGAGGAAGGACTGTAAGAGGTTGGTGCACCAAGCTGGAAGGAAGGAACATTGGAGACAGAAAGGGCAGCGTAGCAGGGTCCCCAGGTAGGGACTTCTTGGTTGGATTTAAAGGGTAGAAAAAGGAGGAGCCATTATCAAGGCAGCCAGGCTTTGCAGATTTCCTGCAGGAAGCAGCTTCTAGAAGGGACTCCCTAGTTTGGGCTTTTGAAAGGGCTCTCTGATCCTGCTGAGCTATACCACCATCACTCAGATTTCTGACATCTGAGGTGTGCCAGGGAGAGAAGTGGCTGCTGAATCAGGAACGCTGGGACCACATAGAAATATGCATCTAAATATGCATGGGGAGTAGGGGGTGTGTGGGGGCGGAGAAGGGTGCATGTGGTGGGGGGGGGAAGAAGTGGGGGTGTGTGTCTAAGCTCACTGTGCTCCAAGGCTTCTAGGGTGTTTTGTTTTGTATTTGTTTTGAAATGCTAGGGACTGCGTTAAGCACATTCAAGACAAGTGTCCTACCACCAAGCTAGGTCCCCAGCCCTCAAATGTTTCTTGAGAACTTTTGATCCTACCAGACCTCACCAAATTCTCTGAGGACAGTCCTGTGCTCAGGTGAGTGAGAAACAAGGCATACCTGATTGACTCCCCCGCCCACACCCCTAAACAATCCCCACGCACACTGCTTGCTCACAACTCCTGCCAAAACCCACAGAAATGAAACCAGCTCACCTTTCTTCAGCGCTTGCAAATTATATAATACAGTAACTTGCCTGATCACAGAATGCTCGAGAACACCCAATAAACATCTAGTCACAGGGAAAAATGCCAGTTCAGAATGTTGTTTGTGTTCTCTGGCTCCTATGGTGTCCCTGGCACTGAGTGGCCACTCAATTGCTCTTTGAAAAAAACAAAACAAACAAAAAAAAACCTCAGTTGTTCCATGGTGACCCTGATAGGACTTGGGTTCAGGACATATCAGTTGACCTTTCCCCAGGCTTGGGGCGAGGGAACTTGCCTACAGAACCTCATACACAGGTTCTCTGCACTGCCTGCCTGTGAAGGTTGAGCATCTGGGAAGATCCAGGAATAAGAAAGACACCAGGGACAGTGACCACCTTGGCTTTCCCAGAACAACAATCACCTGTGGGTGCTCAGGGTGCCCACCCGGGCTGAGTTCATTGCCAGCCCTCCAGGCAGCTGGCTTCTCTAAAAGGCTTTTCTCCTTATGATCCCTGAGATCAATCTTAGGAGCTGTTACAGAGGCTTTACATGGGTACCAGGCCATCCCAGCAAGCCCTCTGCTTGCAAACCAGAGAGTCATTCTTGCAGCTCTGTAGACAACCGCACCCCAGACCTGTCTCAGGAAGTATTTCTGAGGCCTCGGGAAAGGCTGGATTCTCTTTGCCTCCAAGAATACCTTGGCAGGATCTTCACTAACAGGCTCTGGACAATGCCATTGGAGTAGAGACTTGGGGAATGCCAGGAGAGCAAAAGATTTGGGAGTGTCCCTACCACAGGAGCTAGAGGAGACTAGAACCTCTCCCTATGCACATTCCCACTGGCAGGTGGAGAAACTGAGGCCCAGAAAGAAAGGGGGTTGTTCTGGTCACACAGCTTGATCCTACATACCGTCCATACCATACAATCCACGCACATTCTGGTCAGATTAGACTTTCTCAAAAAGTATTGAAGGCCAGCAGGACATCTCTGAGCAGGGAGCTCCTGAAGATGTCATAAGGGGATGACAGACAGGTCTCATGACTCCCCTAAATTCATTGGGAGTACAGGTGACAACACATTCCAGCAGTCCTTGGAGGTCAACATGACCCTGTTCAACTCAGCCCAAGGGAGCATGATAAGGTCCCAACTATGGCACACTGTGTGGCTATCTATCCTGGGGCTCACATTGGCTACATTGTCACTTGTAACAGTGTGACATTGTGGCTACCTCAGATAGCTGGTATTGTGTTCTTCCTGTAAGCGGGGTCTTGGAAACATGGCCATAGTGATACGTGTTTGTGTCTCTGAGTACTTGTGGCCTGAGACTGTGCATGTATTCAAGAGCTGTCCAGTATTATGCCTGTGAATGGCTCTGCAGGTTAGCCTAATAGGAAGTTGACCATATGATCTTTCAAACCTGAATTGTCACTTTAGAGCTGGCCAGCAATTCTCTGCCTGCTAAGACACAAACAGACTCGGGGAAACTATTGAAATACAGTTATCCAATATGAAGGGAATTATATAACACACCGACTTATCTGACCACAGAACATTCTGGAACACCCAGTGATCCTCTAGTCAAAGGGGAAAAGGCCAGTTCAGAGTGTCGGGTTTGTGTCCTCTGGCTCCCTGCACCTAGTGCTGGACTACTCAGCTGTCCTTTGAAAAATGCCTCAGTTGTTCCATGGTGACCCTGTGTAGCCATAGCTATCTCCTAGTGGACTGCTTAGAAGGATATGGGAGAAAGGCCTAGAGGGAAATGGAGATGTACCATATGTGCTAAGGCCAACCTCATACCTCTATGCTAAGTCAGTTCCAAGGGGTTTCCATTGATTTCATAATCACAGTTTGCTGAATGGGTTGAGAATCAGAGCAAGCCTGATCAAGGGTGCTGCTGCTGCTGCTGCTGCTGCTCCTGTTGCTGCTGCTGCTAACACATTGAAGGGCTTGTATGACCTTATATATGCCTGGGCGACATGAAGTGGCAGGAAATCCAGACCTGGTCACTTACCGAATCTACCAGGGCAGGCTCTTGAGTGTGTCCAAGAAACTAGGTCTCAGTAAATGATCTCTTATGATCCCCAGCCCCTCTTCAGGCTCCTCGCTGACCAGCCATCAGCTTCTAGCTTTCCACATCAACTCCTTTGCTGACACAATATACCCAAAGACTAACAGACTGCCCCTTCTCTGGGGCCTAGGGACTCACGCCTAACTCATTCACACACACAGTCCACGTAGAGAAGCCATGTTTATCTTGTGTACTGCACTCATTCATGCATTCGTGTATTCACTCAACAAGCATTCATTGAGCACCCCAGGTGGGGGTACACTAGTTGTTGTCCTCCAAACCCCAAGGTCAGCGTACTGAAAGCATATCTCAACGGACCTCTATGTGGGAAGCTAAGCAAAGAGGAACCTAGGGCCTAGTGGGTTTGTGACCGTTAGCTGGGGGGAAAGCAATGAGCTAGTGTCACAACCAAGCCTCTGCACCAAGCCAGATGGGCTCTGAAGGTTGAGTAAATATGTGTCATCCCCCACTCATGAGCAGGGCCTTCCAGCTCCTCCACTGTCCTCACCTACATAGGCCCCAAAGGCTTCTGTGATGCAGATCCCAGGTCTGTGTCTCCAAGACCCTAGAGCTGCCAGCAACATGGGCAAGGCTTTTTCCCCCCCCCCCCCCCTTTTTTTGGTTTTTCTAGACAGGATTTCTCTGTGTAGCCTTGGCTGTCCTGGACTCTCTTTGTAGACCAGGCTAGCCTTGAACTCTGCCTCCTGAGTGCTGGGATTAAAGATATGAGGCACCAAGCCCTTTGTTGATTCCATTCGGGAGAAACCTCAAAGCCACAAGACAATCCTGGAGCAATTAAGTGCTGGCACCCCAGGACTCCCTGCTGGTCTAGCTCAAGAATCTGTTAGCTCATTACCAGGAGTCCTAATAGGGTATCTGACCATACTCCCCTCCCCACAACCAGTGCCCAAGGGCTTTCATTAAACCCAATGGGAACTCCTGGAGACAGGGAACCCCTTGGGTAGCTTGTGACATGTGGGTGACAAGGTAAAAAGTACAGGTCTGGCTGGAATCCTGACTGCAGATCTGAAGCTACAAAAGGCTCCCGTTCCCAGCTCTCAATTTCCTCACCTGTGGCCAACAACTGACTTCCTGCCTGCTGCTCCTGGGGCAGTTGACCAGAGGAAGGCCTCATCCCACTGAGCCCTCACACCAATCTTGTGTAAAGACAGTGAGGATTCTCCTGAGAAATGGAACTAGTAGGACAGAGGGAAAGGGAGAAATTGACCTGAGTATTTGCCAAGACGGAAAGGTGTAAAATCTGTTGAAGAGTGGGAGGACTGCACACTCTGGCCAGACTTCTGCCTCACAGTCTGTGTGACACAAAGTCTACTCCAGGGAAGCTGTGCATGCTCCAGAAGCCTTCAGCTGACTGATGGATGCTCACTCTCATTATCCAAAATAATCTCCATTTAAAATCAACTGTTCAAAGCTGGGCATGGGGGCAGGTGGATTGCTGTGAGTTCCAGGCCAGCCTGGTCTAGAAAGTGAGTCCAGGATAGCCAAGGATACACAGAGAAACCCTGTCTTGAAAAACAAAAACAAAAACAAACAAACAAAAAATTAGCTGTTTAAAGCCAGGCGTGGTGGCTCATGCCTTTAATCCCAGGACTCTGGAGGCAGAGGCAGGTGGATTGCTGTGAGTTCCAGGCAACATGGTCTACAAAAACCTGCCTCTGCCTCCTCATTGCTGGGATTAAGGTGTAGGCCACCATGCCTGGCAGAAGTAGGATCTTAGTCTCTATTGTTGGAGGAAAGTTCTGTGGTGTGAGGCAGAAGAGCCTATCTCCTAGGGATTCCCAGGATGAGAAGCAGCCCAGAGCCACTGACCACCACAGATGATGGGGAATGGGTGGTGTCCCCAAGTATGTGGGGTCTGAAAGGAGTCCTGCCTCCTGAAGTCCTGGCGTGGTCCTGGGACTCCAATTGGACCAGTCACCTGGAGTACAGAAACACCTCCGCTGAGACCCAAGACCACACCCTGGTTCCTTGCAGCTTCCCTCTTGGTTTGGAAAACTGGTCTTGAAGGCAGAGGCCAACAGTCAGCTATTCTTCCTTGTCGGTGGGTGTATACAAGTTATCTGTCCTGGGCTCTGCCCCATGGAGGGTCTAATTGTGGCATCGTCCTATACAGTTGCTTCAAGGGGAACCTGGAATTGGCAATAGCATCTGGCCAAACACTTTAGCATATTTGCTAACTGCATTTTTAGCAACTGTCCCGCAAGTGTCCCCCCTGAGTGTATGCACTTGAATCTACTTCCCCTCTGAGCCCCTAGTCTTCCCCCTGCCTTTTTGTGACAGGGTCCCTCTCTCTAGGCAGAAAGAATGCAGGGCAGTCCTTTAAATGCAGGATCATAGTTGCAGGCCTGAGTTGTAATTGATAGTCTCATTGCTTTGGATAGATACAGAGGAGAAATTAAGGGGACACGGGAAGAGAATGGAGGTGCTAGCCCCAGAATCTGGTCAAAGCCTTTCAATTCTAGCACAGGGCTGATGAGGTAGTTCAAAGAAGAGGACACCTTTGAATTCAGAACTCCAGCAGAATTGACCTTGGTGAGTTTGAGACCAGCCAGTCTACATAGTGAGTTCTAGGCCAGCCAGAGTGAAAGCCTGTCTTTTTTTTTTTTTTTTTAGGTTTTTTGAGACAGGGTTTCTCTGTGTAACAGTCCTGGCTATCCTGGACTCTTTTTGTAGACCAGGCTGGCCTCGAATTTACAGAGATCTGCTTACCTCTGCCTCCTGAGTGCTGGGATTAAAGGCATGCACCACCACGCCCAGCTGAGAGTCCATCTCAAAAACAGAAGAAAGACAAGTATAGTGACACACAACTTTAATCCCAGCACTCGGGGAGGCAGAGGCAGAGGCAGAGGCAGGCTCTCTGTGCATTCAAGGCCACCCTGATCTACAAAGAATGTTTCAGGACAGCCAGGGCTACATAGAGTATCATGACCAAAAAAAAAAAAAAAACAAAAACAAAAACCAAGGGGGGAAGAAGAGAAAGAGGAATAGAAGAAGGAGGAGGAAGAGGAAGAGGAGAAGAAGATACCAATAACAAACAGAAGAGGAGTTGGGCAGGCACACACCTATAATCCCAGCACTTGGGATGCAGAGTCATTTGGATCTCTGAGTTCAAGGCCAGCCTGGTCTACAAAGCAAGTCCAGGACAGTCAAGGCTACACAGAGAAACCCTGTCTCGAAAAGCCAAGAAATAAGAGTACAAAGAAAAAAAAAACAGACGATTTTTAGCAACCATTTGGGAGGGACCTTTAAGAGCTCTGAAACCATGTATGTGGCTTCTACTAAAATGGTTAGACAGCTGGGTGCAGTGGCCCACACCTGTAATCCCAGCACTCAGGGAGGCAGAGGCAGGTGGATCTCTGTGAATTCAAGGCTAGCCTGGTCTACAAAGCAAGTCCAGGACAACCAAGGCTACACAAAGAAACCCTGTCTGCCGTGGGGAAGAGGTAAAGATGGTTAGACACCACTCCCAAGAGGTCCATAGTCATGTTTGGGTGTGTCTTGTTCTCCACCCCTCCCCCCACCCCCAGCACCTCTTTTCCTACTAACTCCGTACTTGAAGGTATGTTAAAACAGCAAACAGAACAATGTTAAACTTGCTCCCTAACCTAACTCTGCTTCACACCAGCTCATGCTGAAAGTCTTTTCTTTTTATCAAAGTCAATAGTCTTAGCCGAGGCGTGGTGGTGCACACTTTAATCCTAGCACTCAGGAGGCAGAGGCAGGTGGGTCACTGTGAGTTCAAAGCCAGCCTGATCTACAAAGAGAGTCCAGGACAGCCAAGGTTATACACAGAAACCCTGTCTCTCCTTCAGGGAGTAGAGGCTCCTGGAAGCACTCACAGGTCACTGCAGGCAACGGCAGGAGGCTGACTAACAGTGGAAGTCTGGCTGCAGTTGGTTGGGACTGTATTGCCTTCCCATCTCTGACATATGTCTGTCTTCCCCCTTTGCATGGTAGGCTTAAGCTTCCCCAGTATCCTTACTGTTTCTCTTCCACAGGAGACTCCCCCAGCCTTCACCAAATCCGTGGCTCTGCTGTTTGGTCTCAGATTGCCTCTGCTTGACATCAGCTCTGACCAGAATCCACCACCTACCTCCTCTCCCCCAGAACTCTGGCACATGCCATGTTTTTTCCAGTACTCAGTCTCCCCAGTAGGTCAGGAGGCCATCGCCACAGTGAGAAGAGAGACCAAAGACAGTCTGTGCCTGAACACTGAGGGGGAGATGGCCAACAGGAGAAAGGCTTGGCCGGAGGACTTGCCTGTTGGTGAAAATGCCTTTGCTAAAGTCTCTAGTGGGTGAGGACACCAAGAGCACAGAACTGCTGGATGTTGTCATGAGTTATGACAGGAAACAGCTTCACAAAAGAAGCCTACAAGGGGTTGGAGAAATGGCTCAGCTGTTTAAGGCACTTACTGCCAAGCCAGAGGACAAATATGTCTCTCTCTCTCTCTCTCTCTCTCTCTCTCTCTCTCTCTCTCTCTCACACACACACACACACACACACACACACACACACCATAATAAGAGTTTATCTCAACACACACACACACACACACACCATAATAAGAGCTTATCTCAAGAAAGCCAGCCAGGGGGCTGGAGAGATGGCTCAGAGGTTAAGAGCACTGTCTGCTCTCCCAATGGTCCTGAGTTCAATTCCCAGCAACTACATGGTGGCTCACAACCATCTATAATGAGATCTGGCGCCCTCTTCTGACCTGCAGGTGTACATGCAGGCACAACACTGTATATGTAATAAATAAATCTTAAAAAAAAAAAAAAAAAAAAAAAGAAGGCAGAGGCAGGTGGTTCTCTGTGAGTTTGAGGCCAGCCTGGTCTACAAAGAGAGTTCCGGGGGAGGGGGGAACAGCAAGAAAGCCAGCCAGCCAAGGCTACACAGCAGAACATTGTCTCTAAAATAAAATACTTTTTAGCAGGTAAAAACATGAATTCAGATGACAAGTGTCACTTTCTGGGTTACCCTGAGGACAGTGTGATCCCATCTATTTCTTCAAAGATGACTTAGAAATGGGGGGGGGGGGGTAAAACATTAACAAATTTGACAGTTTTGTTGGCTAAGGCTGTTTGCCACCTACACAACACCAGGACAAGTGGAACTGATGTCACCATGAAGCCCTCTGTTTTGACCTGGACTGGTCTGCAGTAGAGGCATCCATTTTGTAAATTATGTTTTTATTCATTTACCGTGTGTTCGAATGCATGTGTGTGGAGGTCAGAGGGCACTTTTCAGCAGTGGTTTCTCTCCTACCGTGTGGACCCCAGTTGTCAGGCTTGGCAGCAGGCACTTTTACCTGCTGAGCCACCTGGGGAGCCTGCCAATGCTTTTTAAACAAAAACAACAAACAAAAACATGTTATCATGTTATGTAGGTTCTCTTAAAACAAGCCAAAAACAAAATACAACCTGAACCAAGCAGATACCTACACCATAATTTGTGATGTGTGGGCTGGAGGGCTAGATCCTGGCGACGTCTGGAATCCTCTGGGCACCTCCTTATCTCTAGAAGGGGGTTGGAGGTGGGCCACTCTGTGAGAACCTCAATCCAGACCTGCATCTGGGAGCACCGACAGCCTTGTTCTGTTGTGGGGTGTCCATCAGAGAAGAGTACTCAGACATGGGTTTAAGTGTAGCCCTGAGCCTTTCTCAGAGTGAGCCTTTAAGGACAAAAATCATGTTGTGGGTTGACATACTTCAGTCAAAAGTAGAACTACAGAAGCCAGAAGGCAAAGTTAGTACATTTAGAGACTTTCCCACAACTATGGGCGTTGATAGATTAGGTCTTTTAGTTTTGGCAGGTGGTGCTGTCTGCGTGCTGAGTTTTACAGCCTGAATGGTACTTCCATCATGGAGTCAGTTGTGCAAAGGTCTGGGGAGCCTGGGGGGCCTGTTACAGCACCCCTCCAGCCAGAGCCCCCAATCCCACCCTCAGATTCATGGACAGAAGTCAGGGCCTACACTGTGTCCCCTGCCCCAGGTCAACCAGAGCCTGAAGTCATTCCAAAAGTGGGGACAAGGCAAAGCAGGTGCCTTGAGCCTCCTGTTCCCAACCCCTAAATCTCATCTCCCATGGCTGCTCCTGAGCCTTGACTCTTGTGAGTCTAGAATTCACGTCTCCAGTTTTCCAGGGCAGGAGTGGGCTGCCAGGTTGCCCTCACTTGCCACTGCACATGTGGGTGCTAGTACAAGATGCCCCTCTGGTCCAAGGCTATAGCAGCAGCTGCCTAGGCTGGAAGCCTTTGTTTTCTTTTTACTTCTGTTTTGCATTGCTGGGCACTGAACCCAGGACATCGAGCATTCTAGCAGCACTGTTTGCCAGGGTCTTCCTGAGGGGAAGCTGAGGCCAAGAGAGTTATAGTTAGTAAGATTGGCTAGTAAGCCTGTCATGGAGGAGCACTGCTGAAAACAGCTTGTGGGGCCCAGAGTAAGAAGGGGGGCAGGATTCTGAGGCAAGGGTTGACATTTTCTTTCTGCCTTGACTTCTGGGCCAGCTACAATGTGCAGCAGCCCCTGACCGTGACAGTGACGCAGACCGGCTGAGCAGTAGCAAGGTCTCTGCGTCATTTCAAGGATGAGAGCTGACCTTGTTTAAACTCCAGCGGTTTGGGGACCCATGCTTGGGGGCCACAGCCAAGGATAAGAAGAGTTTATAGTGCAGTTCAGGGGTGGGGGAGGGAATGGGGAGAGGAGAGAGGGAAGGGAAGGATCCTTGGAGGAGGGAAGACATGGATGGAGAAGGGAAGATGTAGGTGGGAAGCAGCAGCCCAGGAGAAGATCAGCTGGATCAGCACCAGCCGGTTCATGCACAAAGCCAAGGCAGGTGAGCCCAAGGCAGGCGAGGCCATGTCACAAAGACGGACACTGAGGACATGGAGCACCTGTTCAAGAAGCTGGACCATAGCAGTGCTAGGGTTATAAATCTTAGACTTAGCTTTATCCTTTGAGGTCTTAAACATGGACCATCCCAACACCCACAGTGCCAGGAGGGTGGTCTGTTTAAAGTACAGATTCCCA